>NC_141990.1:255692727-256001765 GCF_049901715.1 Pseudonaja textilis | reverse complement strand
CCAACCAATCAGAACACGGCTAACCCCTCAACCAATCAGAACACAGCCAAACCCCTACCAATGAGAACACACCCCACCCAATCAGAACACAGCCAAGCCCCCACCCAATCAAGTCCCACCCCACTGGCAGTTAAAAGGAGGAAGCAGCTGCAATCTCACATTACTCTGAGAAGCACAGAGCCGGAGACAGAAGCCTGAAGATGATGAATGAGACTTCATCGAAACGTTGCCTAGATACTTCGAATCTTACGCGGGAGAAAACCCGAACAACCAAAGATCCACATATATATATATATATATATATATATATATATATATATATATATATATATATATATATATATATATAGCCGACACAGTGTTCACAATCATGTGATTAAGAAAGCAGGGCTTTAATCAGGACTATCATCTTGACTTTCAGTTGGGGCTACGATCTTGACTTTTTAGACAGGTTAGTTTTCTTTCTCTTTGTCCCTATCCACAATTTTATCCTCCCAATAGCTTATCTGAAGTAGGCCAGATTGTCTCGTAAAAATCTCCATTGATGAAGCACCCACAACTTCTAAAGACAACCTGTTCCACTGGTTAATTGTCCTCTCTGTTAGGAAATCTCTTCTTAATTCCAGGTTGATTCTCTCCTTGATTAGTTTCCATCCATTGTTTCTTGTCCTGTTGTCTGGTGGTTTGGAAAATAAATCCTCTTTGTGGTAGCCTTTCAAATACTTGAATACTGCTATCATATCCCCTCCTAGTTCTTCTTTTCTCTAGACTAACTAAACCCAAATCCTGTAACCATTCTTCATATGTTTTAATCTCCAGGCTTTTAATCATCTTAGTTGCTCTTCTTTGCCCAGCCAGTAGCCCAGCAGTAGAACCAGAGGTAGGATCCAGCCACTGGTGGGATTCAACTGGTGTATCAACTGGTTCGGTGACCACATGTCACCCATATTGGATGAGTGCGTCTCATCCATATTGATGCTTACCATTCACAGGAAACAGCTGAAAGATTTTCAGCTCTGGTACTACCAAGATTTTAACAATGAAATCCTTCAAGCCTTCTACCTAGCATTAAATATCTGATATTGTTGTTGACCAGAAATATCACTGTTTGCATTCTCCAGTTGCTAACAATAATAAGAAGCTTTAAGTCTTGGAATAAACAATAAACTGCACTGCATTGGCTAACATCTCCAAACACAAATCAGAAATTTGGACTTTTTATTCTCAGTAGGAGGAAAGGTACAATTTGCATGATTTTAAAACCTGTCTAAACATTGCAGATATATAGTTCTGCAGCGAATGCTTCAGAATGAGTCATGACTTAATACCAGACAACAGGGATTCTGTCAATGAAAAATTTAAAACATATAAAAAATAAAACGCTTCTCAAAAGCATTCGTCTCTGTCAGGTCCAGCTTATCTACCATCTTTCTTAGATACAAGACTGCTTAACTTCATTGGGGGAAGAAAGGCGAAAAGGAGAATATGGAGCAGAATGGTGCTACTATGTTGATTCTTATTCTACATAAAATGTTAAAGATTTTTCTAAGTTGCAACAGAGTAAAGATATTTTTGCAATGTTGCTTCATGGTAAACACTAATGAATGACAAGAAAATTAATATTAACTGAAAGTTGTTTGAACAAGGTAGTCTAATTTAATTACATGCAGTATTGAAGAGGCTCAAGTAATCATCAAATGGCATCAATACATATCTGAAGTAATAATAGAGATGTAGTTGGTACTGTCATTCTGGCATATTTAATAAGCCATGGCTAACATTAACTATGTTTCAGAGTAAACACAATCCAAGTCTCTCTCAACACTGTACATTCCACTCCTATTTTGCTGGAACTTTACAAAGACATATTGTATAAGCAAAATAAATTAATTCTTTTGGCTAATGCTCTTATTCATATACAATGAAAATGCAAGATTATGGAAGCCAACAATAGTGGTTGTTGTAATTAACATGGCCTTCTGAAGGCATAACACAAAATAAAACAAAAAATCCAACAGCATAATAATTATAAATCAAGCCAATTAAATTAACTCAGAACCTCGCAAATATATGCTAACACTAAAACAACCAATACAACTATAATATACATTTTAAATAATAGCCTAGGATAGGACCATGTGTGTGTGTGTGTGTGAGAGAGAGAGAGAGAGAGAGAGAATGAGAGAGGACAGGGAGAGGGAGGGAGGGAGGCGAGAGAGGGAGGGAGGGAGGGAGGGAAAGAGAGAGAGAGAGGGTGGGGTTAATTTTAAGCAAGTGCTAACCTGAAATTTTCAGCTAAATAGGAGAAGGGTGAAACAAACTGTTCTGTGCCTTGAACATAGCAAGTGAAGAGCCCTGCGTTGTTCTAAAATATGAGAATACAGGTACTCCTTGACTTACAATCACAACTGAGCCCAACATTTCTGTTATTAGGTGAAAAATTTATTAAGTGAGTTTTGCCCCATTTTACAACCTTTCTTGCCACAGTTGTTAAGTGAATCACTGAAGTTTATAACATGGTTGTTAAGTAAATCTGGCTTCCCTATTGATTTTACTTTTTCAGAAGGTCAAGGTCACATAAGGTGATCGTGTAATCCCAGGACACTCCAAGTGTCATAAGTATGACTCAGTTCCTAAGCATCTGAATTTTGATCACATGATCATGGGTCATAAATGTGAAAACCAGCCACATCACTTTTTTCAATCCCATTGTAATTTTGAATGGTCACTAAATGAACTGTTGTAAGATGAGGACTATCTGTAATTTGGAAATTCTGGAATTGATCAAGGAACATTAGACTAAGATCATGGGACAGAATTTAACAAAGCTCCCAACAGACTATTACAATAATCTAGGCATCAGACAACCAAAGCACATACCAATCACACTGCTGTCTTTTCTGTTACAAATGATTCCCTCTGGAACCTACAAATATTCATTAACTAGAAATTAGCAATCCTACCTGTAGAATCAATAATTAGGTGCAAAGTCTCAACGCAGAGGGACAATGTTCAATACTAATAAGATTTTCTGTCACAGGTGACTGCGCATTGTCATCAAGATCCAGAAAAAAAACTGAAAAACTAATATAACAATAATACTGAAATCCCTGAACATCAATTATAGCACCCAAGGAGATGGTAATAAAGGGTAAATAACAAAGCAACATGCAACACAAAGGGAAAATCCCAGATTGAAATCAACTGTACAAAAGAATGAGAATTAAGGAAAAAAATCAACCAGTCATGATGAGCAAAAATTGCAACATTTCAGATGGCCAAATGACCACCAGAATCCAATTCAGAATTTTTAAAAATGTCATCTCACTTTAATAGCTGCTCAAGATCCGGATTGATACAGATGAAAGCCCAACTGTCAAAGGGCAACTTCCTCAAGAGATTTAGAAAAAATAAAGGTGCAAAGGTGCACTAGAGGTGCAAAAGAGGATTTCCAATTCTGGAGATTTTCATATCTAGTTCTGGGTGTGGTTGCGCTACCCCAGATGCGTAACTTGGACTCATCTTGGACTATTCAAGGTAAACCATACCACAAAATTAAAATCGTGCAACCCAAATTACTTTTATTTCAAGGATGCCGTAATAGAATCTTGCTTCTGAATATAACTTCCTCCTTCTTATATCAATATCTTATAACAAGAGCTATTGTCTGAGGTGTCTTTTTTAAGATTACAACTTTGCCCTGCATTTAGGTTTCTTTTATCTGACTGTTGTCTTAGTAACAATTCTGTCTCTCAAGGCCATTCCTTTGTCCCACAACATCGACTCACAGCTTCTGTTCATGGAAAAGATAGCAACCATGGCTAGGAAGGCCTTTGGATAATTTCTTGTTGTACACCAATTGTGTTGGTTTCTAAACTCAGGGCTTTGCTCACAATCATTTATGCTTTAGTCACCTCCCAAATGGACTCTTTGACTGCCCTTAAAGAGCCTCTGAAAGCAAGAAAAGGCAAACGAAGATAAAAGAGGCATGTGGGTATATGTTTGCCAAGACTTAATTTGCATCACCTTCTGCCAAATAAAGGAACTCAAAACAGCAATAAGGGTGACCTCCTTTAAAACACTTCTTTAAAAATATCAATTAGAATGCCTTAATAAAACAGCACTCACCAAACTTCACCACAAAAGAGGATATATAGTCAGTGGTGGGATTCAAAAAATTTTTACTACCAGTTCTGTGGGTGTGGCTTGGTGGATGTGGCTTGGTGGGCGTGGCAGGGGAAGGATATTGTAAAATCTCTATTCTCTCTATTCACTCCTGGGAGAAGGTTACTTCAAAATCCCATTCCCTCCCCACCCCACTAACCTGCTTTCCAGCTCCGTTCTCCTGTGCAGAGCAACAAAAGAAGACCCAGCCGATCAGCTGGGACTCGGGAGGCAGAGAATAGATGGGGGTGGGGCCAGTCAGTGATGGTATTTACAGGTTCTCTGAACTACTCAAAATTTCCACTACTTGTTCTCCAGAACTGGTCAGAACCTGCTGAATACCACCTCTCTATATAGCACATATATACTCTTGCCTGAATAAAAATAAATGTTTAGCCTTCCTGCAGAAGATTGACTTTTAGAAAAATCCTAGTCTACCCTCTTTCATCAAGAAGCTCTAAATTTGGAAGCAATCACTGAGAAGACCCATACTTTCTATCCAATTTCTATTCAACTATGAGAAAGTCCTATCTACAGATGTTAGATTCTTAGCAGATTCAATAGGGAAAGCATTTCCTTTCAAATAAGACTTTATAGATTAACACATAGAATTGTGCTATCTATAGCTGACCTCCTTGAGTAATCCCAACTCGACTTTGCATTGCAGACACTGACATTAAAACTTCTGGAATTTGGAGATTTCCTTTTGGATCCAGTTTGACAGTGTCTTGGAAGGGAAATCTGTGCAAGCAAGGGGCTTCAGTCAGTTTTTTCACTATGACTGTTTATGCTATTACAGGATCCTATTACAATGCAATCCATCCTACTGTTAGAAAAATTATATTTAATAGAAACTTTGTGCACAAAAATAAATGCAATGCATTGAAAAGAAACACTCAAAGCTTGTAAGACTGTATAAATGGGGGGGAACCCATTAATAAATGCCAACTGAGAGCTGGATAACAAATCAGATGTAAAAAAACCAAGATTAATTGAAGAGACAGTGTCACACATGGCCCAATGAAGTGATCCAGGGTTCCCACAGTTATTTAGCCAGATGGAAAGAATGGTTTGAGTTTTCAGGGGTCATTTTCCAGTTGCTAATGTGCCAAATGAAACAAGTGGAAAATGGAGCATTTTTCTTCTTACTCTTACTCATCTTCTTCGTTTTGTAGTAGTGCAGCTCATCATCCTTTCAGTGACGGCTTCTTTGGTGGGGAATGGACAGTCTGCAACACCTGAAGTGTAGGAAGCATGTGAGAAAAAGTTTGACGTAAGTTTGATTAAGGCCTTGGGCTAGAAACCAAGAGACTGTGAGTTCTAGTTCCTACTTATGCACAAAATCAGTTGCGTGACCTTGGGCCAGACCCTCTTATTCAGCTCTAGGAAGGAAGCAATGGCAAACCATTTATGAAATCTTGCCAAAAGTAACCCAGGTACTTGTCTAAGTTATTCATCAAGAATCAACTTGGACTTGAAAGTGCACACACACACAAACACACACACACACACGAACAATGTAGGTGTAAAGATAATGAGAACAAATTCAAATATTTCCTTTTTTTTGCTTTGATTTAAAAAGAGAATGGATTTTACCCCTGAGCAGGATAAAACAGCAGCTGGTTTTGCCCTGCTCAGGATTACATAAAATCTGTAAGTTACTACTTATCTCTGCCTAGTTGGAGATCATGGTAAACTAATCCCACATGCTGCATTTGGAGAAGCAAATGGAGTTTTATTCTTTCTGCTAATTTGCCACAATCTTTTAAAATAAAAAAAATACTTTAGCAGGGGTGGGATTCTACCGGTTCTGTTCGGCTCTACAGAACTAGTAGCTCTGAAGAACAGCAGACACAGAACCGGTTCTGTGTCTGCTGCTGTTTTAGCCCACCCGCCCTCCCCAGGCTCCTTTATTTCCTGCTTTTTCAACTGCAGCTGTTTTGCGTGACACAGCTGTGGTTGAAAAAGCAGGAAAAAGGGGGTTTTTCAACTGCTGCGCACTCACAACCAGCACTGCTCAGCTGTCTGGGCAGCTCAGCAGGTCGTAAATTGCACTCGCGCGACTTGTACAACTTGCGCATGCGCGCACGATGCAGAGTAACAGAACCGGTAGTTATACCGGTCGGATCCCATCCCTGTACTTTAGGTAAGGTGAACTTTTCTGTTTAAAATCTTGCTGTATATGGTATTGAGCATCAAAGATCAACAAGATGAAAATTCTAGACTTTGTGGGGAAGGGGTTCCTTTTAATTTAGGATTTTTTTTGTCTCCACGACTACATAGAAGGGGCTTGAAGGTATACAGCTCATGCCTTATTAAAAACTCTCGGCAGCCAGGAAATAACTAAGTGGGATTTCCAGTTATCAGCAAGAAAAGGAGAAGCTTGATGCCAATCTTACTAACCTCTGGCCACCTACAGAATAAATTATGTAAACCAAAACCATCTATAAATATTGGCTGACACTATTTTTTTCTTGTAGAATTCAATTTAACACTGTTTTAAAGATCTAAGACTATATAAAGCTTCTCACCTTCTACTGCCTCTTTCAGAAAACAACCACAACTTGGTGGCTTGTTTGTTGCAAGTTTACAATGCACTATGCCTATCCGCACTTGACCTTATATTTCCACATAAATGTACACATCTATCTGAGAAACCACTTGTCACAAATACTTGGTTTCTGTCGAGAGCATGCTAATGCCCCAAAGTAAAGTAAGATGCACACACTGAAGCAAATTATATCAAAACTGGATTTCAACATGTGTCATCTAGTCAGTTCTAAAAAAATAACAGTAATCAGAAAACTTCCTTGCATTTAAATGCTGCTCACCCTATCTTCACAATCTCAGAAAGAACATCAATTTTAAGAGAAATATCCTCATATCTAAAAACAAAACTGAGCACTCTGGGAAACTTCCATCTAAAATTGGCTCCAAGAGAATTTCAGAGATACCAGTTTGGCACAGGCTTGAAACAATAACTCCAATATGGCTCATACCGAAGATAACTGTTTTTCATCTCCAGATATAATAACTTCTCTCTCCTGGCCACTTCTTCCTAGGGGCAAACCAAATCTTTCTTGTCTGCATCGTGGTGCCAAAGATAATGGCTAATCAGTGCTGAAAGCACTGTGGGGGTGCAGGCAGGGTGGGGAAACCTCCTTGGCTTTCAGCATACCAACATAGACAACGTTTGAGATGACAGTAGAGGTTGCAGCAGCATTCACACGATGCAGCCATACAATTTTGCTTCTGTGTTCTGTTGGTGCCTGGCCTCTGGGTCTAGGTGCAAGCTTCTTTCATCTACACCCACAATTGTTAATTGTTAACGAATGTTTAGATTTTCTCCAAGGTATAAAACAGAGCAGACTCATCGTGCCATGTTTAGAGTCCATTTATTTCGAAGTATATCCTAAATCTGACAGGTTAACCGCACCAAACTTGATTGCAGGAAATACAAGTTCAGCAACAAAGTGGTCGATGTCTGGAATACTCTACCTGACTCTGTGGTTTCTTCCCTAAACCCCAAAAACTTTAACCTCAGACTGTCTACTATTGACCTCACCCCTTTCCTAAGAGGTCTGTAGGGGGCGTGCATAAGCACACCGTCATGCCTTCCGCCCCTGTCCTATTGATTTTTTTTATTTTTCTTATATGTATCCATTTCATGTATTCATAACTATGTTTATACTTATACCTATTATCTTGTAAGTGATTGACAAATCAAATAAAGAAAGAAAGGAAGGGTGGGGGGAAATATTGTTACCATGAATGACAGGCCCATTTCTAAATATATATGTCTCCATTACTGATGGCACCAAAGGACACTGGAGTTTTTACATAGTGCACTGACATTTCTCAGGAACCACAATTATATTCAGAATCTCACAAACTACTATAAAAAGGTCCATCAGTTAATAAGATGAAGGAATAAACTGATCTCTAGTTGGAAGTTGGGGGGAAAATCCTCCCAGTTAGAAGAACACCAGTCTAGTCAATTCCATAGAAAACCTGATGCTTTCTCCAGATGGTTCCTCTGAACCATCCTAATAAGGATGAAATACTCTCGTTCAGTGAATATTAGTAATTCAAAGCTGGATTTAAGTGACTTTTATAAAAACAGACATTCAGTTTTGAGCCTTGAATCTGTAGCAGTAATTGAAATAATGCACTGTCAAAATAATGCCTTTTAAAGAAAAGAAAAAAAAGACCTAGATCAAATTGCTATTGCTTCCACCTCCTTTTGCGCTTTGCAGATCAGTCCTACACAGTATTTATTCAGAGGAAAATCATATGGTCTTCGGTAGGTTAATTTTCTGGAGAAGAAATGGTGGACTGAAGAGTGCTGCATGAAAAGCAGAGCTGACAATTGCAGCAGAATGAAGAATCAGCAAATAGACTCTTTGGACAAGGAAAGAACTTGAGATCACCCACAACTACTCCAGGCAGTCGCTCTTCACAAGGAGATCACAGGCCTGTGGTCTCTGGCAAGTTTACAATTCTGGGAGACGATGGAATAATCCTATTATTGAAACTGCAACCAGTGCCTTTTGAAAGGACTCTGAGTTTACATACTTCCTTTTTACATCACTTTTAGAAATTGCTTATTAACTGCTTTTCAATTATTAGGAACCTTTGTATCAATCAGTTGTTGAGCACTGGATGAAAAAAAAAAGTTTTAAATATAAGTTTAAAAATTTTGAAAAATAGAAATAAACAGCAAAAAAGCAATCAAAACTTTACAAAACTGAACAAAAAGTTACAAATAGTTAAGAATACAGATAAATTTGAAATAATATTTTGGAATTAATTATAAATCCTTCCATAGGAAAATGTTTTTGTTTTGATTAAAAAAACACCTAAAGATTTTAAAAATTGATGAACGCTAGATGAACCTAAACTAAAGATTATAATTAAAGAAGAATTTTCAAAGTCAACTTACAATTAGAGAATGATCCCAAATATTTTAAACTGAACATATTGAAGAATATTTCTGAACAATGGACCCAGAAGTTAATTTTAATAGTCTCTGCCTCTATAATTAAACTGTATTTAAAAGATTTTATGGAAAACGAACAAATTATATCCGACAAGATTAAGACTGATTAGAAACTGGATTTAAAAATGATAGACTAGAAGAACGATATGGAAAAAGATGTTCACTGGATATAAGAATAAAAGATAAAAGAAATCAGTTGTTGTCCCCAAAATTAAAATGGATATACAAAAAACAAATCAGGAGAGTGATGATAGTTATCATGTATTTGGATTATGAAAGAGGATTATTAAAGTTTTGAAGAAAACTTTAATAAAAAATAAAAAATGAAAAGAAATCAAGTTTTGTGACGTTATTTGAAGGGATTAAAGATTAGGATTCTTATAAATAAAAGGAAGGAATAGAAAGTTAATTTATCTGATCATGCTTAAAATAGATATATTGTTATCTTTGGTAATCGATAAAGTTTTATGGATTTGTTTATAAATAAGAGATGGGATGTGGAAAGAGGACATCATTTTTTCCTATTTTAAAAGAAGTGTTGGGTTCAGTTCCAAATGGGGAAAAAGACACTGGAAACATGGAAGCTGTTTGGAAAGACGATTTAATGGTGGACAGGACCACATGGCTTGGAGCTCCAAAGTGAAAAGGATGATCATATGCTTCAAGATGTTGGGTGAAGAAGGAAAGGGATCAGTGGTGGAATTCAAATTTTTTTTACTACCGCTTCTGTGGGCATGGCTTGGTGGGCCTGGCAGGGGAAGGATACTGTAAAATCTCCATTCAGAAGTGGTATTTGCCAGTCCTCTGAACTACCCAAAATTTCCACTACCGGTTCTCCAGAACTGGTCAGAACCTGCTGAATAACACCAAGGGATGATATGCGGAATATCTGGGTTTTATACCCTCTGTTGGGATTTGAATTTGAGCTTGTATTCTGATTGGTTGTCAGACTCCCATGGGGCCATGCAGGGGCAACTCTGTAGGCTGCCCTAAGGCCCAGACTTGAACCTTGCTGGATGGTGATGTAATGAAAGGGCTTATTATAACTCTACCTGGAGTAGATCTTTGTTATGTAAAATAGACTGGCCTAGGCCAGAGTAGTGGTCCATTAGCAAAGGTGGGGGCGAGCTTCTGCTTCTGAGGTGAGTTTCTGCTTCTAAGTTTCTACTCTTTTTAGGGGAAATATTCTGCCTTTTTAATATTTCCTAGAGTATTTCATTTGTCTAGGAAAGGGGTGTTAACTTCCTACAGAAGGTGATATGTTACTAACATGTTTATACATGTGGTGAAAAGAGAAGTCACTTCTTTTAAATATTTCCTTTATTTTTCTTACTATATTCTTATTTTTCTTTTCTATTTTTCTTTTTTCCTTCTATTTTTTCAGATTGTATTAGCTTTTACTGTTGTAATTGTGTGTGTGTGTGTGTGTGTGTGTGTGTGTGTGTGTATAATCTCTAATCCAAATATAGTCTTATTTATGCAATAATTAAACAAGATACATGTCTAGTAAATCCATTAAACCATTCTTTGAAAAGCTAGCTTATAGAATGGATTCTATACTTTCTTCCCATTACTGTCATCTAGCCAAATGATTGCCGAAATAGCTTGCAGTTTGGCAGGGAAGTCTTCACAGTGCATTGATAGAGAGTCTATTTTTTGCTTTTTGAAAAACAGTCTCTTATTTGCTCAAAGAAGCAAAGAAGTGCTGAATCAAAACATTCAGGGGCATCCATAAATTCCTGCTGGACTAGTAGGATATGTGGTTGCTCCAATCTTAGGGAATAATTAAAGTGTATATGACAGGAGGAAAGGGGGGAAATCCAGTCTTGCATTAATTGCTAGCAACAATTAGCTTTTGACCTTTAAAATTAGCCCCAAATAGAGCTTTTTGAGTCTTATGTTCCCACGAAAAGTGAGTTATGGAACAAGTGACTTAGCACTTTGATTTAATGACTCCATCCTCCCTGAAAGACCAATATGCGGGAACAAAGAAGGGCCTTTTCACTATATTGGAGCAAAAGAATCTCTTTTAATTTGGAGTACTTTTGAAAGGTCTTCTGCAATGGAAAATTAATAATAAATCATACAGAATAGTTTCTTTCCCCAAAACTTTAAAGAAGTCCATCACAGGCAAGTGTCTGCCTTTCTTTAACATTTTGTTAAAGGTGCCAGTAAGAATCCTTAATAAGGTTGTATCAAAGCTAGAAAAATATACTGCAGAATATCTTACGCTTTTAAAACAATACAATTTACCCTGATCCTCTCCTCCAGCATTAATCAAGAAGCCCACCCTGCATCCAGAAGATATAAACAGCTTCCCACATCCAACATTTTGGAGGAGGTTGTGACAAATATGCTGAGCTATATATACAGATGACCATGGAGGATACAGATTAACCAAACCCGTGTCAGTCCAGATTCAGGCTTGGACATGAGACAGAAATTGCACTATTACTCGTGTGAGTGTTTTGTGTTGAAACTTTGATGGAGGGAGCATAACTGACCCTTTATGTTGGATTTCTCAGCAACTTTTGATATTGTCGTGCACATATCCATCAGGCTGCTTGTAAGAATTGGGATTTTACAGTAATTCTGCTCCTACTATGTGGGCAAGTTCATCTAATGTTGGCAAGTGGGGAGAGATCAGACTCTCAGATGATTTACTACAGGTGCTACCTGGCTCAGCTCCCCTATTCTGTTTAAGCTATTGAGAGAGATCATTCATCAGTTAAGGGTAAGGTTTCATCAATCAGACACTGGAGCCAGTTTAGCCTAGTGATTAAGACACTAGGTTAGAACCCAGGAGATAGTAAATTCTAGTCTCACCTTATGTAAGTGAGCATTGTAAGCTACCTAGAGCACAATTGGATTGAGCCAGTATAGAAATTTCATAAATCAATCAATGTTAGTCAAGAATGGCAACTCTTCTAAAGAGCTCCAGGTTATATCATGCTTAATCCAGTCTTAGGGAAACAGTAGCACTTGAGATGCTGTCCATGTATGCTTGAGATGCTGAGAACTATAGTTCACCAAAATCAAGTGATGCCCTGGTTACCTATTTATGTTCCAAACTTAAACTGAGGCTCCCAGATGTCATTAGTGTAGGGTCCCTTTCCTTAATCAAAGCAGTTTCTCTATGTAGATTAGAAATACAGTTATAGAAGGTCATTCAGACTCCAAAGCTAATTATATCCACAGTGAAAATGGAGTGTGACTTAGATTGTATAAGGATCATACGGACACACCATATGGAGCACAAAGAAATGTGAGCACAAGTGGTTAGTAACTGCCTACAAACACACTTATTTGTTATTCCCCTTAGTCTGATGTATCTCTCCATATTCTGAGAGCTCCAGAACATCTGGTCTGCTGCTATCAGCAGTTTGCACGTCCATATTTTTTTTAAAGAAAAATAGCAACGCTGAAAAGAGTTTTTTTTGTCCCTTTGATTGCCTTCATTTTTGGACGAAAGGAGAGAGAGAGAGAGAGAGAGAGAGAGAGATGAACCAAAAGATACTGCTAGCCTAAGCAGCTGCTATGCAGGATCTTAAATATCCATCCATTTGCAGTACTCTGGATGATCACACATACACAGCTCATGGCACTGACTGCACTGTATGAACCAAGCTGTGTGCAATATACTACCTCCTGAGACCCTGAACAGAATGGTAGGCTCTGCCAATTACTTTGCATAAATATCAACACATTTAGCTAGCACACTCTAAAGTTAACTGGCATCTTCATAGGACATCTAGCTACAGTTTCCCTTTATAAGCTCTTGAATCATTATAGAAATAAAGAGGATATTTTTCTGCTCCCTTGATAAGGTCTCTGCAGGACTTCGATGAGCCATGATCCCTGTCAAATCAAAACATAACTCAGCCAAATCTGAATAATACATCAGCACTTGCACAGCGTGGCCTAAGAACAAAACGAGAATGATGTTTTTACACTGTAGGACTAACGTGGTACTCTGCAGTTTATGAGAAACCGCTATAACAATTAGGTTTAAACTGATAAAAATGCATTAACCAGAAGCCCAGTATATTCCCACTGCTCTGTTTAATTCATGTTCTTTTTTGAAGTTCCGTCAAATATTCCAGAAAGTAGAAGATGGGATGATGAGTCTAGAAACTATTTCAAAAGTATTATTAAGTATTAAATAGTGGTTAGAATGTTAGGAGTTTGATCCTGCTGGGGCTTAATGTTGACTTAGCCTTCCATCCTTCTGAGGTCAATAAAATGAGGACCCAGATTGTTGGGGGCAAGATGCTGACTCTGTAAATTGTTTAAAGAGAGCTGTAAAGCACTATGAAGCAGTATATAAGTCTAAGTGCTATTTCTATTATATGATTTTTAAAAAAACTAGGTTTGCTAAATTACAGAGCATTTTAGGATTCTAAACTGCTCTGGCATTTGTTTGAAGATACCTGAGTTCCATTTCATAGTTTTATCAGTGATGGACATTTGTTAAAAAAATAATAATTAGAATTATTCCGTTATGAAAAAATTGCACTCTCTAAAGTATACCCCCACAAATTGATGCCTCTTGCAAATCTGGTTAATTAAGAGTTCAAAATAATTTGTAATGGCCAATTGTACTACTAATTTTACTAATTTTACAGATGACATAAAATCTTTGCAGATGATGTAAAACTATTCAACACCACTGACAATTCTATCCTTCAAAGCGACCTTGATTATGTGTCAGAATGGTCAAACATCGGGCAACTCCAAATCTCGACCAACAAATGCTCTGTCCTACACATGGGTAAAAAAAAATCAGTAAACCAAATACAAACTAGGTGGATATGACCTTGTTGATGATCCTCACTCTGTCAAGGACCTTGGAGTTCTCATATCAAATGACCTAAGTGCCAGAGGTCATTTAACAGCATTGCCAAAAAGGCATTAAGAGTTGTAAATCTAATCTTACGAAGCTTCTCCTCCGGAAATATCGAATGGCTAACTAGAGCATACAAAACTTTTGCCAGACCAATATTCGAATACAGCTCATCAGTCTGGAATCCACACTGCATATTGGACATTAATACAATCAAGTGAGTCCAGAAGTATTTCACAAGAAGAGTACTACACTCCTTTGCTCGCAACAGAATTCCCTATATCACCAGGCTTGAGAGTTTGGGCTTGGACAACCTTGAACTATGCAGCCTATGGTTAGACTTAAGCATAGCACACAAAATTATCTGCTACAATGTCCTACCAGTCAATGACTACTTCAGCTTCAACCAGAACAATACAAGAGCACACAACAGATACAAACTCAATGTAAACCGCTTCAGACTCGATTGCAGAAAGACTTCAGCAACAGAGTGGTCAATGCCTGGAATGCACTACCTGACTCTGTTGTTACATCCTCAAACCCCCACTCCTTTAACCTCAAACTATCCACTATTGACCTCACCCCATTCCTAAGAGGTCTGTAAGGGGCGTGCATAAGTGCACCATTGTGCCTACCATCCCTGTCCTATTGTCCCCATTTATTTGTACCTATTTCCTGTATTCTTACTCATGTTTATACTTATACCTATTATCTTGTAAGCAATTTGACAAATCAAATAAATAAAATAAAAATAAATAAATTGTTTTCACATAATACATTTCTTGCAAAACTAAATTCCTCACATTTTTTTTTGTTTCTTACACTTTAATTATTAAATCTAGATTTCTGAAACACCCAGAAAAGACATAATGGTATTTTGGAGCATGGTCAATGCTTGTAGCTCAAAATGTGCCAAAAGAATAAAAAGTAATTTTCTGTCATGTCCTTTCAGCATGTTTACCATTCTCTGAATGCTCTTTGACCTCAGTGGGTCTCATTGTGAAGTGACCTTAGCAGACATTTGAAGGGTGGGATTGTAAGTCTTTCTTCACTTATCACCACATATTTTTCTGGGACTACAAAATATACTGGCAATCCATTGCAGCTTGGCGATCAGCCAAAACAGTCTCCTTTTCTTCTTTCCAAAGCATTAAATGGTGTTGCAGTAAGAATTAAAGGTTTCACCCTAAAAAAGAATCAAGCTTTAAGAAGGGCCATCTGAACAGAAATCTATTTAAAAAGAAAAAAAGTGGGAAGGGACTATGTCACAGTGACTGAAAAAGCATTTGAAAGAAAATCACAATACATGCTATTACAGTGTATATACAGCTTTTTTGAAGGATGGAAGCCAGTTAATTTCAATAAAATAACTTCGGGAAATTAGAAGGTTGAATTGTTGAAATAGTTGCCATTCCGTAGCATTATTTTGCTTTTTGTAGCAGAAAAAGTTTTCCTACAAAGTTGTAATGATAGGATGAACTCCAGCACTTATGATTTCGTTCCTCCTTCCATTTTGAAAAACAATTCACCATTATCCTATGGTCAAAATCTCATTTTTCATGCTTATCAATGGTGAGGCCATACTTTTTAAAAAAATGTCTGCAATACACACTAAACTTAATTAAGGAGTACCCTGGGTGACATAACACTTTATGATTGGAAGCTTTGTTGCTAGTGTTATCTCCCTGAATTCCTCTTCGCATGTGAAAGGTATTCGTTGATGAAGCAGTTACCACACAAAAGGGAACTACAGAAAGTAGGTATTTACACTTTTGGTACAACAAAACTGAGGTAATTTAATTTTCAGAAGAGGCAATATATGGCTTTCATTTGCAGAGTAGCACAGTAACTGAGTCAAAAGATGCTTAGACTGAACCCTTGAGGGGCCAAGAAAAGTGAGTAGTTGCTCTCCATCACTGAATATTTCTCAAGAGGATTTAGGCTACAATATCTTTTCCTTCTGCATGAACTGGAGTTCATTCTGTGTAAGAAGTTATTAGTATTGCATTTGCCCCCAAAGCAACTCCAGGAATAGCATTTTTAAAAATGGTATTGACTATTTCCCCCTTAATAAATATTTAATATTTCAAGTTTGCATGCATTTCCAAAGGAGCGTGATTTCAAGCTTCAATTAATGGGAAAAATGTGTGTATATA
Organism: Pseudonaja textilis; assembly: GCF_049901715.1. NCBI lineage: Eukaryota > Metazoa > Chordata > Lepidosauria > Squamata > Elapidae > Pseudonaja > Pseudonaja textilis. The sequence continues at coordinate 255,985,603 of NC_141990.1, read as the reverse complement.
TGCATCTTTTGTAAATACTAATTTTATTGTTGCTCCACTTGCTGTTATTAGTTGGACTTGTGTATAGTACTACATATTTATGTACAATATGAATTTTAAAAAGACTTAGGATTTATTTTTCTGTGCACAAAACTAGGCAATGAAAGAAATCTTGAATATATATATATATATATATATATATATATATATATATATATATATATAAACTTTCTCCTTTCATTTCAATATCAGTAACTTTTCCCTAAATTTCATGTAGTAGAATATTGATATAACAACATTTGGCCTGGAATTATGCTAGAGAAAAGTTGGATGTGGGCATTTATAAGCCCCATCCACTCCATAAACTATGGTGTCTCCAATTTAAATTTCATCCCAACAGTGTACTCAGTGACCTTGAAAAGAAGTTGTTATTACTTTGGTCTTTTTCAACAGGAATTGGGGATCATAACAATCCTCCTTAAAAAGCTGGATGATTTAAATCATGCAGCAGAAATGCCCTTTACAAGTGTGCTAAATTAAAATAACTGAGCAACTGAGTAAAACTTTAGTAAATACTGTTCCAGTGAAATAATCCCATGAACAGGACTGCTTTTATTAATAGGTTCCCTGATGTACTCTCAAAATATGTTCCTAAACAAAAAAAAGGGGACCGGCAGAAGAAACCCTCCTTGTCTGAAAAGAATGATGGATCATGGGTTACATTTTTAACAATCGTGCATTGATATTCTCCTGCTGTCCCCTTTAAAAAAAATTGAAAACAAAATGCACCTCTGAAAATAGTCACTGGACCCCTCATAGCCCTAGAACTACCCTAAGAGAGTCAATATGGTAAAGTGTTTATGGCACCAGGTTAAAAACTGGAAAACTGTGAGTTCTAGTTCTACCTTGGATATAAAGCCAATTGCGTAACTGACATAATCACTGACTTGAAAATGCATATGCTGATAGACAAAGAACTACACATTGGTGACTATTTAAACAAATAATATTTCTACAACTAGACAAATCTGTTATCATTTATTAGAAACCAGTGAAAATATCTGCTATTTTATATTGTTTGGGCAATATCTCAGCACTAACAAAAGTCTTTTCATTTAGATTTAAAGAGTGTAAACTAGTGGAAGAAAATATTTCATAGCGGGATGCAAGTTGTATACAAAATAGTTCTCATTTATGACTAGAAACTCTCTTGTTAAACAACATGGATATAAGTCAAAAAATCACTTAACTGTGCCACTTAATGACAGCAGTTCTGGCAGTTTTGATTGCTGTTGTTAAGCAAGGACCATGCAGATTGTTAAGTAAGGACCTCTTGTGACCACAACTTCCAATTTTGTTCAGGCTTCTCTATTGACTTTGCTTGTGGGAAGCCAGGAGGGATGGTTGCAAAATTGTGATCACATGACCAATTGTGGGATGCTGTGATATCGTTATTATGATTTGGGTGCAAGGGCCCAGACTTTGATCAAATGACTGTAGGAACACTGTGATGGCCATAAATAGGACTGTCATAAATTTAAACAGTGGTTGCTAAATAAGGACCACCTGTAATAAAAATAAATAAGTTCCTTAAAATTAGTTTTTATATAATTTCTTTCTATGTCTTTCTAATATTTTGCAATATTTGCATGTTTATACTGTAATTTAGCAATGGAACCTTTACATTTGGGGAACAGTTTTGACAACTAAATAGATTCAACATGAATAAGTTTTCTGAATGAAATTCTTGGTTTCCATTTTTATTTATTTTCCTTCATCTTCTTTGTGCTTGTGGAGATTCTTCTGCCTTTTGGGGAGTTCAATCTTTTATATACAGGTAACATTGCAGTTGGATTACTCCATGTATCATTTTTAAAAGAGAAAGATTTTCTGATTGTGTTTTGCAATGGCTTTAGATTCCTGGCAGATGATTTGGAATTGCCCTTTGCTTGAAGACTTGAAAGTCATGACTGAATGATGTACTGAATGCTGAAAAAGAGACATCACTTAGCCCAGACATCAGGGGTGGGATGCTACCAATTCAGCCCAGTTCTATAGAACTGGTAGCTCTGAAGAGCAGCAGACATCGAACTGGTTCGATGTCTGCTGCTCTGTTTGGCCCAGCCGCCCTCCTGGGCTCTTGGGTGTCCTTTATTTCCTGCTTTTTCAATCTCAGCTACTTTGAGAAGCACAGGTGGGGTTGAAAAAGCAGGAAAGAAGAGGATTTTCAAATGCTGTGCACCCCTGTGCAGCGCTTGTCAGCTGTCTGAGTGGCACAGCTGAGGTTTTTTGGAAATGGTCTACCTGCACGCACAAAATGCACTCTCACCACGGGTGTGATTCTACCTGACAGAGAACTGGCAAATCGCGCCACTGGCTGGCCCCGCCCCACCCATTCACTCCTTACCTGGCATGCATGCCATCAAACTTGCCTGCTAAGTTGCTATTTTTCCTTTTTTTTCCTCCCAACCATCAACTGTTCTGCTGTGCCGTGAGATTTAGATTAGTTAGAAAGCAGAAAATCATCGGATTTCTTGCCTTCTAGCTAATCTAAAAGCAGAGCTGAGCCTGAAGCTTCTATTATTCAGTGCAGACTCAGGTAGCAGATGGCAGAAAGATAGAGCTCTAAGTGAATCCGTGATTCTGTGAGCAACTCAATCTTCCTGTCTGCTTTGCCTGATTTTAGGTAAAAGTTGCTTTTTTTAATAAAAAAATTCAATATTTACATACATAGTGTGTTGTGAGTTAATTTTGTGAGTTTGTTTGCTAGCAAATTTTATGAGATTGCTAGCAAACAAGTTTTATGTGACAGACTCAGGTAGCTGATTGCAGAAAGATAGATCTCTGAATGAATCTGTGATTCTGTGAACAACTCTATTTGCCTGACTGATTTTGGGTAAAAGTTACTCTTTTTATATAAAAAAATCAAAATTTACATAAATATTTATAATATTTACATATAAGCCATTCCCAGCCAGTCACATGACCACCAAGCCACACCCACAAATTAGACCACACCCACAGAACTGGTTGTTAAGAAATTTGAATCCCACCCCTGCCAGACATGAAATGAAATTGATGCATTAAAACTGCAAAGTTTTGCTTGTCAATAAGACCAAACACAGACTTATTACTGAGTATAATCATCAGCTTGGGAGTTTTGGAGGTATTTAGTCTCTGACACACAATAAACATTTATCATGACTTTCAAGATTGTTGGAGACAATATGTTGATTCTGTAAACTGCTTAAAGAGTGCTGTAAAGCATTATGAAGCAGTATATAAGTCTAAGTGCTATTGCTATATTGCTCTACTGTGGTAGAAAAGTTTGTACTATAATATCCCCATGAATGAGAGTTTATCACTTGTTGATGGCATTCACTCAGTGTTCCTAGTAGTTTTACAGAAGTAGTTTGCCATTGCTTTCATCCAGTTATTCCTCATCCATGTAGTCACAAGGGGCAACCCTGATAAACACCTGAGATCAGCCAACATTGGTCAGTATGCATATAAGCATTCCTTTAAGAAAACTCAGTGCTCACATGGGAAAAAAACTGGTTTGTAAACAGTGATGGGATTCAAATTTTTTTTACTACCGGTTCTGTGGGCATAGCTTGGTGGGGTGGCGTGGCCTGGTGGGTGTGGCTTGGTGGGCGTGGCAGAGGAAGGATACTGTAAATCCCTATTCTCTCCCCACCCCACTAACCTGCTTTGCAGCTCCGTTCTCCTGTTCAGGGCAACAAAAGAAGACCCAGCCGACTCAGCTGAGACTTGGGAAGCAGAGAATAGTTTCCAGCATCTTCTAACAAAAGCTCAGTTACCTGATATACCTCTTGGAAAAGGACCTTTACCTTTTGTGTTTCTAAACTCAAAGCCAATGAGACCAAAAAGTAGATGACAAGGGAAAAGAGTGACAACTATCCAGCTGACACTGAAGAACAATCACAGTTATGGAACCTGCTTTTTTCCTTTATTTTTTCAGAGGAGAAACAAAAACGTATTGAGAATGGTAATGGGTGCTAGTTCAAGATGTAAGGAGACAAGATAGCAGGGCCAGTCAGAGGTAGTATTCCGAACTACTCAAAATTTCCACTACCGGTTCTCCAGAACTGGTCAGAACCTGCTGAATACCACCTCTGATTAGTAGAATTTCAAGAGAGATAAAGATCTTAGGCCTTGCAGGGTGATGCTTGCTCTACGAAAAAGGAGTCAGGTAAAAATAATTGACCTTTTATCCTACAGTGAAGAAAAAGAGAGAAGATGGAGGAGTTTTGTAATAGTCGATCATACTGAGTTGGTATAACTTGGCAATATTTTCTGTAAATGGAGGGTATGAAGACTGCAATAGAGCTTGAAGAGCAGGTTTAGGGAACAAAGGTTGCTTTGGAAAAATCTGCAAAGATTAGTTCATGACCTCTGCAATAAGTAGATTTTCTGTACTATTTATTTTTAAACCATAAAACTGGACCAATTCTAAACCTAACAGTGGGCCAATTAGCTTCCTTATGGACACTTTAATAATATTTTAATCTAACATTTTAGGGTCATTAGATTAAATCCTGGGTGAGCCTACTAGTTCTGAATTGTCTTTCGGATTTGCCACGATGTATGTGGAGGGCTTTAAATCCATCTGTACTTTTATAGTACAATAGCTGAGTGTTTAGCTTCTAAAGCAAAATACCAATAAGGATTTTCATCCAAAGTAAAAAATAGCCTTTTTTTTTGCTTGTAACCTTTATTTCTCAAAGATAAGCTTTTCAATTAGAGTTTATGGGAAATGGTATTAGGTGCTGGTTCAGTGTGGAGACAAGATGCATTTAATAAAGCCTTATTTTTTAAGTATTGGTGGAATAATTATTTAGCAATAGCATTTTTAGTTTATATGCCACTCTACAGTGCTTTACAGCCTCGCTCTATTTGGGTGCAAGGGCCCAGACTTTGATCAAATGACTGTAGGAACACTGTGATGGCCATAAATAAGAAGTCTAGCTACAACTATCATTGGTTCAGGACTGTCATAAATTTAAACAGTGGTAAGTTTTCTGAATGAAATTCTTGGTTTCCATTTTTATTTATTTTCCTTCATCTTCTTTGTGCTTGTGGAGATTCTTCTGCCTTTTGGGGAGTTCAATCTTTTATATACAGGTAACATTGCAGTTGGATTACTCCATGTATCATTTTTTAAAAGAGAAAGATTTTCTGATTGTGTTTTGCAATGGCTTTAGATTCCTGGCAGATGATTTGGAATTGCCCTTTGCTTGAAGACTTGAAAGTCATGACTGAATGATGTACTGAATGCTGAAAAAGAGACATCACTTAGCCCAGACATCAGGGGTGGGATGCTACCAATTCAGCCCAGTTCTATAGAACCGGTAGCTCTGAAGAGCAGCAGACATCGAACTGGTTCGATGTCTGCTGCTCTGTTTGGCCCAGCCGCCCTCCTGGGCTCTTGGGTGTCCTTTATTTTGGGTAAAAGTTACTCTTTTTATATAAAAAAATCAAAATTTACATAAATATTTATAATATTTACATATAAGCCATTCCCAGCCAGTCACATGACCACCAAGCCACACCCACAAATTAGACCACACCCACAGAACTGGTTGTTAAGAAATTTGAATCCCACCCCTGCCAGACATGAAATGAAATTGATGCATTAAAACTGCAAAGTTTTGCTTGTCAATAAGACCAAACACAGACTTATTACTGAGTATAATCATCAGCTTGGGAGTTTTGGAGGTATTTAGTCTCTGACACACAATAAACATTTATCATGACTTTCAAGATTGTTGGAGACAATATGTTGATTCTGTAAACTGCTTAAAGAGTGCTGTAAAAGCATTATGCTGAAGCAGTATATAGAAGTCTAAGTGACTATTGCTATATTGCTCTACTGTGGTAGAAAAGTTTGTACTATAATATCCCCATGAATGAGAGTTTATCACTTGTTGATGGCATTCACTCAGTGTTCCTAGTAGTTTTACAGAAGTAGTTTGCCATTGCTTTCATCCAGTTATTCCTCATCCATGTAGTCACAAGGGGCAACCCTGATAAACACCTGAGATCAGCCAACATTGGTCAGTATGCATATAAGCATTCCTTTAAGAAAACTCAGTGCTCACATGGGAAAAAAACTGGTTTGTAAACAGTGATGGGATTCAAATTTTTTTTACTACCGGTTCTGTGGGCATAGCTTGGTGGGGTGGCGTGGCCTGGTGGGCGTGGCTTGGTGGGCATGGCAGAGGAAGGATACTGTAAATCCCTATTCTCTCCCCACCCCACTAACCTGCTTTGCAGCTCCGTTCTCCTGTTCAGGGCAACAAAAGAAGACCCAGCCGACTCAGCTGAGACTTGGGAAGCAGAGAATAGTTTCCAGCATCTTCTAACAAAAGCTCAGTTACCTGATATACCTCTTGGAAAAGGACCTTTACCTTTTGTGTTTCTAAACTCAAAGCCAATGAGACCAAAAAGTAGATGACAAGGGAAAAGAGTGACAACTATCCAGCTGACACTGAAGAACAATCACAGTTATGGAACCTGCTTTTTTCCTTTATTTTTTCAGAGGAGAAACAAAAATGTATTGAGAATGGTAATGGGTGCTAGTTCAAGATGTAAGGAGACAAGATAGCAGGGCCAGTGAGAGGTAGTATTCCGAACTACTCAAAATTTCCACTACCGGTTCTCCAGAACTGGTCAGAACCTGCTGAATACCACCTCTGATTAGTAGAATTTCAAGAGAGATAAAGATCTTAGGCCTTGCAGGGTGATGCTTGCTCTACGAAAAAGGAGTCAGGTAAAAATAATTGACCTTTTATCCTACAGTGAAGAAAAAGAGAGAAGATGGAGGAGTTTTGTAATAGTCGATCATACTGAGTTGGTATAACTTGGCAATATTTTCTGTAAATGGAGGGTATGAAGACTGCAATAGAGCTTGAAGAGCAGGTTTAGGGAACAAAGGTTGCTTTGGAAAAATCTGCAAAGATTAGTTCATGACCTCTGCAATAAGTAGATTTTCTGTACTATTTATTTTTAAACCATAAAACTGGACCAATTCTAAACCTAACAGTGGGCCAATTAGCTTCCTATGGACACTTTAATAATATTTTAATCTAACATTTTAGGGTCATTAGATTAAATCCTGGGTGAGCCTACTAGTTCTGAATTGTCTTTCGGATTTGCCACGATGTATGTGGAGGGCTTTAAATCCATCTGTACTTTTATAGTACAATAGCTGAGTGTTTAGCTTCTAAAGCAAAATACCAATAAGGATTTTCATCCAAAGTAAAAAATAGCCTTTTTTTTTTTACTTGTAACCTTTATTTCTCAAAGATAAGCTTTTCAATTAGAGTATTATAGAATGGTAATGGGTGCTAGTTCAAGATGTAAGGAGACAAGATAGCATTGTCATGTATTTTAAGTATTGGTGGAATAATTATCTAAATAGCAATAGCATTTGGATTTATATACCACTCTACAGTGCTTTACAGCCCGCTCTAAACAGTTTACAGAGTCAGCATACTGCCCCCAACAATTTGGGTCCTCATTTTACCCACCTTGGAAGGATGGAAGGATGAGTCAAGGAGAAACTGTATTGTCCATATGCACACTTTTTCTTTCCTGAATTGCTCTAGTTGAGTTAAGTGATGACTTTCTAGAAGAATCTGGCAAGGGAGCCTGAAAGAGAAGGTGTTATTGGGCTTCAAAAAGTTTGTCCCTGAAGAGGGAATGAAGACACCTTCTATTATAATACAGGCTGGTGTTTCCCAAGTTAAGGTGAAGGTTCATCTCATTATCATAATAAAGTATAGCTGACTTAGAAATATTCATCCTATTGTGTTGTTGAGATCTGGGGAATAGAAAAGAAGATGATATTTGGAAATGCCAAGAGACAGTGGTACCAAAACTGGGGGATTGTTTGCTGTCTTAGCAAGATACTGATATTGTAATTTCAGGCTTTATATTTATGATGAGAGCCAGCCTCTGGTTGAAGCAGTAGGCGAGGAACTAGGAGAGTGAGTTCTAGTTCCACCTTAGACACAAATGACTTTCGGCCAGTTGCTCCGTTTCTCAGCCCTATAAAGTTGAAAATCTAAAAATTTTGCCAAGGCAGTCACCAGGAGTCGAGATTGACTCAAAGGAGTATCATCATCCTCTTTTAGCAACCTCATAATCCCTTGTGGGGTGGAGTCTGGACAATTGAATGGAGCTGAAGTGTTTACAGATGCTTTTCCTGTCGCCAATGCAGAGTTTTGTTTAACAGATATATTCTCAGTTGCCCAGAGAGAGAAATATCTGCCTCTATCCGGGATTGAACTCACAGCCTCCTGATTGTGAGGCAGAGCTCCACCTCTAAGCCATCACATCACCATTAACTCAAAGGACTATGCACACACAATAATAATGAAACACTGTAGAAAATGCTTGTTTGATAACGTATTTTGAGGAATTCACTAAAGAAAATGAGTAATCATTCTGTGAGCCTGCATAACACCACAGAGATAACTTTGAAGCCACTGTTCTTTTGCTGGGTTGAAATAGAGTTCCATTTTATTACTTTAACACAAGATCATAATTGTTTTTTTACAGTAGAAACTGTTCAGAAGTAGTTCTACATGGTATTTGAATGATTTTCGGATCAGCTCCATGCCCGTGAGATAGCCCAAAATTGCCCATGTTCAATATTTGAGTAGAATATTTATTTCTAACTCATCGGTAGTTCAACAGGAAACACTGAATCAGATTTTCCAATAGGAATATAAAAGTCATTTTCCAGCTGGTGAGAATACTTGCTTCCTAGCTTTTAGATTCATCCTCGTCCCTGCTGAGATTAAGCCAGGGTAACTTAATTTCCCTTCTGTATTAATAAACTGAACAGAAAAAGATTACCTTGGTGACTTTGCTGATAACGTCAACTGCAAATGTCCAAATATTTTAAGTACCAAACAGAACAAACTTTGGGTGCAGATGGTGGATACAGCACTGAACAAATGCTGGGTGTGTGTGTGTGTGTGTATTTTTGGACCCTTTAATTGATTGGCTGAATAATGCATGATTGCATCAAGGTATTCTCTGCATTTCAAGGTCATTTGAAGAGTACTGAAGAGGTCTATCAAAGGCATAGTGTATATTCACTACATTGGCTTCTTCGATCTAGGGCTATTGGCCATGCTGGCTAGAAATAATGATAGTTACTTTATGTGTCTGGAGGGCCTAAGAAGAATATGCAAAGAAAGCTGAGCTTCAGCTATATTCAGAAAGCTATACTGCTGAAATATGGAATTTATTTGACTATGTTTTAAATCCTTGTCCGTGTACCATTCGTTCTATTACCGATTCAATTTAATTTCTCTATGACTAACACATTCACAGTAGAATGTATCCTCTTATTGGCTCCTATTCTTCCAGATCCAATAAGTAGTTGCAATCATAGGGCTAGCAATGACTTAGGGCAAAAAACAGAAAATACAGGTAAATACATTTATAGATTGCCAAAAGAGCTCATTAAATTTGTAGTTGGCCTACAGTGACCTGCAAGGACAAGGCTGTTTTTGATGCAGAGTTATTCAATCTACTCACAGAACAGTAACATCCTCTGTGCAACACTGCAATAGAATAACTTCATGGGTTTTCCCATCTGAGAATTTGCACCTACTTCCTAAATATAGGAAGATTGCTCTGACTGTGTATTTTCTGCCATGGCTTTGATTTAGACTCAGGTGTATATTGGTTCTTTCAACACTTTTTTTTTAAATTAGCAGCTTTGCTTTTGAGTGAGAAATCACACTAGTTTGATGCAGTAAAATGAACAAAATGATCAATAGGAAGATTAACATGTTTATTATGTCATAAACTTTGTAGAAAATAATCTAGTTTATCAAATGCATTGTGTATACTTCCATAGTTGTAGAAAAGGAAAATAATAAAAGCAGAGGTTGGACAGAAATAGAGCCAGTTTGGTGCAATGGTTAAGACAGGCTAGTAACTAGGAGATTGTGAGTTCTTAGGCACAAAGCCAGTTGGTGTCCTTGGGTCAGTCATTCTTTCTCAGTCATAGGAAGAAGGCAATAGCAAACTATTTCCGAGACAATCTTGCCAAGAAAATTGCTGGAACTAGTCTAGGTAATTAACTGACTTAAATTCCACCCCCCATCCCCAAAAAACAACCAGAATCCAAAAATGGAAATGAAGTGTTGGATGTGCAGGCCCAATTATTTGTAGAACTTAGCTATTCATGAAACAGGTGTCAATGTGTGTAGTAGCAATTTCCATCAGAAATTCAATTAAACCTCCGATGCAAACATTCTGTTATATGGAAGAGGAACTTGAGGGATATTCAGGATCTGCAAGACTCCAATTTACCCCTCCTCCCCACCCTGGTTGTAGGGTCTGTGCCTCTATGGTAATTTTGGCTTCGGCTGCCAGAAAAAGCAGAGCCTTTTCTCCTTTTTTTTTTTTGTCAGGGGAATATTAGTCTTGTAGAAGATGTTCCACGAAGTTGATTTTTCCATATGTGCTCCCCCCAAATGCTAAGGAACTGACTGTCCTGGGTTACAGCTGTATGCCAAGAAAAGAGATTCTTGCCTCTCCCTCCGTTAGGCCCAGGTGCCTGTACTTCTGCAGATGGCTCTCTGGTATTTTCCTCTCTCAAGGCAATTACTAGCAGGAAAGCAATTTTTTTTCTTCCACCACTATCTGCCTGCCTGGGCTGAAACAAAGGAGAATAAAGGCCAACCGCTCCCAACTGGAAGACTGCACTCCAATTTATTTGAAGACAAAAACTTTTAATCGATTAAGCCCAAAGAGAGAGGATTGTTTCCGTTTAATACATGGGAAATATTAAACCGCCTAATAAATTCCAGTTCACTTGTTTCATAACTGAATTAGCCTTTATAATTGTTTTGTTCAAGGATGTCCACCTGAGAACATTTTAGCTTGCCATGATACTCTAGCACTGCCCTTATACCACCCATCAGGACTATAGCCCCCATTACATAGTATACAATAATAACCAGAACATAGAATCACTATTCTTAAAACACATCTTTATTCCAAGGACATTAATTCATGTGTTTTTAAATAATCCTCAAACTGCACTTCTTACGTGTAAATCCAAGAGCAAGGTTCAAACACTGCTAACTGCCAGGCTAGCTAATATGAGTTCAAGTGGTCCTCCAAGGATGCTAACACATTCTATTCTTTAAAAATTAAAACAGGAGATTAAATTGAGCCCAGAAGTAAATGGGCAACCACTTAAATTTTTACAGAGTGGCTAGAACATGCTGTATTTTCCCAGCTACTTTCTGCTGCATTCTACACCAAATGGAATTTTTAAATTACCTTTAAAACCAGACCTTTGTAAAGTGTGTAGGAATAACCAGAACATCAGAAGTTAAATTAGAAATTCAGACAGAAACTAAGTCTGCTTTTCCCAAACTAGGCTACATATGCTAAACCATTCAAAATAGCAAGACTTTTTGCTTCAATAGTTGAGTTTAAACATCACCAAACTATTAATTTCACCAGTGGCGGTGCAATCTCCTTCAATAAAGGTGGTGAACTTCCATTCAAATTGGCAGGTTCCTCTATTCACAAGATTTAGCTTCATATTGCTTGTGTATGTCCCAAAATAATTTCCTCTCATGTTGAAGCACTGTTGCTATAAACAGTTTGGTATTGTTCTATTTATCAATGTTTAAGAATTATTACTACACGGGCCTTTATGCAATGTATATATTTTTAAAATTTACCATATACATTTGCTTTTATAAATATGTAAGCATTCATTACATGGTGGAAGTAGAGGTGTTAAATTATTCGATTAAATCAGACCACAGAAGTCTGTATCAAGTGGATTTCCCTTTCCCTTACTTCTCTCTTATTATCTTGAGGTGAGGATCAGCTGCACTCCATTTAGTTCCAGTGTGTTCTGCCTCAGTATCACTGGTCCTTTCATTAAATGTCTCCCAGCATTCTTTACACCACAGATGTTCAGCACCTTAGTACCTAGTTTGGCAAAAAAAGAGCTTCCATTGTAATCCTCATGTTGAATTGTCAGTCTTGGCTACAGGTAGAAAGAAGCTTAGAGAGAGAAAAAAAAAATCAAAGCAGATCATGGATGCTGGGAGGGAGAAGGAACAAAGAAATTAAGAAAGCAAGCTTTGTCAATTAAGAAAGGCCAAGAGTATCCTAGAAACAGGTTAAGGAAATGAGAGAAGGGGAGCCATGTCCTGCATAAAAAGCAAGTCATCCAAACTGGCACCACCCTTTGTCCATTCCAAGCATATTTACACAAAAGTGCTTAGAAGCAAGCTGGAAACAGCACAACCCTGGAAAAATAATTAAGAAATGAAGTCTACTATTTGGTGGCATCTGTCCCGAAAGAGAACAAAGTGTCCTTTGTGAAGTCTCCTCTCCAGAAGGCCTTCCAGGGCTTGAGCTGTATCCATGGCCTCCTCTGGAATTCTCCCCAAAGCAAGACTTCATTGTTCCTGTTCACTCCAACGACCGCATGCAGGGATGAAAATCCCCAGAGGTTTCAAAAAAATTACTGATCTGCCAGGCTTGGCTGCTTTTTTCTCAGGACATGAATCAACTTTATTGCAGTGAACAAAGAACTATTGGGGTTACTGAGATGCAGGCAGTATCAGCAAGTCTGAGTAGGGTAAAAGGGTATACAAATACTTTCAACAGCATGATGATATGTTTTTCTACTGGAAAAACAACTGGAGTTTTTTTAAAAAAAAGACTATACACAGCAAAGCAAAAACTACTGTATAGGCATTTCATAGACTCACTGGGGAATGCCAACAAATTTTAAAAAGCCACAAAACATACAACCTCAAATATTTGGAATCTCAGTTTACTAGGAAAGAAAGGTAGTTGGACAGGAGAGCCTTTTTATGTGATACGTTTTGCTTGATGGATTGGATCTTGTTAAATTCCTAGGAGTAACAGCACAGAACCATCTCCAGCGAAAATCTTCCAGAGAAGTCTAAGAGAAGAAAAGAAAAGAAAGTCTTTCCAAAGATTTAAGGTATGCTTTCAGTTTTCGATATTAGTACTGTAAAATAGAACAACAAATGAAAATAAAATCACTTAAAATCACTTTTCTCCATCGTCTTCTAAATTTCATTTAGAGATTCCTGGCATCAGATATTTTCTTTTAAAGCAGGATGGATAATGTATGACCTAGAGTTGCTAAACTTTAATTTGCAGACACTGAAGCAATGTTAGGTGATAGTAAGACTGCTGGAAGGCAGAATTTAGCAGTCTAGAAAGTTACAGGTTTCCTGTAAAAACTTCCATTTTTAAAAAAAAATGGGGAGGGGAGTTGAGGAAGGCAAAGCTTGTATACATTAAATTCTTTCAAGTTAATTGTGAATTGGGCCCAAGCACTTCTTTTATATTCATCAACAATAAAGAGAATCATGGAGATAACAACAACAATGTGAAAGAATTGGAGGAGAGGTATAATTAAAATAGAACTGGGGAATCACTAAGAATTATCATAAAGTACTAGCTATACCATGAAGACCTGCACAATATCTTGCTCCCAATTGCATACACATGGCTAACAGCAAATTCACCTGCATTTATATTTCTTAAAATAAGTGGAACAGTGTCCAAAACGTAGAAGAAAAGCAATACAGAAAATGATTCAAAATAAGAAAGCATTTGTTTTCCATTGACAACTGGCAGGTTATGCTCCTAGGGAATTTTTCTTTGTGTAAACCCATCAAGCAAATTATTCAGACTCTGGGGATGGTTAATATCAGATGATCTATTACTCTGGAAGCTACATTTTCCTGTTTTGCTTCTTGTTCAGAAAGATGTAATTCCCCAAAGACACAAAGTTTTCATAAGGTAAGTAAAACAGCTCATGTGTATCATACATTAATAACACAGGATGAAGTTCCAATTTAAACGCTTTAGAGGAACTGGGTACTCAACTTTTTTCACTGTTTGTTTTACTTTTGACTTTTATTGTCATCAGTCCAGATATCTCTAATTACTAATACCTAGTTCAGTATTGTGCGTAGTGAATTACACTTACAATAAATTAATAATCTTTGAAATACATTTTCACAATACTATCAAATGGTATACTTTTTTCAAAGGGAAATCACAGCTTCCCCAACCTTTTCTTCCCACCTAGAATATGAGTCATAATCCTTTTCAGACCAACAAACTCATATGGTGTGTATGCTTTTGTCTATGTCCATACATATAAATGAAAAAGGCACAGCATAATCAACACATTAAAAAGAGATGGCAGATTGGCAAAAGTACCACGTTCATTCTGTCACCATCAGTTCTGCAGAGCAACAGATGAACACAAGCTAATGAATGAAATTCTCAGGGAAATCAGCAGCATTTTGTAACACATGGTGAAAATTCCCCAATGTATTCATCTTCCACAGTCTATTTTATGGCTTATCCATCAACCTACACAGGAAAAAAGGAGGGAAAGTGTCTTGAGAATAAGTTGATGTAAGATATCATTCTAGAACATATAGCTGTAGAATTACTATTGGGGGCGGCGGAATATGCTCTTAAACATAACAAAGAAAAAACAAATGAGATATTTGAAATCACTAGGCACTCAGACAGCTGGAAATTATTCACAGCAGGAATAAAATAAAAGCAGGAAATAACAAATCTACAAATTCAGAGGTGAACAATTGTTCTTTTATAGCCTTTATAAGTTTCATGATGGCTTCTAACTTCATAATAAGTCCAATCCAATAATATATTCCTTGGTTCTCTGCATGCAACTTTAAAAGAAAAATAAATTATCTAGAACAGCAGTCACCAACTGGTGGGCCGTGAGAAAATTTTGGTGGGCCGCAGAGAAATCTCATGCCCAGAGCACCCCACCAAAGCAATTAATCCAGGCTGCGCAGAAACACAAGGCTGTGATGCCTACATGGCCTGTGGGAACCCTCCCCACCCACTCACTCCTTACCTGGTAAACTTGCCTGCTAAATTTCTATTTTTCCTTTTATCTATTCTCTGTGCTGGGAGATTTAGATTAGCTAGGAAGCAGAAAATGGTTAGATTTCTTGCTTTCTAGCTAGTCTTTAGATCTTCAGCTCTGCTTTTAAGCACAGCCGAACCTCCCTTAGAACTGAAGGTTTGCTTGCAAGTAAATTCAGTGCAGATTCACGGCAAGCAAATTTGAGAGACTGAGCTAGCCAATGGCAGATAGATCATTGAATGATTCTGTAAGCAACTCAATCTGCCTGCTTTGCCTGATTTTGGGTAAAAGTTGCTCTTTTTTAATAAAAAAAATTCAATATTTACCTGCATGGTGTGTTGTGAGTTAATTTTGCGAGTTTGCTTGCAAGCGAATTTTATGTGACAGACTGAGCTAGCCTATGGCAGATAGATAGATTTCTGAATGAATCTGTGATTCTGTGAGCAACTCAATTTGCCTGCCTGCTTTGCCTGATGTTGGGTAAAAGTTGCTCTTTTTTAATAAAAAAATTCAATATTTATATCAATATTTATAATATTTACATACAAGCCATGCCCAGCCTGTCACGTGACCACCAAGCCACACCCCCAAATTAGGCCACACCCACAGAACCAGTTAGTGGTCCCTGGGATTTAAAATTATGAGTTTGGTGGACCCTGAGATCCAAAAGGTTGACAACCCCTGATCTAGAAAAGGAGGAAATGATGCAAAACTGCTCAAAACTTATATTTCCACTTCAATAATTGCCAGATGAACTAGTACTGACAACAACAAAACCTTTGTATGTGGTGCAGTTCAGAACAAACCATAATATCAAAAGTTTTACTTCAATAGAGAGGATATTTTGTATAAGCAAAGGATTGCACTTTTAACCCTCTGTTCAAATAAAAATATAAGATGAAAACCTAGTTGTGCATCAGAATTCCACAATCATCAAAGGCAGTGTGATCTCTTCAAATGAAATGAAACACAAAATAGAAGCTCTAGCTAGCTTTAAAGGTTAAAACTCTCCTGTAATCAACTTCAATCATGGAGGGCTTTCTGTATGAGCAATACATACAAATAAAAGATCTGGTGTGTGTATCAGTTTCATTATATGTACTACTATTGGTACTGTATTTCCTTTGTGATAAAATAGAAACACATTTATATTGTATCTGGCCAAAAACAACATGAGAACAAAGGAGAAAAAGCTGAAGATGAGAAATGGGACAACTTGCCAACATCTGATTATTAAGGTAAATGGAGAATGGGGAGATAGATATATGTGCACAATTTGAAGTCAACTAGCCTCAGCAGAGTTGCCTCCAGCTTCTCTCAGGCAAAGTGCCTACTAGTCCTTTCTCAGAAGTGTATATTACTTTTGAAAATTTTCAGCTACTATGAGCAAAATGAAGAAAACCTGAAGTATGCCTTTTGGAGCAGGAAAACTTTTGAGTTTCCCAGTATAGAAAAAGGAAAGCTTCCATAGCTGAAGTGACCCTTGAGACAGCCAAAGAATGTTGGAAGTATGTATATACAATTATGAACAAAGAGTAGGAAGATCCTGCTAGGAAGCTAAATTATTGTGCTCTCAAAGCGTGCATAAGGCTAAGAATCTCAAAGCAACATAAAAGCTTCTAAGCAGAGATGTTGAAACTCAAGTCTGCACAACCATATCATAAACCTGTGCTGTTTAATTCTAAGTCTGATACATAAGTACACAACCTACGCAGTGAAGAAAGTAGTCTGTACAAATTCTGAATTACATAAAAACAAATCCATAAACCGCTCCTCTAGATGGTTTGTTTGTTGATTCAAAAGATGCACTTAACCTAGTTTATTTCATTGCAGTTTATTAAATGCATTCTATTATCTGAAGATGGCATAACACAATAGATTGAGCCACAGAGTAGTCAGTCACATTTCAACTCAGGAGGTGCCATGAATCATGGAAGTTATGTATTACAGAAAAGGAGAGCAATGGATTGATGCAGATTGAAAAGATGACAAAGCTCAGCAGGCCATTCTCGGCAGAAGAATCTCATTACCATCAGTGGAGTAAATCCATTGTGGAGGTTCGCTCGGTCATAGGTAATGCAACAAATGGACCAAGAAGTTGGATTATAGACTATGATATGAAGAAATCATCAGCCAATATTTTTTTTTGGCTGCTGGTGTAATGATGTACACCATTTCTTCCACATGTTCGCATATGAAGTGCAGTAGGTCTGCAAGTGTCTAATTAGAAACACAAGCTTAAAACAGATCTGAGAGATACATTCATAACAACCCAGTTGGAGGCAGGAAACATGCAGCTGTTCCCCAAACAACTCATGGCCTCTGCTGAGAATAGCGTATTCGTATCTCAAAAGCTTTCAAAATCATCTTTACAAATGATATGCAACAGTGAATGCCTTTGGAAAGGTAGCATATGAGCCAATCGTCAGTATGTTACCAACAGCAACATCTGCAGGGATGAGCCAGAATTATTATTTGTTCTTCTAGTCCAACACTCCTTTGCCATCCTCCCCCGCCCCCCCAGCTTTTCTTGAACTCCTTCATCTGAAAACTGTCACAGTTCCCGAGAATATCAAATTCTGGATCAGGGAATATGACAATATTAACAGAACTGCTTCCCAAAGTCCCTGATGCTTTTTATTAATTTAGAGTCCTGTGAATATCAATGAATAATTTAAGAGAGCAGTATAAAATATTTGCTTCTTTAAAAAAAGTGATAGGCATCATTTATTAGAGTCAATCTTATTTTTCCCCACATAAAGTTTTGTAATATTTATAAACATGAACATATTTAAAGAAAATAAAACAACAAAGTTATATTTTCTTAATAGTTTAATCACCAAACTGGACTAACAAGTTGGTATTTAGGCATCCTTACAAAATACTATTAAAGTAGTCTATCTGAATTATTACACATTAATCCAAGGAGGATGAGTATGATTATTGCCAAAATTTCTTCCTGTAGCTCAGAGTTGAGGATGTTGCTGAAATACAGCCTCAAGATATTGGTCAACTACAATTCCCAACACTCCTCACTACTATTTATAGTAGCAAGCGTTGCCAGGGGTTGTACTATCAACATCTAAAAGACCCCAAGTTTCACACCCAAATTCAATTGACGTGGTTATATACACTAAGTTGTGCTTATATGAAGCTGCAATGGCATGGATTGAAAATCTACAACTATTACCAGATCATGTACGTAGAGAACAGCTTGAGGTCATCAAACATGTGTCAGGTCCCCAACTGAAACTCCAGTTTTTAACATTTTAGATGGCAATTGTTGCAACCTAATTTGATGAAAAGGGGATGAGAATCGCCATAGGTGTGTGCTGCACAAGATGTTTCTGCAAAATATAAACAATGGTCTCAGTATAAAACAACTTTACTGAAAATAATTAGATTTATGGTTAGATCAGTCAATTATTCTTTTTTTCTCCTAGGCTACCCCTTGTGACTGCAAGCATCAAGTGATGCATATTACATTACTTTTCCGAACAGCTGTAGTGAAATTGAACAATTTCAATTTCTGTCTCAAGAGTAGTGAATGAGGGCAGTGACAGCATGCATTTTACTGGCTGATCATATGTTCATTCCATTTTCTGGAAAATATATCAAAGACAACAAGCCCATGTAAAGACAACAAACTTTAAGAATCAGTTCACATCATTAATCTCAAATACTATGATTCACTAGTTGATAACAAACATCAGCAGACAGCATTGCATAAGTCTCTACTGTAGGTTTTCAAGTATTCTTCTTTAGTTTTTAATCAATGTGAAGTTCTATACTAGGGGCTATTGTTCTGTTTTTCTCCTACTGTGGATGGTATGTACATCACGATTTCAATTATAAAAATTTAAAGACAAAAAGTCCTAAAACTCAATAGATACATATTTTAATGGCAAATTTTATACTCAACTTAAGAAAAATCTATTGGTTTGAATTGTGAAGTTGGGGTAGATGTAAAAGCATTATCTACTGCCAATAGTTGATGGAATTCATTTTACTATATATTTTATAACGGCCAAGTGGCAGTATTTCTTCTGTGTATTTCTTCTGCCCCAAGAAATGGTCATGGAATGATTATCTGGAGCCTTTCCAGAGGCCAGATAAGCAAGCTGTCTAAGGTTCAGATCCTTCCCCTTTATTCCCAGCAAGTCAGGTATATGTTTAAATGAATCTGATTCATTTTTCACTAAACCAATTATGTCTAAAGTCTATGAGCTGTGATTCTTTTACTGTATGGTCAGTCTAAATAAGGCAATGTTTGATTGATGCCTTGAAACCTGGTTATTATAAACCTATTGTAAATGAGCTACAGTTCTCCAAGTTACATATTAAACTGTGGCTTATTTAAAAGTGGTAGCAGATGCTTCCAATGCCCCCCTTCCTCAGTGTGAAAGAAGAGCAAAGGAACAGGCTTGTTTATATAGTATAAAACTATGTTTTCTGTTCTGTCTGAATGGAGTCGGTCAAATGTTCTGTGAGAAATAAATAAAACAAGATGGAGATTTGCCACTCTGTTGTTTGGCCCTTACTCCTGCATCTGTTAATATATTACTGTTCATCTCTTAGCAAGAGCAATCCATCATGGAGTTCACAGCTAGCTATCAGATTATCTTGTTAGTGAATATCCAGCTGTTTCAGCCATTTCTTTACTTGTGCATCTTCTTCCAAAATGTTACAGGTGTCTGTCAGATATGGCATTGCATTCCATCCTCTTTACTCAGGTAATTTCTCATAAAATTATTTATGTCTTTATTAAGGTAAATGCTAGTAGAGATTATTTTCCTTAATCTAGAAAAAAAGTCTCTCTTTTGTTTCTGATAGTGAAATAAGCCAGGGGTGTCAAATTTGCAGGTCGTGGGCCAGATGTGTCACTTGCTGGCCACGCCCACCCCCAGTTTAGCAAAGGGGGGAAAGTTGCGATACATCACGTGACAACAATGTGTCATCATGAGTTTGACACCCCTGGAATAGGCCGTCAGAATAAGTTGCATACTCTCTGCAATAAAACATAATTTTAAAAATAGGGAGGGGAAAATAAATTTTAGGCAAAACCTGAGTCTTTTGCTAGACCTTTAGGAATTATTTAGAAAAGAAAGAAAGAGATGTATAACTGACCTACCAACTATACTATCTGTTCATTTAAGGTATTGAAGTTGACATGAGAATATGACATATGCTTGGTTTATAAATATATTGCTATTCTCTTTTCTGCATTCTTTTTGGTGACCGCAGAGAAAGTCCAGCCTGCCAAGCTTCATTCTTCAGTGTGCAGATTAGAATCCAGAAGCAAGGAAGACACTCAGGTTAGCTGAAGGTTTTCTCCTGGTAATCAGGAGAAATGTGGCAGAAAATGATTGGAAATAACTACCTGATGCCTTTTATCAGAAATCATCAGAACTTTAGTTGCAGATGTTGCAGATGTTTTCAGACATTTTCTGAAGATGGTTGGTAATCTTAGATAAATTTAAATGCTATGAAATTAATTCTAACATCAGTGATTCCATTCTGTTCTCAGTTTGACTGGTATGTAAGTATGGAAATAAAAAAATAAAGAAAACAAAATTGTTCCTTATAAATTTGATGTCTCTTGATCTACTTGAGTTGCACTAACTATCTCAGACCTTAGCACTACATTCAATGTTCCTACATCTCATAAAACACCTGAAAGCAGAAATACAAGTAACAATCTGCAGTTGCATGCATGATTGTAAATAGTAAATATATATTCTTAACTGCAGAAGGTATCATGTTCAATTTTGTACCAAGTAGAAGGTGTTCACTTAGGGATTCACTGAAATTTACAATTCTACTAAAAATAGAAAAGCTGCATGCAAAAGTGCCTACACTTTCACAGGCAGCTCTTCTATATTGTGATCTTTTTCACAATACTTTTCTAGTCATCACTATGGAAATGTTCTATAATTTGACTCCATGTCATACTCATGACCTCTGAGAAATATTTGGGTGGCCATAGTTAAAATCTGGAATAACTTGGTTGAAACTGTTAGCAAATTCAAATCAAATTCTCAATTAATTAATAGTCAGAAGCCATTTTCACCATTCCCTTTCCTTTCTCATTTCTTTCTACCTTACCTCTGGAGGGAAAAGCAGTTATCTAGATTTCATTACTTACAAACATATATATTTCTGCACTCTTTTCTTCCACTATAACAACCCTGTTTCCTTTGCAGTTATCGTGAATTCCTCGAAGTACAATAAAAGCACAATTAAATGACAAAATCCATATTGCCTAAATATAGTTATTAGATCTACTCAAGATGATAAAGTAATATGGAAGCTTCTGAATTGTTAAGAACTCTCTATCAAGCAAGATGGTAAATAAACAAAAAAGTAAAAATCTGAACTTGACAGATGTTCTAGCTATCTCTATTTAGTTTTTGAAGGGATATGGGAAACTATGGATATGTAAATTACATCCCATCAAATGGTCAATTTCACCTTATATCAGAATAGTTTTCAGTAGGGGGATGAAATATGTATACAAAATTGATCAACCATTCTTTGAAAATATAAAATCTAGCTATTAAACTCTAACCTGTCTGCATTCTTATGTGAAACACACGAGTTATTGATTTCAGCTGAATCTGGCACATCTTAATTTTTCCAGACTGAACCAACAAGAAACAGTATTTCATTGTCCAATAATCAATAATTACTTGATTTTAAATGTGTTACTATTTATTGATTCATAAGAAAGCATTCTATCAAGACTGGAAAATTGAAAAATACCACTGCAAAACATATTTTATAGAGCAAGTTACCAGTTTTGGAATACTTACAGAACTTTTAGAAATAATCAATGAATCTCTATTAATTTGTGATTAGGTATCTACTTTACTATTTTCAGCTATGCTGGGCAGAATTTCGCTTGTCTCCCTTTATACTAAGAGAGCAAGGTACATTTCTTAGGCATGTCACTATTCAAGCTTAGGCTCCCTTCAGAAGGGAGACAGAAGAGCACTGTAAATATTACTGATTAAACACATGTATACTTATCTAGATTCATTTTAGTTTAGCATCAGCAGAGGTGGTATTTAGCAGGTTCTAATCAGTTCTGGAGAACTGGTAGCAGAAATTTTGAGTAGTTCAGAGAACTGGCAAATACCGCCCTGACTGGAAACTTTACAGTATCCTTCCCCTGCCACACCCACCAAGCCACGTCCACAGAACTGGTAGTAAAAAAAATTGAATCCCACCACTGAGCATCAGGCATATTTCTGGAACTGAAACAGCTCTGGTCTTCTCTATGCCAGAAACTAGAGTGGAGATTATATGCCTTATGGTTTGCTGAACATTTTGGCAGTATGTGATATTACTGACTAGGCATCCTTCTGTTCTGCTGGCAGGGATATTCCGGAATGTGCTATTTTGGAGTGCCAGTCTTTCTTTACTTTAATACATGTTAATGAATATTCCACATACAAAGCATGTCACTATTCAAGCTTTAATTTAACAGGTCTAAAAATATGATACGATTCCAAAGTATGATTTTTTTAACATAAACATTCAAATATTCTTTTACATTATTTTCTAAATCATTACAATGCGAAGCTATTGTCATTCTCTTCAGTTAAGAGGTCATATCATTTATAAACCCTTTTTGATATAGCCAAACAATCCTCGCTTTTGTCAATCATTTGTTTATCAACAAACCAAAGATCCTCTATTAGGTCCTCTATTAAGATATGACCTTATACCATTTATGTATTATTTCATGCCTTTATTGTTTTACAAATAACTAAAGCAGCAATTATTCAGCAGGTTCTGACCAGTTCTGGAGGACCAGTAGTGGAAATTTTGAATAGTTTGGAGAACTGGCAAATACCACCTTTGACTGCCCCAGCCCCCATCTATTCTCTGCCTGCCAGCTGATCGGCTGGGTCTTCTTTTGTTGCCCTGCACAGGAGAACAGAGCTGGAAAGCAGGTTAGTGGGGTGGGGAGGGAATGGGATTTTGCAGTAACCTTCCCCCAGGAGTGGGGAGGGAATGGGGATTTTGCAGTATCCTTCTTCTGGAGTGGTGTGGGAATGGAGATTTACAGTATCCTTCCCCTGCCATGCCCACACCCATACCCACAGTCCACACCTACAGAACCAGTAGTAAAAAAAAAATGAATCCCACCACTGATCCAACATACCTTTCTCTTCCTTTTCATTCCAGAACAACAACCCAGTGAGATGAGTTGGATTGAGAAAGAATGATTGGCCCAAAACCACGCAGGTGGCTTTCATGGCTCTAAAGTGGAACTAGAACTCATGGTTTTCTGCTTTCTAGCCTGGTAACTTAACAGCTAAAACAAAGTGGTCTCAATTACGATGATCAGGAACAAACTTATCTAAAACTATCTGACAAAAGGGGTGTTGGTCCTACCTGAACGCTTGTTCTCAGGGAGCCGAAGGGAGAATCCAGGATGGGTAGTCTCTAGTCTCATAGCTCTGCAGACTGAGTTGAAAAACTGAGGACACCCCCCCGGTAACGGTTCCCAGTTCTGAACGACGTCGAAGCGAATCCAGTTGCTCCTCGTTCTCTAACGGATAGCCTGTTTGATACTGCAAGAAAAAAACATTTCCTCCCTACTCCGACCAGACAGAATACAGGGTGGGACTGGATTCTCCCTTCGGCTCCCCGAGAAGAAGCGTTCAGGTAGGACCAACACCCCTTCTCCACAGAGCCGAAGGGAGAATCCAGGATGGGACATACCAAAGCTGGCTGATGGCTGTCCTATGGGAGGGAACTGGATTGGTTGGAAGTCCCCACTTCTACATGAACGCCCTGCAGGACTCGTCTTCCAAAGGACGCCTCTGCTGAGGCAAAGGAGTCAATTTTATAATGTCATATGAATGGGGTCACAGATGACCAAGTCGCAGCTCTACAAAAGTCCAGAACCGAAGCCTGCATTGCCCAGGCTGCAGTGGTTGCTGCACTCCTGGTTGAGTGTGCAGTGATTCTCCTGGACACAGGAAGAGCCAGTAACTCATAGGCCTTCTCAATACAGGCTCTAAGACAGCAAGCAACCCATGGTAGATGGTGTCACCCTGCGACCCAAAGTTGATGGCTGAAAGAAAACGAACAGTCCTCCTAAAAGAGGAGGTCCTTTTGATGTATATACGGAGGGCCCTCCTAACGTCCAAAGTGTCCCATTTTTATTCCAGTGCATGGGTAGGCCCTGGACAGAAGTCAGGTAAAATCAACTCCTATGAGTGATGGAATAAGGAGTTCACCCTGGGCAGAAAGGTAGGGAGTGAGTGCCCCCCTGTCGTTTTATGTGGGCCTTGGTGGCCACATTGCCTGTGAGGAGAAAAACCTGTCTCCCCATCACCTCCTGCCTTAGATCCTTGAGAGTTAAGCTGACAGTCCTGAGCTCTAGTCAATTTATGTTGTGGGCGAGCTCCTCCCATGACCACCTAACCTGGACTCCCAGGTGGGCTCCCTAGCCATACAGACTGGCATCAATGATGATGGTAATCCTCTAGGGCTCCCTGTACAAGCAACCCTGAGTCACCCGTGCCTGCCTTCTGGTAGGGGAGCAGGAACCACTGCAGGGGTCGGGGATGGAAGCGTGCCCTGGGACGATCCCAATGCACAATGTCATCTTCCTGAGAAGTTGAGACAGCAAGATGATAGGTGCCTCTCTGTCAGACAGGATCTGTGATGTGACGTCCCTTATACTGTCTCGATGCTCCTGTGAAAGAAAGACCTGGCCAGTTAAAGTGTCTATGATAGTCCCCAAATGCAAGAAATGGTTCGATGGTACTAGGTGGCATTTGTCCAGGTTTCTCGAGAACCCATGCTCTCAAAGTTTCCTGATTGTTGACATCATATCCTCCACCGCCCGGGGTCTGGAAGAGGATGCTATCAGGATGTCATCCAAATAGCATAGGATCCTAATGGGTAAGGATCTGAGGTATGTCGCTACGGCCGCCAGGAGCTTGGTAAAAGTCTGTGGGGCTGATGACAGGCCGAACAGGAGAGCCCTGTATTGAAAATGGTGGCCTCCATAGCAAAATCTCAGGAACTGATGGAGGTTGAGGTCTATGGGCACATGGAGGTAGGCCTCTGTCAGGTCTACCAAAGCCAAAAAAATCTCCCTCCCGCAGGCCCTGTAGGATAGAGTGGAGGGAGTGCACCTTGAATCTTTGGTAGATTAGATGCCTGTTGAGCCCTTTCAAGTTGGGGGTTTCTCCCTCCCCCCCCCCCCCGAGGCCTTTGGAATCACAAACCAAATTGAATAGAACCTCTGTCTCTCCTGGTCTCCAGGAACTGGATGGATGGCCTGAACGTCCAGCAGATGGTGGATTGCCGATTCCATGAGATCCCTCTTTGAGGGGTCCCTTGAGACAGGGCAGTGCACAAAGGCACTGGTGGGGGGAGGAAAGAAACTCCCAAGAGAGACCTGACCATAAAGTTGTCAGAATCCAAGTGTCTGTTGTGATCTGTTCCCACCTCTGCCAGAACAGTCCTAGATGGCCCCCTGTGGGAGAGGAGGCTTGGGTGTCACTTGTTGCATCTAAAAGGTCTGTTGGAACCCCAAAAGGACCTTCTGTCATCTTGCCTCTGATGCCCTCTGGTGGCAAAGGCCAGTCTATCAGCCTGAAATGAGAATCTTTGGAAGAAGGGCCTACTTTGATGGGGAAAGCTTGCCCCAGCTTCCCCCTGTTTAAAGGGGGGCTTTCTGTAGTAGGGTGGAGACCTGTAATCAAAACGCCTCCCCTGGGAGGGCAGGATCTTTCACTTGTCCCTGGTTTCCATCAAAAAAAGGGATCCAGGGCCTTCCCAAAAAGCCTCTCTCCCTTGAAGGGAGCAAACGGCATCTTCCATTTGTTTCTGGCGTCCATCTGGCAGTTTCTTAGCCAGATGAGCCTATGTGCTCTTACAGATGAGGCCATGGCTCTGGAGGAAGTTTTGGTTGATGTGAGGGTGGCATTAGCTGTCGATTGAGCTGTGGCTATTATTTTATTTAAGTCCTGATGCACCCTGAGGTCCTCAGGTGGGATTCTACCCTGCAGCTGCTGCAGCCACCCATTAAATAAGGTAGACTCAGACCCACTGGGGCGAGTGTCCCCCCCCAGGGGACTCTCACTGCTTTTAAATCACATTCATAAATGTCTGGGGCACAGGTACAGTGTCCACCACAGATACTTTTTCCATGAATATGTAATCTTCCTGATCTTCCCCCTCTGGGGGAAGATTCCAGTGACCTTGTCCCCTTTTTAAAGATGAGCTGTGCTCTAAGCCTTAACCAGCAGAGTCTTGGAGAGATCCAGCTGGAAAAGGTCCTTAAAGGAGGGGGGAACCTGCTACCTCTGATTCCCTGTCCAAAAAGCCCTCTCTGGAAGGAGGTCCCTCTCGGAAACATAAGGCTGGCTTCTTTCCGACGGGGATGCAGAACTATTTCTGAAGTAGATCGGCTGTTCTGCAGAAGCCTGCCCCTGCCCCTGAAGAACGCCTCTTCTGGTGTCCAAACCAGGCAGCTGGCACAGCTGGTTGACTTAAGCCTGAAATTCTTGTCTAATTGTTTGGGAGATCCAGGCTCTCATGAAGGATGGCATCTCTTGCCTGTGGGTCTCCTCAGGCGGCAACCCAGCCACTATAGGGTAAAGGTGGCTTTTTTATTTTCAGGTGCAGGTCTGGTTCTGCTGGAGGCTTGGCTTCCAGGTACAGCAATCAAAAATCCTTGTGGTGGCTCAGAATTATTATGAGTGGCTTTTGCCTTGATTTGAAGGTTTCCCTGCAAATCCAGGATATCAGGCAGTCAAATATTGTCCTTCTGCCAATTGGGTTTGCTGTCTGCCATCTTGTAGGAGCAGAGAAGAGATGACCCTGTTTTCAGCCATCTTGGAGTCTCTCATTGCCTTATCAAACTCCTTATCTAGGGCTTTTTGTCTATGCCTGGCCTGCCTATACTCTGCCCTAGAGGGTCTTTTGGGGGCTAGGGTCCTAGCTCTGATCCTAGCTGCTTCCTCCACCCCCGCAGACCTGGGCATAGTTGATCTCCTTGCAGCTCTCTCCCTACTCTCCTGAGGAGCTGATAATTCTTGGCCAGCTCCCCTGGTGGCTATTTTGAGCCTGCCAAAAATAATTGTCACTGTCAGGGAGAGAGAAAAGGAAAAAAGGGGCAAAAGAAAAATAAAAACAAAATTTATTTGATCTAAAGCTGTCTGCTTTGGTCACAGCAGCTGTCCACCACTTCAGGAGGCTAGTGCGACCCAGAAGTGGTGAGCTCAGCACAGCTCCACAATTTAAGGCAAGAGTCAAAGCAAAAAGGAAAAAAATGGCTGACTCTTTAAAATTGCTACAAGCCCTGACAGATCAGAGGCTTGTGAGCCAGTGCTGGCTGCACCGCAATAAATTTGGCAGTCTCAAGCATCTCACAACTGCCATGGTGCTCTGATGACCGGACAGGGGGTCAGGATTCAATCCAGATGGCCAGTACCCCACCAAGGAACAATCCTGGAGGCGAACTGCAGAATTGTCCCAAAACGTCTGAAATGGTCGCCAATGCCGAAAAGGGGCAGAAGCGCCTTGTGGGTTTTGTGGCTAGCACAGATCAATAAGAACGGACTGGGAGAAAGTGAGTTGAATAAGACACTGACTCCCCCCCCCAGCCCGGGCCACACGGGATTTCAGGGGTACCTCCAACCAAATTTACAATCACAATTCCAAAAACCAGTCTACCAGCAAAGAATTTTTAAAAAAGGCAGTAAAAAAAAAAACGTGAAAAACAAAACTGCTAACCGGAAAGCCAGCTAGCTGTCAAACCTGCTCTAAGCCACTTGAAGAGTAAAAAAAAAAGCTCAATCCAGGGGGTGAAGATTCTTCTACGATCTTAAATATTCAGAGCCCTTAAAGGGTGGTCTGAACATGCTGAGACTGAGTGATGAACTGGGGACTGTTACCAGGGGTTGTGTCCTCAGTTTTTCAACTCGGTCTGCAGAACTATGAGACTAGAGACTACCCATCCTGGATTCTCCCTTTGGCTCAGTGGAGAATGACCTAGGGACTGAAAGATTAAAAAATAATCTAAACAAGAACATTTATCATGGAGATGACACAAAAGTATATTTTTGTTTAATTAAATTTAGCTTTAATCATATGATTCCAGTTTTTCTCCTGAGGTAGATTCCAAAATCTGAAGGTGGAAAACGTATCTCAGATGACTGTGTCATTAATATGTGGTGTCTCTTTGAGATCAACTTTCTTTATACTATTTAAAAACCATATAGATAACTAGGATATATCAGCCTGACAAAATATGTGGGTGGCACATAGCTCCATTTTTATTTAATATCAAGGAAACTATTGAAGATAGTAAGTTGCATAAGGACTGTTTTATTGAAGAATAATTCAAACCAGGCAGATGTCCCCTTAGTTAATTAAGATGGAGATATATGTATCTGAAGAAAGATTCAAGTTGTCTTAAATCAGGCTACACTCCTTTTTAAAAATATTTGCAATAATTTTGGGTTTTGCTTTCAATCTGGTAATCCACAGGGTAACAAGTTGGGATTTATCAAGTGTATCAGCTACACTTTTTATCAAGTAAAGCAACCAAGGTTATTACATCAATGCTGTAAAAAGAAAAATCACAAGAATACTTGGCCCAGAACACAGTAGAAATCATATTATTTTGTTAGCTTTACGTGGGTTGCGAGTTTACGAAGTATTTGCAGTATTTTTTAAAACCCTAAAAGGTCCAAGATTCTGAAAGGGTTGCCATACATTAGTCTAACTTTCCAGTTTGTCTAAGATCAGAAAAAAAGTTCTTATCTGTGTTCCACCAAGATTAGATACATGACTGATAAACATGAGAGGTGTATTGATCCAACAACCCTCTCCATTTTCTCAAGATATAAGCAAGAATTTGATTTAGATAAGTGTGATTACACAATGCAATGGACACCACAGATATGCTACTTCACAAAGTAGTATCAGGTCTGGCACATACCTAAGCAACCATGTTCACAAAGAACCTTCCCAACTTGTCACAGAGAAGTTCACATTTTGGTGCAAAGAAGAATATATCTGAAAAGCAGCAAAGTATTCCATAGTTGCAGATTTAAAAAAAAAAAACTATCATTTACAGTTCCCAATTATTGTAGGGAAAAATAGTTATAGCAAGCTCTAGCAGACTGGTAAGGATTCAATGGAATGTGTTTCAGAGATATCCAATAAATACAGTTCTTTAATATAATTGCTTCTCTCCAACTCAAACTCTATTCTAATTGTATTTATTACAATGGGAGGAAAAGGCTGGAGTTCACTGAAAGATGTAAATGTCTGGTATTAGTCAGCTGCTAATGGAAGGACCAGATTGTTTTATTCTGAGCAGGAAACACATGCTGGCTTGGAAAAAGACCAGTCCAACTTCTTAAGTGTATCTGTTCAAAAGCAATCAATGGGTGTAAACTTATTTTTGGCCAGTCCTTACCATTTTAAATACATTACAATGATAAAGCCCAGCATGCTGAATATGCATTCAGAGACAGACAAATGTGAATTCTTTTAAATAGGCAGCTGAAAAGAATAAAGGATTTATCATAAAGAAGAATTGCTGGAAATTTTGTACATTTACTAGGCATTGTGCTGGTATGTACCATTAATTGAGTTACCACCAACTTGTATAGACCATTTGTGTATGGAAATATATTCTGAGATTGCTCCTTTTTGCCCTTGATGAAAAGACTTCTACTCAGTGAAAAGAATTCTCTACATCTTAGAGTGCCTGTTCAATTAAACTTGCAGAATCAGTGAGCAGATAACTGGCGCTTACATTTCCTACTGTGTAGATTTTTTTGGTATGGAGTCCTAGCAGATTGATGTTTGTCATCCTTTTTACTAACATAAAAGCAGGCTTTGTTCAAATCAAAGCACATATTAGTTGGAAAGAGTCAAAACAATTCCAATAAGTAATAGCAGCCTGAGAATGTTTGCACTGAGGTCAGAGTTTGTTCCATCCTTCTTTGATACATTCTGAAAAGTTGTCTAAGAAAATGCCAAATAAAGCACATGTTGTTATTGCTTTAAAAATCTCCATACTGTCTAGAAAGTTTGCAGAGCTCAAAAGATTACATTAAAAGATAGTGTACCCAATAAAACGTTGCAGCTAGTGGCAACATATATAACACAGAAAGCATTTCTTAAATTATCACAGATTAATCCTTAGAGCAGGGAAGTAATGCTGAGAAATAGTAACTTGTCTAATGAGCTCATGGAAGAGGTGAGGTAATTCCAGGTTTACAGCTCTTCCTCTAATCAAATACTAATGCTAATACCATGAAATATAAACTCAGACTCCTCCTGCCAGGCAAATGAGCTTCTTAACTGATTTGGAAACTGTTCAAAATTTGCTTGATAATTAGTTCCAATACTTAAGTTTATGAATGCCAAATTTAAGCAACTTGATTCACACAGTATATGGAGAGTTGTTCAATATTTGAACTCATTAGTTATATCTTGGGCAAGCATTATTCTTGAATCATTAAGTTGTCCCTTCATTCAACTGTACTAGGAATTACAACTAACAAGGGCTGAGTACTGCTGTTCAACTGGCATGGATCTAGAAGTCCACTTTATCAACATGTTAGGAGGAAATAAGATCATGCTATGTCCTGTAGTTTTCCTCAAGCAACTGCTGACTGCAAATTTTAAGAGACATTTGTCTGCCTTTGAAGCTATGATCTTAAACAAAAATTTTGACCCTTTACATTTGATTCTATCATTGGTTCATATGGCAAATATCAATCTATTATAATCACCACTTGTCTAAAATATAGGGTAAAACGTGGATGGTTATTTGCTTGTTTTTAAAAACTGATAACAGAATTTGGGAACTATGTACTGCACCATTGAATGGGACCCATTCCATGTTTGCTGTATTTTTTTCTTCATATCACTCTTGTCAGCAGTTTTACTATTCTTATCATGTTAGCCTCAGCTGAATGTTATAGAAGAGATCAAGCTACATGATAAATATTGAGCTCTCCCCCAATATCTTCACCCCAAAATTAAGTCACTAACTCACCTAGTATTCAGTAGACTGTTAATTATCCCCTCCTTGCAGTATGGTTTTGAACACCAGACACCTTGCAGCACAGTGTAACTTTTTCCCCTATGCCCTAAATGTCAAGTTATGTGAATTCAGCTTTGCTGTGTGACAGAATTGACTGGCAAACAGCAATAGGCATGTCACAGTTGTATGAAAGATGGCTCTAGGTTGTGCTGATGCTCCAGTCAGGTATTTCACACACTAAAGCATACCCTACTCCAAATTGGAATTCCAAGGCTACTCCAAATTGGGATAAAGACACAGGTGACAGGAGAGAAACAAAAAAGACAATAATTAAGAGCAGTAGCATCTTTGCACACTGTCACAGACAGTTCGGGGAAAGACTCATTCAATAGTTCAATTGGTTCTGCAGTTAAATGGTACTATAGTTGGTACTGCAGTTTTAATTCTTGGGAATTAAAAAGGTACTGCACCACCTTTATTATACATGATGTTATCCATATAGACATGTTCAATTCATGACATCATTGATCATATAATAAAAAAATAGAATTCTTGTACTGCAAAGATTTTTTTCCTTATAACCAAAACCATCTTATGGATAATCATTACATCTAAAAGTAGTGAAAACTGTTGTTTGAAAAGGTTCCTGAAGAATTGATTCTGAAATATATGGACTGAATGACCATTTCTTAATTTCTCAGAGGCCTCCTCCATTGACTGATTGATTGATTGCAATGTAGATGTCATTTCAAACTAAATAGGACTCTAAGCAGCTTATATTTTTCAAGAATAAAATTAAAATAATAATTATCAATGCAATAAGTCCTAAACAGCATAGTTTGATAGATGGTCTTACAGGTCTTTCCATGAAATGAATTTTACTCACAATTGTTTGCTTTATCTTAGAAAAAGCACACTTTTTTGAGCAAGCTCCACACATACAAATTTCATCACCTGTTCTGATGATGTAAAGTCAAGCACAGCAGAAGGGCACTATCTTAGGAGTCCATTATGGACAATTGCCATATTACCTTGGCCAAGAGATGATTTCTGTCTCCAAAAATCTAGTTTAGTGGAGAAGGGATTAGAAGAGCAATCTGAGAAAATCTCCTTTTCATCTCAGTTTTAAGCATTAGGGCGTTCTTTTGTCAAAGCAATATCAAAACTTGGCAAAACCTCTTGGAATAAAATAAAGTCCCAAAAGACAGTAAGATATACTACTGTTGCCACCTTAATGAACTCAGGGAAATGTATGATCTTTGACACAAATGCAGAGGTCTCTACAATCAATAATCCAATTTAATTTCTCAAGGACAGTCATTCATACAAGCCTACATGAAACAGCAAACTCACTCCAGTTTAAAAAAAAATAAAGCCTCTCTCTGTCATCAAAAACCTTCATGTACATTCTTCTTCTACCTTCTCTTTTTCACAAAAATAAAAATGGGGAGCTGTTAAAAGCCTTAACTTGGCTGGTATTTTTTCACTTCAGATCTAAAACAGGCAAGGATCTGGATCGGGCATGGTTGCTATATACCTGTACCTATTGTTTACATCTTTTCCTGAACTTGCACATTAAGCAAAGATGCTTAGAAAATATATGCTCAAGTTCAAGAGGCATTAAGGAGCATGTTGCCATCAGTTTCATTCAAACATATATTTTCCAGAATCAGGATGCAAACCTGTTAACGACCAGCCAATAACAACACTGAGGATGCATGTATCAGTTTAGAAATATCCTTACCTGTTTCAGATGCAAAGAGTGGGTATCTCTCTATCTTCCACTCTTTTTAAATATGGAACAGAAAAAAACTGTACTATACAGTGACAGTACTATATGGCATTGTTATCCAAGAACAATGGTCTAGAAAATCTGTACCCAAATAAAAGTATTTATATAGCTAAGATATAGATGTTTGAATAAATAAAATTCAGAATACAACAAGCTGCATTTTCACATATATCAATCAGATGACATTAATTTTCAAGGATGGGGAACAAAAGCAGACCAGAAATTTCTGTGAATATTGGGAATATATAAACAATATTTAAAAGAAATATTTAAAAGGTTCAGGCACTTGAGCAGAAACCTGAAGAGGACAAGGAGATGACTTTAAGTGCTTATTGGAAAACAAGAAATGCTAGGTGCTAATCTATTTTATGAAAGAGACTGAGACCACCCATGGGAGGCCTTCTCACCTGTTATGGTGCAGTGACTCCCTAAAATAATAAAACAAAATCTGGATAATTCCCTTCAATATATAAAATTAATTATTTAATTAGAGTAGGCAAAAATAAATATATCACTTACTTTTAATAAGTACATTTCAACCTATATCTCAAAGAAAACAATGATAGGAATATTAAGATGCAGCACTTTCTTGAACACACAAATGTGGCATCCCAAATTCAGCACATAGGCACACACAAAAGGAAAAAGATCCACACTCTGAACGAAGTGAAATAAGGATGTTTTCCAACAACGGATCTGCACATTCCAAAAAAAATGTCCATAAAGGATCCGTTTCCCTATAAAGACTACCTGCCTCAACGCCCTGATTTTGTAGCTACCTACTTCCATGCTTTCAAATAAACGACCTCCTTTCCAAGCAGTCTGTCCAATATACCATATATTAATAGTATTCTTTATTGGTGATGTGTGATTGGACACACAAGGAATTTGTCTTGGTGCAAATGCTTTCAGTATACATAAAAGAAAAGATACATTTGTCAAGAGTCAAGAATAATAAGGTACAATACTTAATAATAGTCATAGGGTACAATAAGCAATCAAATCATACCAGGAAACAGTCCATATAAATTATAAGGATACAAGAGACAAAGTTACAGTCATACAGTCACAAGTGGGAGAGGGTGGGTGATAAGGAGTGATCAGAAGATTAATAGTAATAGTAGTGCAGACTTTGTAAATAGTTGGACAGTGCTGAGATAATTATTTGTTTAGCAGAGTGATGGTGTTTGGGAAAAACTGTTCTTGTGTCTAGTTGTTCTGATGTGTAGTGCTCTATAGTGTAGTTTTGAGGGAAGGAGTTGAAACAGTTTATGACCAGGATATGAGGGGTCTGTAAATATTTTCATAGCCCTCTTTTTGACTCATGCAGTATACAGGTCCTTGATGGAAGGGAGGTGGTAGTAATTGTTTTTTCTGCAGTCCTAATTATCCTCTGAAGCCTGTGTCTGTCTTGTTGGGTTGCAGACCAAACCAGACAGTTATAGAGGTGTAGTTGTCAGATGCAATAATTCCTCTGTAGAACTGAATCAGCAGCTCCTTGGGCAGTTTTGAGCTTTCTGAGTTGGCACAGAAAGAACCTTCTTGTGCTTTTTTTGATGACATTTTTGATGTTAGGTGTCCATTTTAGGACATGTGATATAATAGAACCTAGAAATTTGAAGGTCTCTACTGTTGATACTGTGTTGTCTAATATTGTAAGAGGTGGTAGTATGGGAGGGTTTCTTCTAAAGTCTACCACCATTTCTATGGTTTTGAGTGTGTTCAGTTCCAGATTGTTCCGGATATACCACGAGGCAAGTTGCACAACCTCCTGTCTGCATGCGGATTCATCATTGTCTTGAATGAGACCAATCACTGTTGTGTCATCTGCAAACTTCAGTATTTTAACAGATGGATCATTTGAGATGCAGTCATTGGTATATGGGGAGAAGAGAAGTGGAGAAAGCACACAGCCTTGGGGAGGGGGGCTGTGCTAATTGTACAGGTATTGGATGTGATTCTGCCTAGCTTCACCTGCTGCTTCCTGTCTGTTAGGAAGCTTATGATCCACTTACAAATTTGTTCAGATGCTGCTAGCTGGTTTAATTTAGTTAGAAGAATGTCTGGAATGATAGTATTGAATGCTGAACTGAAGTCTAAAAAGAGGACCCATGCGCTGGTATTTGGAGATTTAAGGTGTTGTAGGATCTAGTGCAGAGCCATATTAACAGCATCATCTGTTGATCTGTTTGCTCGGTATGCAAACTGCATGGGATCTAACAGCAGATCCATGATGGTTTTTAGGTGGAACAACACTATCCTTTCAAAGATTTTCATAACTACACATGTTAGAGCAACTGGTCTGTAGTCATTCAGTTCCTTGAGGGAAGGCTTCTTTGGCACTGGGATGATAGTAGACCGTTTGAAGCAAGAAGGAACATAGCACATCTCTAGTGATTTATTGAAGATTCAGGTGAAGATGGGGGCCAATTGGTCAGCACAGACTTTTAAGCAAGAAGGAGTTATAATTCTTCTGCAATCCTGGATTAGAACTGAACCATGTTTTAATAGGGAGGGAGAAAGGGAGGAAGGGAGGAAGGAAGGAAGGAAGGAAGGAAGGAAGGAAGGAAGGAAGGAAGGAAGGAAGGAAGGAAGGAAGGAAGGAAAACATTGGGACTTCACCCAGAACTCTGTGTGTCTGCTTCTTCTTTGTATTCATCATATTTTGGCATCAAACTAGAAGGTCTACTTGAAAAATAGTGTGAGGAAGGTACTCTCTGGCAGTGCTCCATCCATTGTCTCATGATTCCATTTTAAGAAATGCTTAAAATGTTTCGTTAGCCAAACTGCCCTTACCTAAATTGTAACACAATCTAAGATTTTTTTAAATAATTGTTTCAAACTATAATTCATTCTGCATTCAGGAAAAATCATCTCAGCTCCTTTTCTTCCCACATATCTTACTTTGATCTTCCATGTTTTGTTCTGAATATCTAGAAATTTCTTCCCGCATATCTTACTTTGATCTTCTATGTTTTGTTCTAAATATCTAGAAATAGTTTTCTTTTGATAACATGTTTTTTTAATTAATTAATCTCTTAGTTGACAGATGTGTGTTCTTTCCTAGGGCTGGAAAGTAATGTAAGGGTGGTTTGACTCATGGGATTAGTTAGCCTGAAAGAAAACACAGTAGGCAAGCTTATCTGCTATGATCAATCACTAGACTTGTTCACATGGGCCCCTTTATTCAGGAAAGGAAGCTAAGAATATATCAGGACTTTATCTTAGCATTCTTCAATCAGAGGGAATAGTCAAATGAAGAGATTGAACCAACATTTATGTGTTGGTATGCTCATCTCACAGCCACTGCTGTTGAGTTTCCTTTTTATATTTGTCTACAGCTGAATTACTGTAAAATGTGTGTGGGAGTCTGGTAAAAGCACTGTGAGTTTTTGTTCAAGCAATCTTTTCCTTTTCTTTTAAAGGTCATATGTAAAAACAAGCATTAAAGAAACCGCCAATGTTTACAAACTTAATTCACAACATGGAATATTTTCTTCTATCAAAAAGCACTTAAGAGAATCAAAGACAGGAACAGGACAAAAGATTTAAGTTTTCATGTAAGTGATAGGCTAAACAATTTAAAATTCTTTTCTTTGAATTTTACAGATAACAGGCACATGCAAGAAAACACTGTGGCTCATCCATTTGGCATTTGTATGATTGAGCATTTGAAGTGCTATAAAAGGTGTATGGAACAACTGTGTTAAACACAGTTGCATTTGGATTAAGAATAGCAAGTGGATTTGATGGAATGTGGGAAAGATGAAGAAGTGAATGCAGCTGCCAAAGCAGACAGCACAGAGGAAAGACCATAATCCACATCCTATAGGTCACCCTTCCGCATTATTTATTTTAATGCACTGAAAATCAGCAGCAGCTGAAAATGTGGCCTGCAGGTCAAGGTGGCCACAATACTTGTGATTGTTTTCCTGCCACAGATCACTAACACTTCCATTTCTACTTAATATTGTTATTTTAGTTAAAAAATATAGATGCATCTAAATATATCATTAAATAAGAAATCATATGAAAACCTCTGATTTGTGTGCCTTTTTGACCACTGGTCAAGAATGATAGACAACATACATAACGTTGCAGTTTTTGAAAGAATTGCTTGGTTCCTGAAACTCTAAATAGAAATAATGGCTTTGCTATTAATCTTCAACATTTTCAAAACCAAACTTCATGCACCATTTAGGTCTATGGGAGGTACCCATGTATGAAAGTTTTTTTATGGTTGGTTATTCTAAAAGACATTCATTCAAAACATCCCTTATAGGTGCAAATCATTGGTACCTGATTCAGAAGCCTTCAATTATTATTAGCGGGTGGCTTATCCAGGTTGACAGAAGTAAACAGTATTCAGGGCATCTGCAATGCAAATTTGCTAAAATATTCAAATCAAAGCATGTTCTATGTTTTCCCTGAAAAAACTTCAAGCAGTTCAAATGCCTCGAAATAGGAAGTAGCAAATAAGTAGCACCCACAGAAGGAAATTAAATTCAACTGTTCAGATTTGCTTTACAAAAAAAAAAAAAAAAATACCATGCACTCATGGGTTTTGTTCTCATTCTCCAATCAGGGACTGCACTCACCTTTGTTTTACTGTAGGAGGCAAAAGCTAATACATGCAAAAATAAGCAATGGACTGTGTTAGAAAAAGAGCTACTAATTTATCAATTGAACTACAGTGCACTACTTCTTGGTATAAAATCCAACTATGAATTCAGGAATGTGCACACTTGCAATTTTAATGTAGCAAGATGGAAAGTAAAAGCCCACACTTTAACCAGAGGTCTCCAATTCACAATCCTGACAGATAAAACTACTGGATTTAATTGAGTAAAAAAAGGCAACACAAGCGCGCGCACACACACACACACATACACACAAACATACACTTTCTTCTTTAAATCACTACTGAATTAGGAGTGCTGAATTTATTCTTCAATTATTCCCCATATAAAGAGCTACATTTTTTAATTCTTTATAGGCATCAAGCTACACATTTTTCAAGCCAGACACTATCTTTACAAAATTTATAAACAGAATACCAACAACTTAGAAACAGTCTATAAAATATCTGTCTCAACTGTATTTTACCATCCTAAACTAGAAGATCTCCTGAATCTGGTAATTTCCTTATCTAATAGGCTAGGTCAATAAATTAGTATTTGATAATAAACGTAGAAGAATTGGAAGAAAGTTATTTATTTATGATTTGAATACATGTATTGTTTTTTCTTGCATATTCTTTTTTCAATGCAACAAAACCACCAGAAATCAGATTCTTTCAAGAATAATGCATTTTGTCCCCAACTCAATTCAGATAAGGAACAAAATCAATATGTTAGAATTTGTGAGTTATTCTTCCATTTATTATTTCATTTAACATGTGAAAATAGTCCTATTGAAATGAAAAGACTGGAACCATCCCAAGCAACTATTTAGAAATGTGATACTTGTTCCTGGGGATATGAATTTTCAGCTTCTTATTCAATGGGGGCCTATATGTTTTGACATTGGAAATTAAAATACCTTTTTCTTAGATCAATCATGTAATATATAAAACATCTCCTTAATTGTTGACCCCTATTATTAAAATAATGGGCATAACTTCAAACCCAAAGGCACATTTTATTTTATTTTATTACTTATATTTTGATTATTTAAGATGAAATTTGCACTGTGTTCAGTGAGCCCCACTTAAGTTTCTTGCCCATTATTCATGATCTAGCCTTCCAAGAGAATACTTTTTCCCACCCTCTGTTCATTCAAAAATAGATGTCTTTAAGCTGCTTCAGCTGTTTTCAGCAACTGGTAAGAGGGAAGATAACCAGCGAATCATATTTTTCTAAAAAAAAATAATGGTGTTAGCAGATAAAGACAAAAAGTATATTTTCCATCACCAAGAACATTAATTGAATGCATCCAGAACTGCTTAATTATTGACGATCAACCCAAACACTTTAGGACTGATCTTCAACAACTAATTTATAAATTAGATCTCAATTTTAACTGGAATAACTACAATGTAAAAGAATGCTGGACACCAAACATCAAATTTTGAAAAAGAAGATCTATTAGCTGGGATGTATTAAATTTCTAACTGTATCTAATTCTAGACACCACAACTGGAAAAGAACAGAAACATCCTAGAGTGAGTTTAGAGGAGGACTGCAAAAAAAGGGGGGGTTGGAAGCAAATCCTATTGGAATAGTTAAGAGATTCTAGGTATGTTTAGTGTATAATGACATAATGGAGGGAACATAGAAATTCTCAAATAGGCTCGTTAAGAGTTGGCAGATTTTTTTAAAAAAAAACTCCACTTACTGTCCCAGAGGGCAGGATCAAAACAAATGTGTCAAAACTGATAAAAAAAATAAAGTTTAAGGGTGGAAGTCAGGAAGAATTTCCAGACTGCACAGGTGGTTAGTCAATAGAACAGGCTGCCACATAAAGTAGTGAATGTTATCGAAATTGTTTAAATAGAGACTAAATGGTAATCTATTAGGCATGTTCCAATAGATCCTGCACTGTGCAAGAGTGTAAGATTGTAAGATTATTTTTTTTTTACAACACCATGTTTCTCACATCCAGCACCAGTTGCAAAAAATGATTCAGTCTTCAGAATGTCATGACAGTAAAAACCACTCTTGTTTTCCAGGATAAATTATCCAAGAGAACAGCTCCTATTATAAAGGTCTACTCCTGCACCCTCTCCCATTTTACCACTTGACTTGTGGGTTCCTTCAATATCCATTCCCTAGTGACCCACACTGATTTACCAAGAATCTATAATAGGCATTTTACCAGATATCCTGGCCTTGAGCCACACAGGGCTTTGTAGACAATAGCCAGCAGCTTGAATTAACCAGAAGCCAAAATAGCCCTAACAGCAGTGTCATATGGCAATATTGAAATTGCTCAACAGGCACAAAGGGAGCTGCATTTTGCACCACCTGACATTTCCAGATTGATCTTAAAGGCAACCCTATGTAGAACAAATTACTGTAATCCATTATAAAAACTGTCTATATTAGGGCTGTCAAACTCATGGCCCACAGGCCAGATGGGTCACACACTGGCCATGCCCATACCCGGTTTAGCGAAGGGGGAAAAAGTCACAATATGTCATGTGATGCCATGGTGATGACGTGAGTTTGACATACATACATACATACATACATACATACATACATACATATACATACGTACACACACACACACACACACTCACACACCTCAAACTCACGTTCTATATATCCTACTTCTGTTTCTTCTTCTTTTATCAGTTAATCATAAGAACACACCCTCATTCCATGGAAATATTAAATTTAATCAGAAATGTTTAATGACTTCATTGGAAGGTTTTTTTTTAGGAAATTCCAAGCACACAGTGAAGCACACAGTGCTTAATAAGTAACGCTGTCCAAATACATGTTGAGTCCCTGAAACAGCTCTGAAACATAAATAAAATAGTGCTTATCATTATTCCGCTTCAGACTCTGTCTAAAAGAAGTATCTATGAAATGAGCTATAGTTGAAAATATGACAAAGATGTACAAGGGAGAAGGTATCACACTGAGATCTGATCTCCACTAGAATCCTCCATGGGTTTGGAAGGGAAAAACTATTCTACTCCACATTTTTTTCTCAAGTAAAATAATGAGAGTTTAGGAAAGTAAACAGTAAGTTGCATCTACCTTCTGTTGTAAGATGGTGAAACCACTATAAAAAGTGATAAATATTTGGGAAGTGATTAGCAATATAAGACTTAGAGACTTCGTTTTTCTTAGGCCAGGCCTTTATCCATTTGGTCTCCTAAGCAAACTTTACAAAGGACATACATTTATTAGTATCCAAACATCTACCATCAAATTATTTTTCTCATATGGTTCATTTAACTGAGATTCTGCATCAGTGCATCAGTGAGCCTATGAGGGTTTATCTGCAGACAACAGCCTTGTCACTGGACATCCAGCTTTCTCTGCCTGAGTGCTGTGGTTATGTGACAGTAAACACCTGTGGTAAGCTACAATTACAATATCTGTGATACAGATAACATATTAGGAGCCCTCCATCTAACCTGGGCAAGACAATACAAGACAAGACAATCATGTGAATGAGCAAGAAGCCCTTTCAATCATGGTAAGGTCTCAGGAGAATGGTTCTATAGAGAATATGGGCACTTTTTTCAGATATACTCTTGATTTAATTACAGTATTTGGAGGAAACAGTCCATCAGATCAGGAAGATTTATTGCTAACTACTCTTCCAAGATGGAACAGTATCTTCTAACTAAGCACGTATTACAACTGACCTTTGTTCTCTTGCTGTATCAACAAAATTGAAGATGATGCTTTCAAGTGTTCAGCCAGTGATGTAAATAATGGTAAAACAATCAAATAATGACTGTGATATCTCTGTGAACACAGAAATAAAGTTATTATTACTGGTACCATTGCAAGAAATAGAAAATGTTTCCACAGCAGCAAAACATTTTAAAGTAATGTTTACCAAGTTTCTTTTCTATAAAAGTGATGAAGAGAAAATTGATGTATCACATAAATTACACAAAGGCTCAAAATCTGGCCAATATCTATATTAAAGATAGGAGGCAATGTCTTCTCATGAGCAACATTTCCCAACCAAATTTGTATGCTTCAGTGAATTACACAAGTATAAATCAATTAACTTTCAAAACGAAGAAGATAGTAGCAAGAGCCATCTCGGGCAGCATTCTTTCCATGCTACAAATACTTGCAAATCATTTAGATAAAATATGAAAAATGTAAAAAAGCAACTTTTTTCTTTATTATGAAAGATTTCTTAAAGTGCTACATTATTTGTTTTGTATCTGTTGGTTTTAATTTTCTGAAAAATAAGCAAAATTGCTGGTGAGTTGGTGGCTTTAGAAATGGGATGAACAAATAAACATTGCAATTACCATGCAAAAGTGGCTTGAAACATGAATCTATATAAGTTCAACATGAAGTAAAAATATTTATTTCAAAAACAGGTGTGCTGAAAGTTCTGCGTTGAAAATAAAGCACTGCTGGGACTGTGGCTCTGGGGCTTGTGATTTGGATGCTTTCTTCAGGCTATTTCAACCCCTGACCATATAACAATGGGAATAAATTATGCCTTACTACCATTAGTTTAAACTGGATGAGATGTGATAGGAGTGGAGTGGTGAAGCTGCTGCGGGAAGCAGCAATTAAATATATAGTGATACATGCCTATCTGGCAAGTTATTATTTTTTGTTTCTTCATTTATAAAGACTTTGCTGTTAGATATTGGTAGTGATAGTCTTCATTCTCCAAGCAGATTCTGCAAATAGCAATAGCAATAAGACTTATATATGACTTCACAGTGTTTTAAAGCCCCCTCTGACTGGTTTACAGTGTCAGCAATCTGGGACCTCATTTTACCCACCTCGGAAAGATGGAAGGCTGAGTCAACCTTGAGCCGGTCAGGATTGAACTGCTGGCAGTCAGCAGAGATAATCTGCAAAGCTGCATTCTAACTACTGCACCACCACCAAAGTGCATATATGCACACTGTGCTGTGTTTTGTACACAAATACCACTATTACTTTTCAGACTGTGTAAATGCAAAAACTTACAGCAGAACACCAATTCTGATAAGTCTGAGCTTTGTTACACATAATCATTCCGTATACATTCCTGAAGCTTACTATGGTTGAACTTTCAGAGTGAGTTTTAAAATGCCAGAACTAAAGACTCTATGTTGCTTTCGAACTAATAGTGAATTTTGCTCTCATCTTTCTGTGCTGTTGCTTTTGTCCTCTCTCTGCATGGATTTCTCATGTCATGCATGTCTTTTCCACTTGTAAGTGTTTTAGAACAGCGGTCGCCAACTGGTGGGCCGCGGCCCATTGGTGGGCCATGAGAAAATTTTGGTGGGCCACAGAAAAATCTCATGCCCAGAGCACCCCACCAAAGCAATTAATCCAGGTTGTGCAGAAACACAAGTCTGCGCCGCCCATGGCCCAAGGGAACCCTCCCCACCTACTCACTGCTTACCCAGTAAACTTGCCTGCTAAATTTCTATTTTTCCTTTTTCCGACCATCATCTGTTCTCTGTGCTGGAAGATTTAGATTAGCTAGGAAGCAGAAAATGGTTAGATTTCTTGCTTTCTAGCTAGTCTTTAGATCTTCGGCTCTGCTTTTAAGTACAGCCGAACCTCCCTTAGGACTGAAGTTTTGCTTGCAAGCAAATTCAGTGCAGACTCAAGGCAAGCAAATTTGAGAGACTGAGCTAGCCAATGGCAGATAGATAGATTATTGAATGATTCTGTAAGCAAATCAATCTGCCTGCTTTGCCTGATTTTGGGTAAAAGTTGCTTTTTTTATAAAAAAAATTCAATATTTACCTGCAAGGTGTGTTGTGAGTTAATTTTGTGAGTTTGCTTGCAAGCAAATTTTATGTGACAGACTGAGCTAGCCAATGGCAGATAGATAGATTTCTGAATGAATCTGTGATTCTGTGAGCAACTCAATTTGCCTGCCTGCTTTGCCTGATGTTGGGTAAAAGTTGCTCTTTTTTAATAAAAAATTCAATATTTATATAAATATTTATAATATTTACATACAAGCCATGCCCAGCCTATCACATGACCACCAAGCCACAGTCCAAAATTAGGCCACACCCACAGAACCAGTTAGTGGTCCCTGGGATTTAAAATTATGAGTTTGGTGGTCCCTGAGGTCCAAAAGGTTGGTGACCCCTGTTTTAGAATGTGGAAACCTGGCTGTAAGAATTGGAAATCCTACTACATGAGGGTAGGCTATATTACCAAAACCTGATGGTAAGGAACCCATGTTGAATATACTACGAAAAGAAAGAGAATGTTGATGCAAATATTGTTGAAAATGTAATTAAGATGTGGACTGGTGGAAAACAATAAAAATTATTTGGGAAAAAAAAAGAAAGAGACCCAACTAAAGAGGTGTTGTGTTGTATGTAAAAAAAAATACTATACCTATACAGAAATACATGATACCAAGGATGAAACTCTTCTTGAAAGTATTTGGGTGAATATTAAGGGAAAAAATGACATTGCCATAGATATGTACTACAGACAACATAGGCCTTGTCCTACAGGCCAGTTGGGGACTAACTATTCTGACATCAAACAAATTTTGCAGCAAGTGGATGATCAAACTGCTTCCTGATGTGCATAGCTGACAACCTTGTCATTTAAAAGGTGGAAGAAGAAACTAGACAGTCAGCTATATTGGGCTTCATGCTTACTAATAGGAATGGAGTGATTCAGGGAGTGGAAGTTGTAGCAATTTTGAGAGAGTGTCCATGTCATGCTAGCATTCACCATAATGCAGGTAAGGAAAACTAAATGAAGTCAGGTCAGTGTGCTAGATTTTAAGAGAGATTACTTCAACAAACTAAGAGGAAGAATAGGAAAAATTCCATGGATAGAAATTCTAGAGGGAAATACAGTTTTTACTTGGGAAACTTTGAAAATTGAGGTAATAAGGGATCAAACAAAAACAATACCACAAATAAAGAAAAACAAGAGAGATCTGATAAGAACAGTGTGGTTGCACAAAGAGCTCTTTGATAATCTGGGGGACAAAAATGACAAGACTAAAAATGGAAAGAGGGGCGTATAACTAGAACAGACTACTACTAAATAGCCTGAATCTGCATGGACAAAGAAAATAAAAAATAAACTTGCAACAAATGCTAAAAATAACAACAACAAAAGACTCAGAATGAGCTAGGACCTGGAACAAATGCCCAAAATAACAAAAGAGAAGTCTCTTTGATATGAAGGAGCA
Source organism: Pseudonaja textilis (assembly GCF_049901715.1). Lineage (NCBI taxonomy): Eukaryota > Metazoa > Chordata > Lepidosauria > Squamata > Elapidae > Pseudonaja > Pseudonaja textilis. The sequence continues at coordinate 255,940,984 of NC_141990.1, read as the reverse complement.
GGAGGAAAGTCGAGAAAATTATTGGTTCACTAGCAGGAGAAGATGACATGCAGCAGGGAGAAGGTAGAATTGCTTGTTTCTTTTTTTTTTTTTGGCATTTGTCTTTACATAGAAGGGGGGAAAATACTCCAACCTGTCAAAAGCAGCACCATGGGAAACTGAAAAAAGAATACAGGTCAAAATAGATAAGGAGTCAGTTAAAAGCCACCTATTTGTTTGAATGAGTTCAGGTCTCCTAGACTGGATGGTTTATTCTCCCGAGAAGCAGGCAGATGTGATCTCAGAAACATGAATGAAATATTTGAGAGCTCCTGGAGACAGGGGAACTGCCAGAGAACTAGAAAAGAGCCAATGCAGTTTCAATCTTTAAAAAAGGAGATTCAGGAAACTACGGACTGATCAGTTTAATGCTACATTAAATGTATGTTACAGCTGTCAAAAAAGCCAATACAGTCCTAGGCTGCATCAACAGAGGAATAGTTTCAAGACCAGAGGAAGTGCATTGTTCTCAGCTCAAAACCTTTTAGTTATTTGCATCAGAAAATACCATACAATTCATAGAGGGAAATTTTTGAGGGCCATAAAATCCAATAGTCTGTTCGAGGCAATAAATTCAGAGTTAGACGAACACTACAAAAGGCTGCTTACTCTTTGTTCCAATGTAGGAGTACCCTAATTCTTTCAGTAATTGGTTCCCCCTTATGAAGTGCTATACTTTCTCAAGATATTTGAAATTTACATTTGTATTAGTGAAACCCATTAAATAGTATCCTGCACTTCAGGTGTTTGTTCTTTTGTTGTGACAGTCTTCCAGAGTGAATATTTCCCCAAGCTGAACATACCTAATTTTATTCCACATTTTGTCATATAATTTGTTTCCATACCATTGACCTAATTCAATACCATTGTCTAATTCAAATTGTTTAAAATATGGTACCAGTATTGGAAACAATCAGACTAATTTTGAATGAAGTGACTAGCTGTAATAAACTGAAAGCTGCGTTTCTAATAATTATGCTTAAAAATGCAGCTTTTTTTCTTCTAAATGTGTCACAATTCTGATTAATGTACAGTTTGTGTCCAGTTACAGTTCGAAGATTCTTCCCATGTATTTGCCTCTGCACCTGTAGAGTTTTATTTATTGCCTGATCGCATTTAATTTTATTAATTGTGTCTATTCTGAAAAGGGCACCTGGAATTTTATCCTGCCTTGGACTGTGTTCTCCAATATATCATTGTACATTACTAACAGTGCCTTCTACTTTATCTCCAAATGGAAAATTCTTCTAGCATGCTGCTCAAATTTCTTCTCCACTTAGGTAAATAAAGGCAGTTATATAAGGTATGTAACTAAAGCATTTATTAAGGCTATTTGTTTCAATATAATACTGAACTTAAGAAAAAGAGGCAAGAGAAAAGACAAAATATTTGGATGCAATAGAATTAAAGAATTCTTTTCTTTCAGAAGAATTAAATAAATTTCCAGGGAAGATAAGTAATCTTTCCTGGAAGATAACCCTGGGATATGTATATTTGCCTTCATTCAGAAGATAAGTACCTCAAGAAATGAAGATTTCACAGCAACCACTATCTATATTACAATAAGAGAAATAGAAATAAAAATGAACTATGTAAAGCACAAAAACTTCGTGAATTAACCAGGAAAATGGATGGCATATAAATTGCAAAAAAAGAAAAGAAAATTGATATTAAAACTTCAAGAGAAAGATACCATGGTTATGAAACAAACGTTTCATCAGTATTATTCCAATTTGTATAAAGGACATGACTAAAACTGAATATTTTAGAAAAAATAACCCAGGATTACAGAGGTACTAATACAAATTATGAAGGCTTTATAATAATAAGGGAAGTTGCAGAAGCTATAAAAAAGATTAAACCAGGAAAGATGCCTGGATCAGATGGTTTATCAAGTTTGTTCTATAAGTGCTTTGAGGATGAACTTTTACAGCCTCTACAAACAATGATGAATCAGAATTTCTCTGATCAAAGATCAGATAAATGTTTACCTAGAATGTTAATTTTGTTGCAGACAATACCTCTCTTGAAACCAATGTACCACTGAAACAATGGCAAAGGACGTATCAAAATTTGTCTGGCAAGGGGAGGGGACGAATTAAATATAAGATTTTCCAAGATGCTAAGAGGTGAATTGAGTTAACTGGTCTTGAAGTTATACTTATTTGCTTTGAAAGATGGATGTTGCTGAAAAATGAAGGTTATTGAAGTTAAAAGGACACAGTCTGATATTCTTGTTAGTTTTTATCTTCAAATTTAAGTCTCCTTATTAAAAAAATGTACAAAAACAGAAAAAGCTTTGCCTGCATGTCCTACTATCTGTCCTTCAAGGCAACCTAGTCCAGGGGTGTCAAATCTGTGGCGTTATGTTGTCATCCTGTGATATATCACAATTTCCCCCCTTCACTAAAATAGGGGTGGGCATGGCCAGCATGTGACACATCCAGCCCGCGAGCTGCGAGTTTGACACCCCTGATCTAGACAGTGTATAAGCACAAACTGGTAGAAATTCCGCTAACCAAAACTAAGCTCTTCTGGTACTGTAGTAAAATTATTAATTGAAAACCTTTTAACTAGCAAGAAAAAGTAACAATCAGAAGGTAAATGCATAGTATGATGATCCTAGATTTCAGTGCTTATGTGTTGATTATTTTCGCAGCTCAAAGCCAGAGGTAACCAGAATGCCTGTTTCCTCCCGCAAGACAATACAATGAAATATCTTATGACACATTTATTAAATGGGAGCTGAGAATGAAAGTGTACATATTTTGCAAACGTTTAGTGCCATGTCCAAATGACAAGCAAGGTTTCCAATATCTAATTAAGCACTATCATTAGACCACTGATGCAAACTAGAGGCAGCTATGCAGCTAACTAGAGGCCATAAGTTAATTATTTCATTTATTTTTGGACAGGGAAGAAAACAAAGTGAGCTGAGTCATGTCCTGTTCATGTGTTGGTCCAAGTTTTATTCTTTTTTACCCAACTATATTTTTTTAATGTGAATTTATCCTATTATAGATCTTACACCTCTAATTTTGTGTCCCTCAGGACACATTTCCTAATATACAGGAAAATAGATTACTAATTTTTGTTGGCTATCAATGTTACTGATTACTGTTACTCAGAAGGAGCTATTTGTGGCAAGAAAGCCTCTATGATGTATAGAGATTTTCCTAGATTGTTTCCTAAAGTAAATTTATTCACAGAAGATTAGCCTACATTACCACTTCAACAATTTACTAGCTAGGGGATTAGAAGTATTGCGAGGTGTGAAAGATGAAAACTATGGGCTTCTTAACAGATTTCAGATTAAACTTCTCTCATTAACATCAGATTGCTTGGTTTGTCCTTTCTCTGCAAAATCTGGAACAAAAAGACTCTTAGTCGAACTTCAGCACCACCCTCCTGCCATCACATTTTAACTTAAGAAGCACTGCTTATCTCTGCCATGAACTGTCTTAGAGGAACACCAGGATTCTAACAAGTTGTGTTTAAAACAAATACATCTTTTGAAGGAGAGAAAAAAATTCTCTTCCTATCACCCCCTTTGATCAGGGTGAATGAACTGCACTAACTATAAAGCAAAAGGAATTTTTCCCCCCACAAGAGAGAAATAGTGCACCGCCCAGGCTATTTCATGGATTACCCGGAGGGCTCTAGGAAGAAACTATTTGCAGTAGCAGGCACATCAGGAGTAACACATAATAAATTCAAATATTATAAATCAGCAGCAAAAGGCAAAAAGAAGAAAATGCTTAATATGCCCCAAATATGTTTGCTTAGAGTTTAACTTTACTTATTTAAAGTTGCATTTCTATTGCTTCCTGTTAGAAGCATCTCAGTACAGTATTGTATAAGCTTCAGGTTTGAAGAAGAGGCACAATTGTGCACTTTATCCAGTCTGGAAGCACAGAGTCTATCACAATGGGACACTGGCATCTATGGTTGTAGTAACTGCAGGTGTTATTCTGTGACACCATTCACAGTTTTCAATCAGTGTCTGATTGGCAGTGCCTGTCTTCAAAACCAATGGAAGCTTCATAGAACAGCACTGTACTGTGCCTTTAGGATAAAGAACTGATATATTGAGAAGGCCAAATAATATATTGTCAGAAGGTTCACTATACCTTGATTAAAGTTTGTAGGCATCTATTTATCACATTTATATAGCGATCCATCTTGCCAACACTGATTCTTCTATTTTGTTTCATGATGTTGGATAAGCTTTATTATCTTGCCCACCTTGAACTAAGAAATCATAGCATTTTATTGACTTCAAAACAGAACAAATGTTATATTCCTTTCATATGACAACTTTTGTAGCTGCTATGCCAAATGCCAGTTCACATGTTTATAAGCTTTACAAAAGCAAGTTAAAGCAAATGTGTTCTATTTCTGATAACTGTATCATCCAGCTAAAAAAATAAGCCCTTTGGTTGAGAACTTAATATTTACCAAAGAACCATTCAGCACTTCATTTCTGCGTGTAACTTTTTTTTAACAAAAGCAGTTCTGAAAAGTCGCATAAATACTTAGAAAATGTGTTTTTCGGAGACAGAAAGCATCACAAATTACAGAATAGTACTAATATCCAGTATTCTAATAAGCTACTAAGCTTACAATCCTATTCACTTTTATCTGAAGATAGGTTCTATTAAAAGTAATAGACTTTAATTTTGGGTAAACTTACATAAAATTGTACTATAAAGCAGTATTTTTCTACTTACTTTCATCTCTTTTTCTAATTAGGTGGCCTAAAAATACAAGCAAGGTAGTAACAAAATGCAGCTTCTCTTCAGAACTCTGAATTTTGCTGAAGAGCTAATAATTATGAAGGCTAATTTGAAACAGAATAGCTTGGATCCAACATTCTCTCCTATTGGCAGGGATACTCCTTGAAGTACTAGATAATAAAGGCAATATTCGAGAGTTTCCTGTTTATCCTTGCAGCCTCAAGCTCTATATTAGTACACCTCTTTAATATTTTGAATTTCAGGGAAATAGGTAGAATCACAAATAAAACTTTCCTCCTTCTCTACCAGCCTCCGTACATTAGCCAGCTGAAAAGGCTTTTTGTAGGCAGATGTGTTTTTTAATTGTATAATAGAAACTCACTGGAGCAAACATAAACAAACATAAAATCAGGGTAAGCAATAGGCTTTGTCTGGAGCATTTCATATCAATTTACTCTGATAAGCCTGTAAAAGATTCCAATTAGAAGAACATTTGGAGAATGTATAAATACTTAGATTCTGTTGAATATAAACAATCATGGATATGAACACCATGGACAAATCATTTCTGGAAATATTTATCACTCTTCTAATGGCAGAAAGGCTAGCTACTGACCATTAAAATAATTTAGTAAGGGCATTTCTAATTAATATGGGCAGTCTTACACATTCACCATGAAACAAAAGAAAACAAACTTACAATATAGTTTGTCACTTGTCTTATGACAAATCACTTAGCAAACTTTTGAAGATAAGACAGACCCCACCCTCCAAAGCTACTTACAACCTGGTTTCAAAGTTATAGCCACTACAACATTCATTCACCCTAAGACTAACCACAGGGATGCTACAGCACTTTCCCCCTCCCTATTTCCCCCACCCACCCCACCGTGCTGGGTTCCCATAAGACTTGAGTTTACTTCCCACAGGAAGTCACCAGGGGCGCCACAGGCCAGCTGCACATGAAGTGTCTGCAGCTTGCAGGCTTGGGCCTGCTTCCCACCCAGCCATTCAGCTACTAGGGACTTGTAGGACATGGCCTGCTCCTCAACCAGCTCAGGGGCCCTTTCTACCTTTCTATTTTTTGCAACTTCTGAGAGAGGTGTCCAGCTGATAGAGGCTCAGCTTTTTTACAGAGGCAGCCTTGTGGCAACTGTTATGTCCTTGGGACTGGTTGGAGTCCCCAACCAGGTCCGCTGTTTGAGCGGGAGCACCAGCCGCTCCCATTGGCTGGCACCGTTTGACAGCCGGCTATAAAAGGCGGCTGTCGAGCAGTGCCAGCCCCGTTGCCACCAGCTAGCCTGCCTAGCGAGAAGGCAGACGCGGCAACCCTTTATTCATTGCAATAAAGCCTTTTATGTTTCACTCTGGTTCAGCCTCGTTCCTCCGCCGCTCTACAACACTGGCGACGAGGGCGGGATGCGATCAGAGGCTACCAGTAGTGCGATTCCGAAGAGCTGAAGCCGCCGATGCTCACAAAGAGCGCGAAATTCAAAAGCCTCCGGGTTTTGAGCTGTAGTCACTAGAGCGAAGTCACGGGCGCTGAAGCCGCAGCTGCCGGCGCTCACAAAGGGCGCGAGATTCAAAAGCCTCCGTAGCCGGAGAGACAGACACCGCCTGATAAGCGCAGCCGCAAGCGCTCTTCTAAGAGCGTGAATTTTGAATCAATCCAAAATGAATGCCAATCCGACATTCCCGCCATTCAAGCCAGCCGAGGAAACGTGGGACTCATACAAAAACCATTTCAGCTACTTCCTCGATGCCATCGGTTTAGCAGATGCTGCTGAACATAGGAAAAAATCCTACTTCCTCAGCTACTGTGGGGCTGCGGTTTTTGACACCGCTACAGCACTAGTTGCTCCTCGCGCTATCAGGAGCATTCCATGGGATGAACTCCAAGAGATCTTCTCCAACCACTACTCACCTAAGCCATCCCAGATAGCCAGGAGATATGCTTTCCTGAACCAGAAAACAGGCTGAGGGAGAGTCAATTAATGAGTATGTGGCAGCTCTGAGGACAGCTGCCTTACAGTGTGGTTTCAGAGACTACCTAGAAGACATGTTATTAGACCAGATCGTCTGTGGGGTTAGAGACCTTAGGCTTCAAAGACGTTTGCTAGCAAAAAAGGACTTAAACCTAGCTTTAGCCGTGGAGGAAGCCAAGCTGCTGAGCTCTCTGCCCAATCAGCAGCTGAAATTCAAGGAACTCCTGTAAAACCCAGCAGTTCCACCATCCATTCTGAGGAAGTTTTCCTTGAAGAAGACCCCATAGACTCAACAGACATTAACCGCCTTAAGCAACAAAAGCCTTCACAGGTAGGAGCAGGGCAGAGAAGCAACTTCGCCCCCAAGCAACCTCCCATTTGCCTAGCTTGCGGGGGCTCCCACTCTAGGGCATCCTGCAGGTTTAAGAACGCCACCTGCCTGAACTGTCAAAAGAAAGGCCACCTCGCTAGAATCTGCCAAGCAGGGCGAACCTTTCCTCAAAGACCTCCACCACCTACTACTTTCCAAAGGCAAGTGGAGGACTGCTATACCTGCTACCACGCTAACCAAACTTCCCAGACTCCTAATAAAATCAGTATTTCTATTTCTTTAGAAGGTAAGCCCTGCAGGATGGAAGTAGACACGGGATCTGCACTTTCAATCATCTCCTGGGAAACCCTAAAGAAGATTCATCCCAGATTTGCGAAGAAGAAGCTGCAGAGATGCCACCTGACACTGCGGGACTACCAGGGCAAGAACATCCCTGTCCTTGGGAAAGGCAAGTTTTTAGTTCAATTCCAAGCCTTTAAAGGCCATTTGCCTTTGGTGGTTGTTAATGGTGCCCTCCCCAGTCTGTTGGGGCTAGATTGGTTCCCCTCCCTCGGCCTTAGTGTAACTGGGATCCATGCTGTCTCAATTTCTGACGTAGACGCCCTATTCTCAGATTACTCTGATGTTTTTAGCAGCGAGCTGGGTTGTTATTCTGGCACCCCCATCTCCTTCTCTGTGGACCCCTAGGCAATTCCTCTCCGCCTTAAGCCACGCAGAGTGCCTTTCGCCATCCGTGCCAAGTTAGATTTGGAATTAGATAAGTTACTAAAGCAAGGGGTGTTAGAACCAACTGACTTTGCCAAATGGGAGACCCCCATAGTCACCCCACTCAAGAAAGATGGCAGTTTAAGAATCTGCGCAGACTATAAGACCACCCTCAATCGTTATCTACAGGTCAGCGCCTACCCTGTCCCGGTTATTCAACACCTGTTACACACCCTCGAACCCGGCACCATCTTTGCCAAATTAGATATGTCCCAGGCATACCAACAGTTCCCTGTGGATGATCAGACAGCTGAGTTACAAACCATAGTCACACATAGAGGGGCATTCAAGTGCAAACGCCTCCAATTCGGCGTAAGTGTAGCCCCGGGTATTTTCCAATCCCTCATGGAAAGGATTCTCCAAGGTCTCCCAGGGGTTGTCCCTTATTTCGATGACATTTTAGTCTCAGCAATTGACAGACCTCAGCTCATACAGAGGGTCAGAGCAGTCCTAGAGAAGTTTAGGCAGCATGGCCTCAAACTTAAAAGGGAGAAGTGCGCCATCGCCACTAGGCAAGTGGACTTTCTGGGGTATAGGATAGACGCCTCTGGCATTCACCCAGTCGAATCCAAAGTAAAGGCTATCCATGAGGTGCCTACACCAACTAACAAGACGGAGCTCCAAGCCTTTCTGGGGCTACTAAACTTTTACGCCTCATTTCTCCCGCACAAAGCATCTATTGCTGAACCCTTACACAGACTGTTAGACAAAGAATCCCCCTGGCATTGGGGACCCAAAGAAGCCCATGCCTTCAAGTCAGTCAAATCCTTACTCACATCTGATGCAGTCTTAATCCAATTTGATCAACGACTTCCCCTGGTCCTAGCTGCTGATGCATCCCCCTTTGGGATTGGGGCTGTTCTGAGCCACAGGCTTCCCAACGGTTCCGAGGCACCAATCACCTTCTTCTCTAGGACCTTCTCTACTGCAGAAAGGAACTACAGCCAAATTGATAAGGAGGCCTTGGCTGCAGTAGCTGCAGTAAAAAAGTTTCATGAATTTTTGTTTGGGCACCATTTTGAACTTATAACTGACCATAAACCACTCCTGGGGCTATTATCAGGGGATAAGCAAACCCCACAGGTACTATCACCTAGAATGACCAGGTGGACTTTGTTCCTGGCCGCTTATTCATTCAAGTTGGTGCATCGCCCTGGAAAAAACTTGAGTTACGCCGATGCCCTTAGTCGCTGCCCCCTACCAGTCCCAGTCGAAGACCCAGCACCTGTTCATGCCATTTTTGAAGTTAACGAACTTAAATTGCCGGTTACAGCCGAGGACATTGCTGCGCACTCAAAAAAAGACAGAATAATTGCCCAAGTTATGGACTGGGTGGGAAGGGGGTGGCCGGAAACGCAATACACTGCTGACTTTGCTCCCTTCAAAACCCGTAAGCAGGAATTGTTGAAACTACAAGGATGTCTGTTGTGGGGGACAAGGGTAGTCATCCCAGCCACTCTTCGTGTACCCATCCTGAAGGTACTTCACGAGGGCCACCCAGGCATCGTAAGGATGAAGGCTCTGGCCCGCAGCTACGCTTGGTGGCCCGGCATGGATGCCCAAATCTCCAACTGGGTAAGCTCATGCCAACCTTGCCAAGAAACCAGGGCTGCCCCACCAACAGCCACGCCTACCAAGTGGGAGAGTGCTATTGGCCCTTGGTCTTGCCTGCACATCGACCTGGCTGGACCAGTACATGGCAGGACCTTCTTGGTTGTAGTAGACTCTTATTCCAAATGGATAGACGTGGCCCTACTACCCCCGACAACCACTCAAGCAATTGTTAAGGCTCTGACCCGCTTCTTCGTTACCCATGGGCTCCCTGACACACTGGTGTCTGACAATGGCCCCCAGTTCACGTCATGTGAGTTTAGCATGTACGTTGCCAACTTGGGCATCAGACACATCCTTACAGCCCCCTTTCACCCCGCTAGTAACGGGATGGCTGAGAGGGCAGTCAGGTCAGCAAAAGAGGCACTTGCCAGGTTTGGCCAGGAAAACTGGCATTCCAAACTGTCACGTTACCTCCTGAGCCAACATACGACGCCATGCACCGCTACAAATAAATCCCCTGCCAAGCTCTTGATGGGGAGATGCCTTAGGACCACCCTGGACAGGCTGCACCCCCACTACTGCCCGGACACCCCTTTAGGATCTGACAGTTTGGTCAGGGACTTTGCCTTGCATGACCTGGTGTACGCCAGGAATTATGCAGGGGATCCTCTGTGGGTACCAGGTCAAGTTGTGTCAGTCACAGGTCCTAGATCCTACAGGGTCCTCCTGGAAGATGGACGCCTGTGGTGTAGACACGTGGACCAGCTCAGAAGGCGATGGAGAAGCACAACTGATACCAACCCAGCTCAACCTCCTAGCACCAAGGACTCCCTGCCGGTACCAGCCTACCCAGTCGGGAGCTCCCTGCAGGATCCGATCTATCCCATCAACCAGGAGAGTTTGCTGGAGGGCCCGAGCTGTCAACAAGGGACACCAAACCAGCAGCCAAGCGAACCTGTCTGCCGGCCGGACCAAGCGACTCGCCAAGGTCAGCCCGAACATGGGGACTTACCTAATCCACAGAGCACCACACCCGACCGAACCCACCTCCCAACAACCTCCGAGACGATTCCCGGGGGCAAGGACTTGACGCCAGCCAGCAGTTTGCCCGGGTTGCGACGTTCTGGCCGCCAGCGCAGACAACCAACTTACCTGAAGGACTACGCATGCTCCCAGCTGGGGGAAAGGAGTGTTATGTCCTTGGGACTGGTTGGAGTCCCCAACCAGGTCTGCTGTTTGAGCGGGAGCACCAGCCGCTCCCATTGGCTGGCACCGTTTGACAGCCGGCTATAAAAGGTGGCTGTCGAGCAGTGCCAGCCCCGTTGCCACCAGCTAGCCTGCCTAGCGAGAAGGCAGACGCGGCAACCCTTTATTCATTGCAATAAAGCCTTTTACGTTTCACTCTGGTTCAGCCTCGTTCCTCCGCCGCTCTACAACAGCAACCATGTGCTATTCTGCAAGCAGGTACTATTCTTGCGATCCTGCAGTGGGTTTCCTTTTTTAAGCAAGCTCTGAAAGGGATGGCTGAGAAGATGGTTCGGGAGAAAGACCAAAGCCTGCAGAAATCCAGTGGAGGGGGAAAGTATTCTTCATGGATTCTGAGTGGCAGAAAATAGAGCATGGAGTGACTCAGGTGGTGGAGGCCTCAGGAGGGCTGGGATAGGTGTGCTTGGGCCTGTGCTAAGAATCCCCTAACCCAGGGGTAGGGAAACTTAGCTCTTCTGTCACTTATGGACTTCAACTCCCAGAATTCCTGAGTGAGCCATAGAAGGTTCCCCATCCCTGGCCTACTGGTTTTTCAGTTGTGGGGAAATCAATTTTTGACTTGAATGGGACTGTTTAATACATAAATGTAGGACAATATATTAAAGAGTCCCATTCAAGTCAAAAATTGATTTCCCCCACAACTGAAAAACCAGTAGGCCAGGGATGGGAAACATTTTATGGCTCAGTCAGGAATTCTGGGAGTTGAAGTCCATAAGTGACAGAAGAGCCAAGTTTCCCTACCCCTGCCCTAACCTGAGGATATCATGTTCCACTTAACAACAGCATCAGGCATTGGTGGTCATTAATCAAAGCAATTGTGTGGGTGCCTTACTTAATGACTGTCACAACTTGCAGCTATAATAGATAGGTTCCATTACAGTCCATATTCAAGAACTTTCTGTCATGCGGGAACTAAATATCATCCAACAGCTAATATGGAAAGTGAATTAAAATTTTAAAATATAGGTTTCGTTGTGCAAAACATGTAACATGATGTGGGCTGTATCAGGGCTATATACATTTATTTCTTTATTGCCTTTATTGTTTTTACAAATAACTCAAGGCAGAAAACACATCTAACACAATCCAACAATCCAAACATATCCAACTTTTGTCGTCCTTTCCCCTTAACAACCCTGTGAGGTGGATTGGGTTGAGAAAGAGTGACTAGCCCAAAGTTACCCAACTGATTTTCATGACTAAAGCACAACTTGAACTCATAATCTCCTGCTTTCTGGCCTGATGCTTTAACTACTAGATCAAACTGGCTAGAGCATGGGTGTCAAACTCGATCACGTCACATGATGTATCATGATGTATCTCAATGCCTTTTTCCTTTGCAGAGCCAGGGTGGGATGCACAGGATGCATCCGGTCCACAGGCCCCCAGTTTGACACCCCTGATTTAGAGGGAAATACAGTAGAAGGAAAGGGAATGTAATTTAGATCTGAAATGAGTAACCTACTGATCTTTAAATGTTGTTGAACCATAAATAGTATAGCCAATGGAGGAAGATGTTGAGGGCTTTCATGAATCAATTTTATTCAAACAAATAAGAGAAGGAAAAAAACATTTGGGAACCATTGCTATTTCAAAGAATAGGTAAAGATTAACTGGAAGCTTCAAGTCTAGCCAGAAAGTGGCTGAACTAGTGGAATCTGAAAAAAGCACTGCTATTTAATCCAAGAACAGCTGAGCAAAACGTTACCCAGCTGAGAAAAATGTCTATTCTGACCTAGGGCACTAGATAAATCTGAAACAACCTGACTCTGAAAATAAAAGTGCCTGTTCATTGACAGTCAACAACATACCATTATAAGACAACTGGGGAGGGGGGAAGAGAACTGTTAGACTTCCTGAAATTACTCAAATTAAAACAAGATGGAACTGCACAAGGGAAGCAGAATTACTGGTTGTACCGTAAATACATCTGAAACATACAGGTGCATTGCTAGAATTCAATAGTCATAAATTCTTTTTCCTGACCTATATTATGTCAGCATTGGGAAACTGAATGTCTATTCTGTTTATGATCCGGATTTACATCTTGGGTCCTATTTTCCTTTGATTCCTGAATCTGATTTCCTGGCCTCTGATTCCTGCTTGTTTGCTAATTTTTCCTGTATGCTCCTATTGTTTCTTTGGGGATAACAATGCAACACTAGAAAAACCACATATTTCTCTTTCTTGATTTAGTCTAAGTTTTTGAGCTGACAGATCACATCCCAGTTACAGATGAAAGCTTACCCGTGCTAGTCAGTTCCTACCTTGTTTTTAAAGTTCAAAGTAGACTGCTAAGGCAGGAATATCAACAACATAGTCCAATGGTGTATTTTTTTAAAACATACATGGTTTCTATTAATTCAGTGAAATAAGGTGGAAAAAAAAAACTATATTGGTATTACAAGCTCCGGGATAGATTTTGAGCTTATGAAGATAGTGTAGGATGAATAAAAGAATAGCACAGTTGGAAGGGACCTTAGAGGTCTTCTAGTCCAACCTGCTGCTCAAGCAGGAAACCCAATAACATTTCAGACAAATCGTTATCCAATCTCTTCTTAAAAATCTCCAGGGATGGAGCACCCACAACTTCCGGATGCAACTTGTTCCACTGGTTTATTGTACTTATTGTCAGAAAAATTCTTCTTAATTCTAGATTAGTTTCTGTCCTTGATTAGTTTCCATCCATTGCTTGTTGTCCTGTCTTCAGGTACTTTGGAGAATAGATGGACTTCCACTTCCCTTGGCAGCCCCTCAAATGTTGGAATGCTGCTACCATGTCACCCCTAGTTCTTCTTTTTATTACCCAATTCCTGCAACTGTTCTTCATATGTTTCAGCCTCCATTGCCCCAATCATCTTTGTTGCTCTTCTCTGCACTATTTCAAGAGTTTGAAAATCTTTTCTGTAGCATGAAATAAAGCAAAGGAAAGCTCTGCTGCACAAGTACACATTTATTCTCCACATTATATTGGATTTCATCCTAAGTGGCTTGTGAATCATGTTTGACTTGATGACTTCATATATTATGTATATACAGCTGGACATATCACAAGCAAGACTGTTAACTGCTGCAAAATATGGAGATTGATTGGGAGCATGTGTAAAAAAAATTTTTTTAAGTAGCAACACATTTTCAGTTTTGCAAAATTCTGAAGAAGGATTATTTGGAAGTCAAACCATGGCTGATATGAAATCATGAATGATTTCTATTTCTGATGATGCATAGGATACGAATTGATTTGTTTAATTAGAATAAAATTTTAAAATGAATGTCAATACTGTTAAATATACAGATAGTCCTTGCTTAGTGACTGATAGCTTAACAACCATTCGAAGTTAAGATAGATTTCCCCCAAAGGGTATTTCTGAACTGATTTCAAAGTTCTAACAAGTGCACACACACACACCATGGTCAGATGATGCCATTTGGGCCCTTGGCAACCGGCTCATTTTCATGGCAGTTTACCATTCCCCCCACCCCCAATTATGTGACTATGATTTTCTATTATTATTTTTCTCCAATTCCTGGCATTTGCTTCCAATTTCCATCAAAAAAACCCCACTCATTAAGTAAAATGAATTTACATAACAACCATGATGTTCACTTAATGACTATGGCATTCACTTAACAACTGCCTAACAAAAGATTGTAAAATTGGGCATGGACACATCATGATCTGACTAATGGCCAAAATTCTGGGCTCAGTTAGTCGTAAGTTGAGAACTACCTGAAGTTCTGAAAGGCTTCATGAATATCTACCTAAAGGGTCTTCAAACTTGGCAAGTTTAAGACTTGTGAATTTCAGTTCCTGAGCTAACATGACTGGACGAGGAATTCTGGGAGTTGAAGTCCACAAGTCTTAAAGCTGTCAAGTTTGAAGACCCCTGATCTACTCTGCGTAAATCTAGTACACTGAGTTGTATATTGACACTAACATAGGAGGATTTATTTATGCCAACACAACTGTTCCTATGCATGCTATAAGAAATAGCTCTGGACATTAGAGGGAGAATGTATTTCTACTTGAAGAGGCTATGTCCTATTCATAGTATTTATAATCACTAATATGAATGATGCAGTTTTAAAAAGTGACGTGTTGCCCCACTTCCAAGATCTTTGTTATGCATTTGATAACAGATTGTGTATATTACATTCTGACATTGCTGTTAGTACAGAAGTCTATTTCAGAATTAAGAATGCCAAAAGAAATTTATGGATATCCTTTGCCTAAGACAACAACATGTTTTCCAACAGTAATTAGAGACAGAAAAGGGGAACACTGATCTAAGTATTGCTGGCTACCCTGTAGAATATCCAATTAGTTTTCCTCACTTATTTGCTAAAAGACATCATTACAAAACCTCTTTGTGTTCATTTTCTGTGTCCTTTCAATATTTAGAACTCAGCAGGGTAACTTCAGAGATGATGACCTACAAAAATAACTGAGAATTGCTTTGTGTGGCTGTGATTTTCTAATAAAAAAGATAAATCTGATTTGAAGAATAATATTTCTATTTTACATATCAACAAGAGCATTCTTTCCATTGTCATTCTGAAGATCGGAGACTGGGTGTTGGAAACATCCAGAAGGATGCATTGTTAATCAATGGGTAGAACATTATTATAAATTATGAATTCCTTTAAAAATTCATAGCAATTTTTTTATGCATATGGGTTTTCGGGGTTTTTTTTATCCCCATGAGGGAGGTTCTTTTTTTCTCTTTTATTACACGAAGGAACTATGGTAGTCCTACATTAGGACTTACTTTTTTTTTTTTTCAAGTGCTTCAGACATGAAACAGCAGAAAAATATTGGTGCTCAATACCTCCAATACTACTGATGATACTGGCTATACAATCAGGCTGTGGGTATCACAAAAAGAGATTTAGGGTCTACAACCAGTCCTTGGGCCACAAGATGCCCATTGTTAATATAAGGCATGCCAAGTAATGAGATTTTAATTCACAAAGTAATATAAAGGACGAATACATCAATCACAATTCATGAGCTAATCCTATTAGGAGACAGGTTATGAAATTCTTTGTTGGCATATGATACATTAATGAGCTCTCTTTGAAATAATCCCATCTCCAAAACAGAGTGAAAATTACATTTTGCAGCCTGATTATTATGTCACTCAAACACCTCTACTTCAGTATTAATTGCTTTTTTAAAAAAAATGACAGTAAGAGATTGTCAGATGGAATCGGCACAAAATTAATTATGCTTTAAAACAAAGTTCTACAAATATCTATTATCATTAGTCATTACTCTCATACAGATCATTTTATTTGGAAAGGGACTAGGAAAAGGACAGAAGTAAACCATGACTCATTAAAATACATTCACCAGCATAAAACCCTTTGTTAGGGATCTCATCAATATCTTCCATGCTTAAATATTCTCCAGCCTTTAATGTTATTATGTGAAAGTCTACAATGAAATTAAATTTACAAAATGGCCCATGTATCATGCAGCCATTCTCTGTAATCCAACCATCTGAATCAAGTACAATTTTCTCAAATACAGAAAAAGGTAGATAGTTCATCCGTCAAAGAAATAAAACCTAATATCAATGAACATTCTATGTTGTTGAAACATATAGCCTACACAGAAACTCATCTTTCCACAGAAATGTATGGATGATAACACTATATCCTCACAAGAATCCAAATAACAAGTTAAAGAATGGCCAAAGTCTGTGTAAAGGATATCACAAACTTTAATTCTAGATTTTGGCAGCAAAGTTTTATTTCAAACTTTATTTTGTTTATTTGGAAAATTTATATTGCTGCCTACTCGCATATGGTGACTCAAGGTGTCTTACAGGACACAAAAACACAATATAATAGAAATAAAATAATAAAATAATAACTCTCCATCCTCCCACCCTGGTGACAACACACATTCATACCAGCCATTTAGTGGGTTCTATCCGGCCCGCTGGCAGAACCATGTCTTCAAGGCCTTCCAAAATTGAATTAGAGTGAGGGCCAGTCTAATTTCTGGAGGGAATGATGTTCCAGAGGGAGGGAACCACCATGGAGAAGGCCTTTCTTCTGGGCACTGACAGATGTATCTCCTTAGGGGATGGGACCTACAACATTCCTTGCCTCCCTGCTCTAGTGCACCAGGTAGATGTGACCGGCAAGAGAAGGACTCTCAGATAACCTGGTCCCAAGCCATGAAGATCTTTAAAGGTGACAACCAGCACCCTGAATTGTACCTGGAAGCAAATCCGCAACCAATGCAGCTCCTGAAGCAGAGGTAATACATGTGTACACTGAGGTCTACACAAAACCATGCGCGTCGCTGCATTTTGCACCAACTAGAGTTTCCAGATGCTTTTCAAGGGCAGCCCCATACAGAGCATGTTGCAATAGTCAAGATGGGAGGTGACTGGGGCAAGAGTGACTATGAGTAGGGATTGTTGGTCGAAGAAAGACTGTAAATAGTACACAACCTGCAGTTGCACAAAGACCCTCCTGGCCATGACTGCCACCTGCTCTTTGAGAAGGGTTGCGAGTTCAGGAGAACTCCCAGATTATTCACTGTCCGTTTGCAACAATGCCACCCATATAAGACCAAAGGTGGCAATGGACCAAACTTATTAGCAAACAGAGACTGTGAAGATGATTTCTATTCCATTTTTACAATCCCTAAATATGTTCAGATATCTGTACTTCTCAGAAAACAGAATGGGACAACTTGGTGTGGATAGCTCGCTGTCAACAAGTTGCCCCTGCCAACTCACTGCCAACAAGTTGTTGCAAGACAACAGGACCAATTCGCCATGGGGACACTCACTATGGGCAGCCAAAGGGACAGGCAGGTGGGTGGGCAGAGTGAAGAGCATGGCGGGGATAGGGGCTTCCCATTTTCACATTCCCCACTGCTGCCCTGCCAAGCTCTGAGCTGTTCAAAGTTTGGACCTTTTGACAGCAGTAATGTTTGGGCTCTTCAGCGGCAGCCGTAGTGGCTGGTGTCCACAGAAGGGAGGTAGCAGTGATAAGGGACTTCCCATTTTCACACCCCTCCCTGCTTCTGCATCAAGCTCTGGGCCATTCAGAGTTTGGGCCATTCAGGGAGATGGTGGTCAGCAAGGTGAGTAGCAGGGAGGCAGTAGACGCTGGGCACATCCCATTTTCAATACCCCCTACTGCTGCCGCCACAGGTCATACAATGGTGGCAATGTTCAGGCAGTTCAGGAGTGAGAAGGTGATGGGGAGGTAGTGGCGGCCAAGCTCATTCCATTTTTACAATCTCTAAATCCCTTCACCTGCTGCAGCTGTGACCAGTATGGCTGATCACACCATCTTCTGGTACTCAGATCAATGGAAAAACATTGTCCTGTAATCTCTTCTTGAGGAGCAGCCATCTAAGGCAAGGGTGACAAATTGGATTTCTTGAAGGGCCAGATCAGCATTGGAGTTCTCCTCTGTGGGACAGCAGTGGGGTGGGGGAACAGTGGGGGAAGCAGGATGGATGCCTCCTGCAGGATCCTGCCAGCCAAAATGGACCATGGGGGTCCACACATAGCCCCCCATGCCTTGTTTTCATCCTCCATGGGCTCCTACAGCTTTCTGCTGGGTGAAAACAGGCTGTGTGGCCCATTTTCTTTTTTTTTTTTTTTAATAAACTTTATTAGTTTTACTTTTTAAAAAATCAACGACAACACAGCTACAAAGTATATACAACAAAAAGCGAACAAGTCTTGGCATGGGCCAAGAGGGAAAGAGAGGAAAGCTTGAGAGAGGAAAGAGGGAAAGGGAAGGGAAGGGGGGAAAGTGGGGATAACAGAAGTAGAGAAAACATTTATAATAAAACCATATTTTTGTGACTGTCTGTAAGGTCTTTTCTTCTTCCAGACTATCATCGGCAGTGCTTTTCTTTATCTCTGCCTCGGAGGCCTCGGCCTTAATTTTCTTAGAGGTGATCTATCTTTGATTAAGCCAAATGTACAAAGGATTCCAATTGCTATAATAGGTTGAAGATTCTTTATTTTTAATGCTTGTGTTAGTTTGTCCATTTGGCGCATTGTAAGATTTTCTGAATAACCATAAGATCAGTGGGGATAGAGGGTAGTTTCCAGCACTGGGCAAATGCCAGTCTGGCCGCGGTTAAGATGTGGATTGTAATATACTTTGACTTTTTGGATATTTGTTTATCAAAAATTCCTAGAAGGAAGGACTCTGGTTTGTACTCAATTTGTTCCATGGTTATTTCCTCTAGCCAGTGCCTAATTTTTGCCAATACTTCTGGGTTTCCTTGCATGACCACCACATGTGAAAGAAGGTACCTTCTATGTGTTGACATTTCCAACACTTGGGGCTCGTGTTGGGGTGCATCTTCGCCAATCTCGAAGGGGGCAGGTGCCATCTATAAAACATTTTATATAAGTTTTCTTTATAAGCTGCTGATTTTGTGATCTTAATGTTCCTGTTCCAGATCTTTTCCCATTCTGCTAGGGTAATGCTCCGACCCACATTTCTGCTCCACGCAATCATATTTCCCTTGACAATTTCTTGTTCTAGTTCTGTTTCTTAATAAATATTTGTAAAATTTAGATATATTTTTTTACTTGGTCCTAGTAGAATTTTGTCTAGGGTCTGTAATTTATTGTAGATTCGAATTCCTTAATGTCTTGTTTGTATTTACTATGAATTTGTAGGTACACCCACTGATCAATTATAAATCCTCGCTCTTGCAGTTCTTGTCGTGTTTTCAATTTTCCTTGTGGGTCTAATAAATTTTCGTACTTAATCATTTTGGTTATATCCAAATTATTAGGGTGTACTATCGCTTCCATTGGGGATATCCAAATCGGTATTTTTAAATAAAGCTTTTTACGTACTTTTTCCAATTAGTTAATAAAGAGTCCCTGATAAGATGCCTATGGAAATATGATTGCCTGGGTTTCCAGATTCCCACAGAAAGGCATGCCATCCTTTCTGCATATCGTGGCCTTCTAATACTAGTGTTCTTTTGTTGGTTAGGTTCACCCAATCCTTTATCCATAGGAGGGTGGCTGCCGTATGATATATTTCCCAGTTTGGCAAGGCTAACCCTCCTCTGCTTTTCAAATCTTGTAGGGCTTTTACGTTAATCCTAGCTTTTTTCCCCTGCCAAATAAAATTCAATGTTATCTTGTTTAGTTCCGTAAAAATTTTTTATTTAGTTTAATTGGTATTGTCTGGAATAAATATAGAAATTTTGGCAGAATATTCATCTTAATCAAAGCAATCCTGCCCAATAAGGAAAGTTGTAAATTGCTCCAAAAATCTAAGTCTTTCTTAGTTTGTTGGAGAAGTTTATCATAATTGTTTTCTTTTAACGATTTGCTTTGTGGAGTTAGCCAAATTCCTAAGTATTTAATTTTTTTGTCACTTGTATTCCCATTGTTGTCTCTAGCTCTTTATTCTGGTCTCCTGTTAAATTTTTAGTCATTAATTTTGTTTTTCCCCTGTTTATTTTAAATCCCGCAACTTCTCCAAATCGTTCTAGTTCTTCTAATAAGTTGTGTCCTTTTTCTATGGGCTCCTCCAGAAAAAAACCAAATCATCTGCGAAAGCCTGTACTTTATATTCTTCTGATTTGATCCTCAAACCACTAATTCTCAAATTTTGCCTAATGTACGTCAGAAGAGATTCTAGAGCGAATATGAAAAGCAGAGGGAGAGAGGGCAACCCTGTCTTACCCCTTTTTCTATTTTTATCAGGCCAGTTTGTTCCCCATTTATTAGAATGTTTGCCTGTTGAGTGTGGTAAATTGTAGTGATGACATTTTCAAATCTGGTGCCAAGATTCATATTATATATTTTTGAATTAAGAAATGCCAATTTAAGTTGTCGAATGCTTTCTCAGCATCCAAGAACATAAATGCAAATTGTTTTTCCGGTGGGCTTCATAGTATTCTGAAATGTCTATCACTGTTCTTAAATTATTCTTAATTTGTCGAAATGGGAGAAATCCGTTTTGATCTTCATGGATATAAGTATTTAAAACCTGTTTTAATCTATTGGCTATTATAGAAGAGAATAATTTATAATCTGCATTCAGGAGCGAAATTGGTCTATAATTATTAATAAGTCTGTGGTCAAGGTCCTCCTTCGGGATCAGCGAAATTAAGGCTCCCCTCCACGAGTCCGGCATCTTGGCTGCTAACAGTACCTCATTAAATACATCCAGCATCAGTGGTCCAATTTGTTCTATGATAATTTTGTAAAGTTCTACCGGTATCCCGTCTGGTCCTGGTGCTTTATTGTTACTTTGTGTGGCCCATTTTCAGCCTGTTTTTCCGCCCATTTTTGGCCCATTTTTCAGCCGGCAGAGTGCTACAGGAGACCATGGAGGATGGAAATGAGGTGCGGGGGGAACACATGGCCCGTTTTAGTCACCAGAGGCATCGTGGGCTGGTCCCTTGATATTTGCAGGCTGGCCCTGCGGGCCGGATTTAAGCACCCCACGGGCCTTGAGCTTGACAACCTAAGGCATATGTAGGCAATATACTGTTCCCTTCTCAGACAGCTTCCACAGAATCAGTCTATTCACTGGTTCCTTGATCTTTGCCACATTTGTGATGTCTGCCTTCATGGAACCACTTCAACTCACCATTCCTTTCCTGGAAGTCCCAAAAGTTATTATTTCTGAAATACCAAGTCTCTTTACTGACTCTTACTGTATTTTCTTGAGAAAAAAGGATGGTGTAACAGGAATTCTGGCAACTGAATTATTTATTTCCCTTCTACAAGTAATACATCCCTGAAATACTTTACAGCAGAGACTTATTTGGTTTCTTTCTAGCTGCCCCCCTGTGAACTTCACTAACAAGAAAGGGGATTGCAGCTGATTGTTTTCACAATGGTCCCCTGAATCTTTTATCAGTCTGGGACCCAATCATTACAGAAACACCTTCTCCTACTATCACATGTTTTCTTATGGGATCTTTCTCCAATCAGCTGCATACTCTTAATGTGCTGCAATCAGGCAGCCTGATCAATGCTGTAGTTGAAGAGATAATTCTGTGTCATGAGATCTATGACCATTTCAGCAATCAGCTGCATTAATCTTGTGGTACCAAACTTTACTTCCACAACGAGTACACAATCAGACATTCACTTATCAGCTATGAATGAGTTAGTCAAGATCAATTATCTTCTAGGTTGCATATCAAACAGTGCACTATTCCTATTCAATAAATCTAAAGAATAGCCCTTTATATATATAGCTGCTGAGATAACAGCTCTGCACAAACAAACATACACTGGAGTCCCATTCTCACCAAAGGAAGTAGATCTATCTAGCATTGGAAAACAAAACGGGAAAGAGAGATGACCTTAACTGCAGCCCATGTTCTTACCTAACATAAATGACTTACTTTATCATCAACACTTGGCTTCTAGCCCTTTTCTAGTTCATCTTCACATTTTGCCGATCCAAAGATGAAACCCCCTCAGGAGGTGATACAACTTGTTTGAAAATGGAATTGCCTGTCATTTCCTACCACTTTGCAGGCAGCAGGGTCTTAACTGGTTACAGCAGGGTATGACACACCAAATGCATCGTGCCCTGTCTTTTCATATGTGCTGCTCGCCTATAATTACTGACTTTCCCCTTTTTGCTGCAATTATCTCTTCTCCCCCATCCCTTAATGATCAGCTGTGGAATTAAGCCGATTTTCTCACTCTTCCCTTGTTGCCATGACAACTGGCCTGCACCTGCCACTGGATGAACAGTGGCACTTTTGGATGGGGAAAAATAACCACAATGGGAACAGTTTATGGTTTCTTTCTATAACTAAGGGGGTGGGGGGTTAGAGTAAAGTTGCAAAGCAACTGTGATGGGGGATGGGAATAGTCTCAGAAAGAGAAGAGATGGAACAACTGACTGAAAATGCTCAAAGGAAGTTTATGTAGTACTTGGAGAAACAAAAATTCTCCTTTCTTTTTAATCCACAGTTGGCTATGTAATTTTAAAGGTGCGCACCCTGAATGTACATGAAAATGCGGAAAGATGGAAACAACTTCTGAAAGAGTAACATACAAAAGTTTAAAAAAGGAATCTGATCACACCAAATTGTCATTCTTCCACACTGGAGCAAGTTTTCAGTTCTAAAACATTTACCGTACATTTCACTTCTCTTCTATATCATTCCAGCACTAAGTATAAAAACAACAAAACAGAGACCTACAATAGCAGTGCCTGATAGTAATTATTTAAATCATGATTTGATAAAAACAGCAACAGAATTATGATCCGCTCATAAGGGGTACCTCCATCAACTTCCAGAAAGTTGTTGGTAGGGATATGAGATAGAATTCCTCAGAAAGGAATTCTGAAGCGTAGGGGGACTCACCAAAGAAATTCCCTCTCTCACTTCTTTTGTTCCTTAAGCTCTCCAAACCTTCATTTCCAACCAAAAGGGATAATTTCCATAACATCAATCCTAATACTGGTATTATATAACAGTGTTTGGTGCAATGAAAATATAATTATTAAGATGGAACAGATTTCTCACATTTCAGTTTACCTATGAGCAGATGCTGCAGAAATCTTCCTTGGTGTCTTATCCCAGTGATTAATTTTCTTTAAAATAGTTTCATTAAAGGGAGGGACGAAGGAAAGAAGGAAGGTAGGAAGGCAGGCAGGAAGGCTGCCACATGTACCACTAAGCAAATCATTAACTTGTATCATCATAATTATTTCAAAGAATCCTTCTAATCCTCGCATAGAGAGCAGACACATTCTGAGAAATCAGAGGTGATGATCAGATGGCAGGTAAGATTGGAGAGGTACTTGATAGGAGGTAGGGTAGTGATGAGAGACTGTATTCTGCTAGGGAAGTGGCAATGTTCACCATGACAGCCATTTTCTGACAGTACCTAGAACATGGTCTCAAAATTCTAAATATATTGGGAATTTTTCTGATTTATATTTTCTGACTATAGCTTCTTACCAAATATAAATTGCCACATAACACATTACAACAGAGGAAAATGGTTATTGCTTGAATATGTGCTTTTCAGATGACAGAATAGCTTAAAACACTAGGATACTATGACATAGCAACTCAAGTGAGCTTTTCTAAATGGACATACATTATTGAGATGTATATCCATCGTCCAAGATATGATCCACATATATAACAACTGCAGTAGTTGATGTTTCTAGATTTAATAGAAATCCAGTTATATGCTAGATAGTTCAGATGTTTTTGTATCATCATGCAGTTCCTCATCCATCTGTTTGCGTCACCCCCTTTTCATTTTTTCACAATAAAATTCCATGCTTGATATCTGGATTATAGATCTAATAATGGAACCTGCCATAAAGGAAAGGGGTTGGTTTGAACCCATTCAGGTTAAGAATCTAATAATATATCTGGGCCATAAAGCAACATGCTCCCTGGTTTCACAGTATACATAAAATTGGTATTGAAAAGTTTGCAATAGAGACTTATTGAAGTACCCATGTGTATATGTAATACACAAAAAGTCATCGCTTTAGTAGGACACATTCATTTGACTGGAATAGTGTTAAACATTTTCTCTGTGTTGGCAGGCAAATTTTGAATTTAGGAAATGATGCTGTGGATACTTATTGTTGAGATGGAATTACCACTAAGTGACAGCATCTGTTTATCAAAAAGCAAAATGGTAACCTTGCTTACTCTTTCCTCTCAAGATACTTTCTATCAAAGAAGCACATCTGCATTTTTATTCCCCCACAAATTACTAAATTATGCTCAGCCACCATTTTTAATTTAAGAAATAGTTACTGGGAAACATTCTCAAATAAAAATGGTGCTGGAAGTAAAATCTTTGCTTTGAAAAAAATTGCTTTCTGCTTTAAGATTAAAAAATAATAATAAGGCAAATATGACTATGAGATAAATGGATGCCAATGGATACGTCTATGGGAGCATTGGTACTCACTAAACTAGTACAGTACCATTTATTAAAAAGTTAAATGCCCACATAGCAATATTTCTATATTAGTTGTGAATAATTAGCGTTGAGGTAATTCCCCATTAGGAGAATGAGCGCATACAGGGAGACGTAGTGAGAGTAATGTTGAATAATACACACATAGCACACAGATACACTGTACAGTAAATGTAGGTTTTTACTTCCAATAAACGTTTAAGCACAGTCCAAGATAAGCAATCCAAGTCATTCACAGGTAAAGCAGTCAGTTTTTAGTTCAGGGATAATCCAAGTATCAAAGTCCAGTATCAAAAACAGTTCAGTAACAGATTTACATCAATGATCAATAACAGTCATTAGGAGGAACGACAACTCTCTCCAACAGAAAGGAACAGAGACTCACTGAGACTTTCCTGAGACAAAACAACCCAGGTTTCTGGCTCCATCTTATGGCCATTTGTGGAACCACACCCAATTACAGATTTAGTATTCTCTTAAAGGCATAGTATCAAAATGTCTATCCTAGTTTATATATTTCCAACCCAAATTAGGTGACTTATATTCCTAACAATTAGTAATGAGCATGTTACAATACATCCATGTGAGACCAATGCTTTGTGAGCTGCACTGGTTGGCCAGCTGGTTTTTTGCTTGCAATTCAAGATACTGGTTAATCCCTCTGTGATAGTTTCTGCCCATCTTGTAAGACAGGTGGATGCACCTTAGATCCCTTTGAACAAACAATACCATCTATCAGGATGTAGGAAATTTCCTCCTGAAACAGCACCCCTTCTCCAGGACTCTATGGCTCCCTCTAATGATGTTGAACAATTTACTGAAGATCTGGTTATTTGCCCTGGTTTTGATAGATTTGTTGTGTCATTGTGGCTGAGCCAATTTATGCTTTTCTGTTTTTTATTTATGATTTTTCTTTGGAATGCATAAGATCTATATCCTTTTATTTTATTCTTCCTGCTTTTAAAGAGTAAGCTTGTTTGGAGGGGGCTTCTGTATTTCATTATTGTTAGATGAGATGCACAGCAATCAAGTCAAATAAATAAACAAAAAACAAACAAACAAGAAAACAAATAAATAAATTAAAATTAAAATATTATGTCTTATTCAGTACTCTTATTGTTTTAGGATTTTGGTTGGAAAATTGGTTCATTTCATAAGGTAGCACATTTGTTTTAGATTTTGTGTTCTGTAGAACTAACATGATGTTTTATGGCAACCAGAAGAAGGCATACATAGCTATATTCTCAACTTAAGGGACAAAATCAGGACCTTGCTGGTTTTGTGGCAAGTGCTGTAGATGCTGTCAACTCCTAAATTCAAAATGCATTCAGCCATAGCGTCCCATGAGATGACAATAAAGTTGACTGATTCTTTTCCCTGCTATTATTATGAAGTATCCCCAGAATAGCATCAATTTAATCTGAGACAGTGAAGCCCTCCTTGCAGCACAATATAAATCACTACTAGAATGAAACATCTCAGAACCCAGAATAAGGTCAGATAAAATAACTCACTTAATTCTGCATCTTAAGATAAAAAGGAAATCTTCTTCTGTAGTTCTTTCTTATAATTATTTGCATATCATGCTGAAAACATCATCCTATCCCAATTGCAAGAAATCTGTACGTAATTCATTGACCATTGGAGAATAATCATGTCTGCCCCAGATGGCTCCAAGGATCATATAGATAATGTGAACAAAGAGATCAAATGTTTTAAATGTCCTATAAGAATGTAATTTGGGCCATGCCCTTCTGAAACCTGACTGGGTATTTTGCTGATTAGAGAAAAGAACCCTTAGTCCATTTCTAATTTTCCAAGATCAAAAGCATATACGCTTATGGTTATTATTTTTTTCAGGATTGAAGGTAGACTTTTCAGCATTGAAGGTTAACTTAACATTTTCAGATGTGTCATTCTCTAGGTTTCCAATAGCTTAGCAGTAGTTAAGGAGAAATTTCTGAATGAAATTTCATTCAGAAAAGGTTTGCAAACTTAGTGTCCTTTAAAAGTCTCCACTGCAGTTGCAAATAAGATAGCTAATCCTGTTGTTTCACAGCACTCAAACCTATAGAAAACTAGTCCTATGATGTCTCCATTAGCAGTAGATACCTGTAGCACATGTGGGCAATCTCCCATCCTCTCCTATCTGGAGAGGTTACAAGGAACAGATCTGCTCACTAGTTCACTGATTTTTGCCCCAGTCATCTTCAGTTCAATATATCTATCCCATATGTTATGGGAAATTCTAACTGATGAAATTTCCACCCAAGTGATAGATTCCAGTTGACTTTAATTGATTTTATTGCATTTAGTACTAAATTAGAAAGCACCAGGAAATGCCAGAGCAGGGAGGGGAGGAGGAGAAGGACAAGGATGAGGAAGAGGGGGGCAGTGACAGAAACATATTTTTTTCTGTATATTGCCATAAAAACTACAATAAGACATTGGGACTCAAAGATAAGAAAATAAGAAACATCAGCTTCTGTAAGAGTTCTTAAGGTTTCTATTTTACCTTTTAAAATCTCACATCTCCCAAACTGGAAGCCGGGTGGGAGAATGGCACATTGAAGTCACAAGATACAATTTTCTTCCTCTTTTCTAAAGGCTTCCAGTGTAAATATTGGTGTTGTCAAAGGTGGTACCCATGTCCAGAAAGTAAATCCACACTTCTTCTTTTTTTTAAAAAAAAAATTAATTGGTTTTTAAAAGCAAACATAAACAAATAAAACATAAAAACATCAAGCTATCTTCCATATGTGTACATACAGTGTGCCGGTTGGTTTACAAATTGTTTTGTGCTTCCATTTTGTAGTCTTCAATTACAATTACATTGCATATAATCTCATATTTTCAATCAAAAATTAAATACCTTATTATCATTATTAACCATCATTTGACTATACTTTTATTCATTCATGTTTTACAAGATAATCATAATTTACTTAATTCTATAACAGTTCATATTATCATCCCAAATCTATCCTAAAATCATTTTGTAGATATAATAAGAAAGAAGTACATCTTTATATATTTATTATTTTCTAAAAGTCTACATATTTCATTACTGTATTTTATTGTCTAACCATTGATAGAAAAGATCCCAAATTTTATAAAATTGTTTATCCTCTTGTTCTCTAATTTCAAATGTCAATCTACTCATTTCAGCACATTCCAATATTTTCTTAATTATTTCCTCCTGTGATGGTATTTTCTCATTTTTCCAGTTTTTAGCAAATACAATTCTAGCCGCTGTTAATACATTTACAATCAGGTATTTCAAGTCTTTACTATATATTTCAGATAAAATTCCCAATAAAAATATCTCTGGTTTCAAGTCTATACATTTTTTTGTCATTTTTTCCAACCACATGTGGATTTTAGTCCAGTATTTTTTAGCATCCGCACAAGTCCACCACATATGGTAATATGAGCCAGGTGTCTGATGACATTTCCAACATTTTTTCGGATTTATTCTTGAACATTCTTGCTATTCTTGTCAGGGGAAAATGCCACCTGTAAAACATCTTATACAAATTTTCTTTATATGCTGTTGACATTGTCATTTTATAATTTTGAGACCACAATTTTTGCCATTTCTCTAAATCGATCCCATATCCAAAATTCTTCCCCCAAGCAATCATAGTTTCTTTAACTTGTTCTTCTAATTTAATTTCTAATAAATATTCATACAGTTTTTTAATCACCTTTTCATCAGTACCTGTCAAAATCTTATCTAAATAAGTCAATTTATCATAGAAACCTTCCATTTTAGAATCTTTATCATACCTTGAATGTATTTGCGCATATGAAAATCAATTCATCTTTATACCTTGTTCCTCTAGTTTTTGTATAGATTTGAGTTCACCCTTTTCATTCAATATTTCACCATATCTAACTGTTTGTTCCTTTTTGTATATTATAGGATACAAAAATGCTTCAATAGTTGATAACCAGACTGGAATTTGCAAATAACATTGTCTTTTAATCTTCTCCCAGTTTAACCACAGGGACTCCTGTATATAATGTCTTCTAAAATACCCCTGAGTTTTAGTTTCTTTATACCATAAAAAAAGCATGCCACCCCAACAACAAATCATGTCCTTCTAATATCAACAATCTAGTATTTCTTAGTGTTATCCATTCCTTAACCCACATCAGATTTGTAGCTTGATAGTACAACTCCCAATTAGGCAAACCAAATCCTCCTCTTATTCTAGCATCTTTCAAAAGTTTTAACTTTATTCTCGCTTTCTTACCTTGCTATATATATTTCAACACAATTTTATTTAAATCTTCAAAGTAATCTTTTCCAAGCCTAACTGGAATTGTTTGAAACAAATATAAAATTCTGGGTAATACATTCGTCTTGATTGTTGAAATTCTCCCTATTAGTGACAGTTGTAAATTTTCCCATTTCGCCAGATCTAGCGCTATCTGCTGTTTAAGTTTGATATAATTATTCTCTTTTAATGTACTACATCTTGCTGTCAAATATATCCCCAAGTACTTGATCTTATTCGTGACCTGAATTTTCAATAGGTCTGACAGTTCTTCCTTTTGTCTTAATAGCATATTCTTTGTCAAGATCTTTGTCTTACCTTTATTTATTTTCAAACCAGCCACCTTTCCATATGTCTCTATGTTTTCTATCAATTTTGATGCTGTTTCTAAAGGGTCTTCTAAGATGAAAACCAGATCATCTGCAAATGCTTGCAACTTAAATTCTTCCTTTTTGATTTTCATTCCTTTTATATTCTTTTCATCTCTAATATTTCTGTTTAGCACTTCCAAAGTTAGCACAAACAACAAAGGTGATAGTGGGCACCCTTGTCTTGTTCCTTTTCTTATATTGATAGTGTCTATCAGTTCTCCCTTTATCATTACCTTTGCCATTTGCTTATAGTATATAGCTTCTATTGCTTGGATAAATTTTCTAGCAAAACCCATCTGTTCCAACAGTAATAACATGAATCACCAATTCACATTATCAAATGCCTTCTGTGCATCTAGAAATATCAAAGCCATTTGTTTTTCAGGATGTGCCTCGTAATATTCCAAGGTGTCCAAGATTGTCTTTAATTTGTCTCTTTGGCAGAAATCCATTTTGATCAGGATGAATAAAATTATTTAAATATTTTTTAAGTCTTTCTGCCAATATTGAAGCAAAGATTTTATAATCTGCATTTAGTAGAGAAATGGGTCTATAGTTCTTAATTTGTAATGGATTGGCCTCTTCTTTTGGAATAAGTGTAATATAGGCTTCTGACCATGATTTAGGTATCTTCTTCTTTAACATAACTTCATTCATAACTTCTAGCAATGGAAGATTCAACAATTCTTGTAATGTTTTGTAAAATTCTGCCGGAAGTCCATCTGGGCCTGGTGCCTTTCCATTATTTTGCTTCTTGAGTGCTTCAGTTAACTCCATCATTGTTATATTGCTTTCTAACATTGTTTCAATCTCTTTGGATATCTGAGGTAAATTAGCATTCTGTAAGTACCGTTTAACTCTTTCCTCATCAATATTCTCTTGGATATATAGTTTCCCATAGAAGTCTCGAATGATTTCCTTCTTCTCTTTACTACCATAGCAAACTTGGCCTTGGTCATCTATTAATTGCAATATTTTCCTTGATTCTTTCTCCTTTCTCAATTTGTATGCTAACCATCTACCTGGTTTGTTTGCATCTTCAAAGTAGTTCTGTTTAGCACCTCTAATTTTTTGTGCTAATTCTTCTTTTTCTATTTGACCCATTTTATGTTTAATTATATCCATTTTTAGCTTGATGCCTTTTTTCTGTGGCATTTTCTGTAGCTCTTTTTCAAGTCTTTTATACTCATCCTCTAAGGCCTTAGAGGCTAGTCTTTTCATAGTATTCCTTTTCCTTGTATAGTCTATTATCAAGCCTCTAACATATGCCTTCATTGTATCCCATACATTCTGAATTGATGTATCTTCTTTTTTGTTTTCTCTAAAGAAAAAAGCCAATTCTTTCTCCATCCACTGTGTGAAGTCTTTTTCCTTTAAAATAGGAAACGTCCATCTAGATCTTCTTTTTTGTCCTTTCCATCTAATTGTCATTGGATTGTGATCTGCCCAAGTACTTGTTTCAATATTTATTTCTTGAATATTAGTTATTAATTCTGTTGACATCCATATCATATCTATTCTGGACCGTGATAAGTGTCTATTTGAATAGAAGATGTATTGTTTAGTTTTAGCATTTCTTTCTCTCCATGTATCTTTTAAGTTTATTTCATCTACCATTTTAAAAAAAGACTTAGGGAGAGTCTTTCTGTTTTGCTTTATTGTTTTCTGTGTTGTATAGTCCAATTTATTCTCTACAATTCCATTAAAATCTCCCATCATAACTATATTAGCATAGTCCAGTTCAATTATTTTCATATGTAATTTTTTGTAGAATTCTTCTTGTTTGTCATTCGGAACATAGATTGCAATCAGGAGTGTTTTCGTATTATTGTCTGTTATTTTCACCATTAGTATTCTTCCATCATCATTGGTATAAATCAATTTTGCTGGAGTGGTCTCTTTAATATATAAAACCACTCCTCTTTTCTTACATTGTGTCAAGGAAGTAAATATTTTCCCTAATTTTGGCTGTATCAACAATTGTTCATATTGTTTTTTAATATGTACTTCTTGTAGACAAATTATATCAAATTTTAATTTCTCTAATTTATGAAAGGTTTTCCTTCTTTTAACGGCTGAGTTAAGTCCATGTATATTAATTGTAATCAGTTTTTTCTCTTCCATGGTTATATTTTGTAGTTAAGTTTAGCAGCTCTCGTAGATCTTAGTTCACGTTGTTCTTTGGCTTCCACCTTTCCACCTACTGCACCTTCTTCTTTTTCAGTCACCATTTGGCAGTCCTCTTGGAATTCAATTAGTGAGATCTCTTTTTCTGCCTCTTCCTCTTTCCCTCCAAAAAATTCTGTATAAAATAATTCCGCTTTCTCAATTGAGTCAATTCTATGACTCTGTTCTTGCCATGTGAACATTAAACCTTCTGGAATCAGCCATCTATAATTCACCTCTTTTTTAAGTAGCATTTTAGTCAGGAATCGATATTCTCTTCTCATCTCTCTCTCTTCTGGGTATTTGTTTCAAGACCACAATCTCCTTGTCTTTATATTTCGATGTTTTCTCTTTTGCCACTTGCAATATTCGTGTTTTAATGGCTTTCTTTGTAAATCTAATGTTAACTTCTCTTGGTAAGCTATTTCTCATCTCATATCTTGTGAAAACTCAATAAATTTCATCTATTCCATCCATCATCTTCTCTTGAGTTATTTCCAAAGCT
This sequence comes from Pseudonaja textilis, assembly GCF_049901715.1. NCBI lineage: Eukaryota > Metazoa > Chordata > Lepidosauria > Squamata > Elapidae > Pseudonaja > Pseudonaja textilis. The sequence goes on along the minus strand of NC_141990.1, from coordinate 255,909,037 downwards.
TCAGCCCGTATTTCTATCATTATCTCAGCTAAGTTTTGTCCTTTTTCTTCTTCTACATTTTGGAATCTAAGATAGAATTCTGATCTATCCATCTCCCATCTCAACATACCACTTTTATCTTGTTCAACCACCGTTAATCTATTATCAATATCTCCAATCTTCTTGTCTCTTTGTTTATCTTCTTCTTCAATTTTTTGGAATCTCTCATCATACTTCAACATCATTTGTTGGATGTTCTCCACTTTTTCATCGGTTTTCCCTGTTCTTTGTTCAATGTTCTCTGTTCTTTGTTCAATGTTCTCTGTTCTCTTTTCAATATTCCCTGATCTTGCTTGAATATTTTGAATTCCTTGCATAATCCTACTCATTTTAAGCAATTCAAAATCTTCAGGTTCTTCTAAACCTTAATCCAATTGTGAAGTAACCAATTATAGTTCAAAATAAAAATAATAGAAAAACAAAGCCAAATAATAATGATTTTAAAAAGGGGGGGAGGACAAAACTTCTTCAGGTTCTTGTATACCTTAATCCAATCAGTAATTAGATGAAGAAAGGGGCTTTAAAAAAAGAAAAAAAAGGAAAAGGAAAAATTCTTCACTTTAATCCAATTGACAGGTCTCAAATAGAAAAGAGTGCATAAGAATAAACCAGAAAGGTAGATGAAAAAACAAAAATACCAGGAAAGGGGAAAAAAAGGCTATTCCATTAAAAAAAAATACTAAAGCTTTCCCTTTAAAATAAAAAGCAAACATAGAGATTGGACTTCCAAAGAAAAAAAGAAAAACAAAGGCAAGCTCCAACAAAGCCAAAAACCCAAATAGTTATTACAAGAAAAAAAAGATAAAATGAAATACAATAAAGCTGGTGAGGAGGGATAGCACAACTTAGAAAAAGTAAAAAGAGCACACTGCACTTTGTTTAATTATCCAAGGCTCTTATTATAGCTCTCTTCTCCAAAAACTTATCACCATTTTTCCCCTAGGTTTCAACACCAGACTCCAGCTGTTGATAGAAACTCAGAAGAGCACCTGCAATAATACTCTCCCATGCTCTTCCCTCTATCTTATCAAATAGCAATGTCCTTGAAAAAGAGTCTCAGTTCTTTCTTTCTCAGCTTTGTCTGGTCACAGGGAGATAGAATATTTTCAAGCCTCTAGTTGGCAATGTTACAAAGTTTCTTTGCTCTCACTTTTCCCCTCCCTTTCCAAGCAAGATATAATAAGAATTAATTAAAAAAAGAAAAAGATATTTTTTTAAAAAGAAATAACTGAAAGGGAGCCTCTAGCGTAAAATATTACAAAATCAAAAAGGAGAAAAAAAATAGATGTAAAAGAAAAAAACCAGTCCAGTTTCAAAGTATAAGATTGTCTATAGAAAATCCAGCAATGAGAAAAAAAACATTACTTTGACATTCCTGTTTAAAATCGCTGCTTAATCACTTCTGTCAAAACTTTAACAGATTCTTTCTTTTCCTTAGGGTGTCCTTTCAGATCTTAGAATAAAGAAAAAGTTCTCACCAAACCGGCACACTCTCTCTTTCCGTTCTCTTCCGTTTCGGAGCTGTCCCAACTTCAGCAGCTTTAATGGCTGCCTCTTTGCTGCTGGCAAGAAGAGCTCTTCCTGGATCTACCAGGGACTTTGCAGTATCCCTGGGATCGACAGGATGCACTCTTCACTTTCACCATGTCTTCGGGATGGTTTAGATCTGATAGGACCATCCAGGAGCAAAGATATCGGCAGTGATCTCAGACCTCCAAGATCGCATGCCATATCATCGTGACGCCAGCTCCGCCCTCCTAAATCCACACTTATTTACCAGTATAGATGCTAGAGCCAATGCAACAAAAAGTGTATTGAAGAAGGTGATTAACAGATTATTGGCTAAAAAGCTTTTACCAAAATAGTTGGGAAAAAACTTGGGCTTATTTAACATGCCTCTCTGAAAATACAATATTTCTGCCTTGCTCCATAGCAGAATTGGGAAATTGCTGCAGAAGATACCATGCATTCAATTAGAAGAAATTTGACAATGCTGAGTAATTTCAAAGTTGAATAGAAAACTGCATGCTGAAGTATTTTGGGGTTACTAGCGTAAATGTTGCTAACCTAAGAAAAATTAAGTACAGACAATTTCAGATGCCATTTTGGTACCTTTTTCTCTTTTTTAATATTAGGGTATTTTACAATTTTAAGGACTGTTTCAATCCCACGGGTTAAAAATTAATAAATTATTCATCATTCCTTTCAAATGGTTATACAAATATCAAGCATGACTTATTAAATAGCACAAGCAGCACTTCACTTTAGATCCACCAATTTTTCAAAAAATACTGAAATACGTTTGAGGAGTCCAATAACAAGCACTTTGACACCTCTATGAATTAAAAACATTGCATAAAAAATTCCCTTCAACAAAATCAAAAGCAGCTATTTTGTCAAATGCTGTATGATCAAGATGGTTCCTACAGAGATCATTTCTTAAGTTTAGCTAAACTGAGCCATTGCGTGTATCAAAAAAACTCTGAGTAAAAATTATATCTCTCTCCTCCACTGTTTCTCATAACCAAGGGGAAAATGAATTGATTTCAATCAGGCAGTCCACTGACGCAACCCATCTGGCATATGTACAGTAGAATGGCTAAAGTTTATTTTTGCATAATGAGATTAGCAAAAATTTATATATTGTTGGAATATATCATGTTCTGGCCTTTTTAAATGGGAACATATTGTAGCTTCTTGTCTTCCCCTCCTACAAAAGAGAATAATGCATTATTTCAGAAAATAATGGACAGTTTCAGTAAAAGTATTTTCTCTAATCTTCAGCAGTAATCTTTCATTATTCTAACTTTTTTAAAAAAAATCCTTAACTGGAAAATCAAAGCCAAGAGGATAGATGAACCATAGTTCTTCCACAAGTCTTAAAGTAATCCAAAATGAGTTTGCAGATATAAGAGATGATACAAGTAATCACACAGTGACTGTTTTCTGATTGAAGAATATTTTCCTGGCAGCATACTGGAACTTACAAAACATTTTTTTGAGGTCCAAGTTATTAGATGTTGAATATTTAGGTTCTGGGCGCTGCTTAAGGTGATTCATGTTTGTAGTCTAAAAGGTACGTTCCACTTACAACAGCATAAAAACAGCAAAACTTCTCTGCTATGAAAGATACCCATTTTTCACATGGCAGAGAATTTGAAATACTATCTCAAAGAAAGGGATAACATTATTCTTTTTAACCTCTGCCTTTCAGGAGTAAATAATCAAAAGGGTGAATGAAAAAAATTATGACTTGGACAGTTAATACTAGCATTATTATTACCAAGCCAGTATTCTACGCTCAGCTTTGAAACCAAGTACAAAGTTGAAGCAATACACATAATGGAAGCAGTATATTATTAACATGAATTATCCTGCATATTGCTGAGACTTAAGTTCCTCACACACATAACAAATGGAAGTTGATTTCCAACATTGCTACATTGCTAAAGATATCTTGTACTATACTGTTCTGACCCAGCTCCCCAAACATGACAAACCCTCTGATGTGAACTCAAAAGATTAGGAATGCTGGTAAAAAGTTTCTCTCTCAAGCTAATAAGTCCACCCATCCGGAAGATGAACAGTTGTCTGCCACACCTATTCATCTCCACCCCCTGCAGAGCTAGGGTGGGGCCTTGCTGGCAACAGTGGTTCTTCCTTCCCCAGGATCGGCCCACAGCTTTCCACTGCTGTCCTCTTCTCTGCCTTCTGTTCAGCCATGCATCAGGCACTGGACCCAGATGTTCCTCCTCTTCTTCATCAACCACCTCCAGGTCTGGGGACTGTTGACTCTCCATCTAAGGGCTGATTGATGGCCTAGGCTCCGCCTCTCTCTCTCTCTCTCTTTCTTTGCCAGCTCCATTGCCTCTTCCTCCTCAGAGCTCTCAGGTTGCCCTGATGCTGATCCTGACTCCCAGGCCTCTTCCTCCTCTGATTCAGTTGCTGGAGGGGCCAGCAGCTGACAGGCCATAACACATACTTACAGACCTACAAGTTCCAATATGTTGAAGGAAATGTATTCTCCTCCAATTAGCAAAAAACAATATATTAAAATATAAGATTGCATCAGGGTAAAGCAGGTGCCAAGGTCAATGTTGCCTTATTAACTTTCTGGAGTTTTATTTTATGAGCATCAATAGGCCTGTCAATTGGGTGATTTTGTGGATGTAATCAGAATCTAGTGCACAAAGTTCCTCATCAAAGGCTACTATACAAAGTTAGCAGCCATGGGACAAAAGGATTCATATTTTAGTGATTTAATAACTGATTGTCAAACAAAAACAAAAACGAAGTAGAACTAAATGGGCAGTTTTTTCAATGGAGAAAAGAAAAAAGTGGATTTTCTCAAGGATATATTTTTGCTTTCTAATGTATTTGCAAATTATCTTGATTGACAGTGGACAGTGGAGTGGAGAGAAATATTAACAAAACCCACAAGTGATTGTGAAGACTTTAAGAAAGATGTCTTTAAACAAGGTAAATGGTCAACCAAAATGGTTAATGAGGTCTAGTTTACGTAAGTGTAAAGTGATGGACATTGAAGAGAAAAACAACTTCATGTATTTCAGCATTGTCTCCAACAAATCAAGAAAAAGACATTAAGATCATAGAGGACAGTGATGGGAGCAGGAAGATAAGGAAATCATGGGAGCAAGAGAATGAGTCTCTTTGAGTAGGTCAAGAAGAACCTGAAGTGATGTGGTACATTTTTCATGAGGAATGTGGAGCTCTGATAAGGACCAGTTTAGGCCAGCTAAAGGCAAAGACTATACAAAAAATGGAACTTTAATAACCTGAAAACTCCTTATAGCCACACCTCCTGAATATTCAATTGAACATTAACAACCTCAAGATCAGAATATTGTGGGATGTTCAGAACTGTTACATGGTATACATGGCTCTCTATATGCTTGATGGCTCAAATAATACCAGCCAATCAAAGAACACATTCCAAACCAAAATGTTTGAACTACATATAAAATGATTTGTCCCCTTTCTGTAATGGCCCCATTGGAGTCAGAGTCAGCAGAGGAGGATGAGCCGGAGCTGGGGCCAATGGAGGAAGAGAGTGCGGCCTCGTTGGTTCTGGAGGAATGATCAGAGGAGCAGGACAAAACAGCCCCGGGTCCCTTGGGCCTGAGTAGGATTGCCCGCAAAGAAGAATGGCACAGAACGACTGAGTGGGGGGGGAAGAGAGGGCAGGCAGTGGAGCAAAGGAGTGACAGAGCTCTGGCAACAAGCAAGGCTCACCCTCTTCTGATCCCCCAAGCACAGAGAGTGAAGAGGATTCAGGCCAATCTGACAACTCAGGAGGAAAGCGTCCTACCCCTCTTCACAAGGCTCACCTGGGGACTGAGACGTAAGGAGACACCATTGGGAGAGGCATTTGTCGGGAACAAATGCTGAATTCTTGGAGCCTTGTGTGCTGTTGTTGATGTCTGGATTTTACTGTACTCTCAATATTTGAGGGGCTGCCACAGGGAGGAAGGGGTCAAGCTATTTTCTAAAGCTCCTCTAGGCCAGACAAGGAATAATGGATAGAAACTGAACAAGGAGAAATTTAACCTGGAAACAAGGAAAAACTTTCTGACAGTGGGAACAATCAACCAATGGAACAGCTTGCCCTCGAAAGTTGTGGGAGCACCATCACTTGAAACCTTCAAGAAGAGATTGGACTGCCATTTGTCAGAAATGGTGTAGGGTCTCCCGCTTGGGCGGGGGGGTTGGAGTAGATGACCTACAAGGTCCCTTCCAACTCTGATTATCTGTATCTATCAGCTTGTGTGCTTTGCCCAGTTTGTCTGCCTCACTGGACTTCTTGTCTTTTTTGCTGCCTTGCTAACTTTGTTTGCTGGATTACTTGCAGCCAGAGGCTGTCAGAGGTGCGTGTGGAGCTTTTGCTCCAGGACTTGCAGGAAATATGGGGACATTTGGGGGAAAGTTGGGGCCAATAAACTGGAGTTAGAACTATTATCCAGCTGTGTTTCTTCCATGCCTTGCCCCAGTTCGTCACTTTTTCTAAGGGTTTTCTCACCTTGCATCTATGGGAGACCTACCTTCTTAGTTATGCTTAAATAAAAAAAGATATTAATCTTTCTTTCTGGTTTGAATCCTATTTTGGCAGAGGTACATTAGTCTAAGAACCTTAGCATGATTTACAGCTAATTAGATGTTGTATTAGTGTGTGCCATTTTGACAAGTTTGCCATTTTGGCAAGTTTAAGATGTGTGGACTTCAATTCCCAGTCCATACATCTTAAAGTTGTCAAGGTTAAAAACATTATTCCATACAGATCAAAATATGTCTCTACCTAGAATATTTTGCTGGTTCTCATAATCACATTTGGAAAACAATATAAAAGTCCTGGAAAAATTAGGTTAACCAAAACTTTTAACAACTTCCTTATGAGAGACTACAGACCATTTGGTACCCAGGGGATAAAAAAGCAAATTGAAGGAGACAAGATGAAAATGAATACAATTATGCACAGAATGGACAAAGTAGAGAGGAAAAACTTTACCAACAGAAATCGCACAATGAGGCTAATTGTTAGACCCCACACAGCTGGGCAAAATCAAATGTGATGCTAGATACCCCTTCCCTCTCTCTGTACACATGTAACCTGCATTTACTCTCACAAATCTCTCAGATGCCTCCCATACATAGGAACTTCCTTCATTAGCCTCTTTGTCTGTTTGTTAAGTTTTTCATGTCTCCTTCAATTTGCCTTGAAAGAAAAAAAGTCACAGCAGGTTGAATTAAGCCATGAATAGCAACAGGGAGAAGAATTAGTCAGGATTCTGTGGTCCAGTAAACCAAATTGCTTCTTTTCATCAACCATATCTCGAAGATAATGTGGCTAGCGTGCTGACCTAATTGGAAGGAATAAATGTATTTATGCTCATAAGGTAATATGGATGGATTTATTGATAATACTGCAACATCACACTGTAATTTCCACTGTGTTTGCCTTTTTTTCTTTTCTTTGCCTTTGCCTTTGCCTTGCAACGTAGTGGGCCAAAGGTACATAAATCCTGGTTCTGCTGTTGCCCAAGGCTTTTCAGTAAAGTACAAAGCTTTACTGGGAGCCCAGTATATACAATATATTATTGATTGCATGCAAAAAAAATTAATATGTTACATCTTCAAAATGATTTGGCTGCTGTGGCTGAGCCAGGTTTTGGCCACAACACAAGGAAACAAGGATTACACCAACTTTTGTAAAATATTTTTAATGCTAGCCTTGGGGTAAATGCAGAATCATGGAAATTGCAAGAGGAATTTTCAATTTATTATACATATAAACATACTATAATTTATAGTATATTTAAATATTCTTTCTTTCTATCTAATCATCTATATTATATATTATTATTATTTTCAATTCACTAACTATTCTGAATTATTCAAAATGCTTCTTTACAGGTTTCTGGACCTAGGATGAGTTCCCATTTATAAGATAAAAGGGACTCTCTATTGCTTCATTATTTATATCTACTTTCCCCTCCATTAATTTCCCAGCCTCAACACAATCTCTTACAATAACTGGAATGATATTTACTGTTGAACAGACAAAAGAAAGCATTTCTTCACACAGGACATAATTAACCTGTGGAATTGATTACCAGAAGGTGATGGTACTGACCTGGATGACTTTAAAACAAGATTTGATAAATTCATGTAGGACAGATATCAAGAGCTGTTCATGTTGAAGACACATTGTTATTTCTGGATAAAGGCAGGGGTTGGATTCTACCAGTTTGCATCTCTTCGCTAGAACCGGTTGTTAACATTCTAAGAAGTTTGGAGAACCAGTTGTTAGAAGAAATTACTGGCCTAATCCTGTAAGGGAGGCAGGAAGGAAACATTCTGGTAGTGCTTACAGAAACTGCCTCTCCGTTAACCCTTATTACATTCTTGGCAGGACTAGACTTCCTGTCTCAGGAATGTCTCTGGAGATTTTTTTTTCCCTCCTTTGTTGGTACTTTGCTTGTGTGGAGTGACCATTCAAAGTTACAATGGCACTGAAAAAAGTGACTTATGACCATTTTTCACACTTATGACTTTTCCCTACAGTCACGAGAGGCCAGGTGAGGAGATGTGTGTCTTGATGTGAGTGATGTTGAGTTGGCCACGCCCAGCCAGTCACATGTCTATCAAGCCACACCCACCAACTAAGCCATGCCCACTGAACCGGTTGTTAAAAAATTTGAATCCCACCCCTGGATAAAGAGTAGCATGCCTCCAAGTTACAACCACAGAAGAACAAGAAATAAGAAGTCCCTCTCTCTCTTGCTGGGTGATGCTGGGTTAAAATGCCATCACCTGATCAACCAGGGCTAAAATGGCATTGTCGCTGTGTGTCAGCAAGCAATATAAATATTAAAATGTTTAACCTTTATGATGAAGAATTTATTTCTGTTCTCAAATGAAAAAAGCAAAGCTAATGGAATTGAATAGTATTAGGATGTAACCTCACAGCAGCCATTGAAAATTGTATGGATTATGGATGTTGGCTGTGCATAGTCTATCTATGGGACTTTCTAGTTGGCTTACAATCATGATGTGTTATGGGAAATTTAGATCAGGGCAATCATAAATGCCTTGGCCTGGGACTCAAATTCAAAGTAAAACTTACATTTAGGTATTTGCAAGTTTTCCATGAAGAGAATGAAATACTTTTCTTTCATTTGAGGTTATGTTTCATTTTCATGCATCAGTTTTTATTTTTATTCTGGCTAGAGGCCTCAGAAGCTAGAAATGGCCTCAATTTTTTTGGATCATTGAAATGGTCATTTCTGGAGGGTATGAATAGGCTACAACTTTTCATTTTCCTTGCTTTTATTCATCAAAGAAACAGTCAACCTCTTCTGAGTCTTATCTTTAAATTCTTTTCCTCTTTCCTAGTGCTTTCTTAAGCCAGCTATCTGAATTCAATACTGCCCCAGAAGTTGATGTTTCTTGTGCTACTTCAAGGACAGGTCAAAAATTCAGGATTTTGTGATATTCTTTGATAAATCAGCATTAAATAGTCAGAGGTTGTTTTGAAATATCTGAGAAACTAGCTCAAAGATGACTAACACTGGGATCTCAGGAAATCTGGCAGAAATTAAAAGCAAAAAGTTGAAATACTGTACCTGATCAAAAGCAAATGCTTAGAAATGATTAAAAATCAATTTAATATAATTATATAATATAAGTATGATTAAAATGTAATTTATTATTAAGAGACCAGCATTGTTGAAGATTAACTCATCTCTATCTGGTTGAGTGATACTCACTAAGGGTTTTTATTTTTACAATATATTATGGGTATAATAAAATAATGAATGGCATCACTAAGCAGAAGTTATTTACAAGGATGTGCAAAAGGTTTGAAATGGTTGTTTCTTCCCTCCTTGCATGTTCTCATTCATGCATTTAACACATCAGTCTAATAGGTTCTAAGAAGCATACAATAATAATAACAACAATAAAAACAATAATCAGTAACAGCCTCACATTCTGGCCACTGGCTTCTCACAAACTATTCTATCTCCTACTGCCTTCAGAAAAGGAGGCTCTGAGAAGGTTAGAGAAGGCTATGCCACCATCACCTTTGGGGAAATGAACATGACTTGATTTATGTTGGCCCGAGCGAAGCATTTCTCCTTGAATCATTAATGCAGTATTTCTCACCCTTTGGAAAGCCTGGCTGCGGAACTGTGGAGTTGAAGTCCACATACGTTAAAGTTGCTAAGGTTGAAAAACACTTGTCTACACAAAAGAACTTCACAGCGAAAGGCTATGCATGCACACACATGCATAGAACCAGGGTTAGGGTTGGGGATAGAATTAGGAGGTGTGGTGATTCTTCTGGAGGGCATGGGTCTTTTAATGTTTCAGGGAGAGATGCTTTGCAAAGTGCCCCATTCAAGGATTTTGCACAGTCCTAGTTACTAAAACTTTGCTTAGCTTTATTTTATTTAATAAGTGGAATTGAGAACACTATAGCACTGCCAGGTCCCCTATAGATTTTTTTTAGTAGAAATAGAAAATATTCTGAATATTTCTCTAGAAATAATCTGTAGTCAAAACCCTGCCACATCTCAAAATCTTCTTATGGGGACTTGGGCTGAATTCAGATGAGTAATCTCTCCTAGAAGTGCTTGGGGTGAATTCTGAGGTTAACTTACCCAACTTGTAGCACCTGGATCACTGCATGCATCAGATATGATCATTCATCAAATTTCACACTTCTCTGAATTTTGTAAAAAGATTCTCAGTTTTAAAAGATACTATAGTGATTTGAGAAGTGATTCATTTAAATGTAATACATTTTGATCAAGTATATTCATAAATGTGCATTCTGTGGTCTTATGCATTTCAAAATACCTATTCATGTGCAAAGGTTCTAAATGGAATGGTTGAAATGGCCCAATTCTCACTCATAATAGCTGCCTTTAGTCATTATTAAAGTATTTCAAGCTAGAAGCAGCTCTCTTTTGAATTCAAAACTCCTCCAAAATTATATTTCAAATAGTTTTTTTTTTAATATAATACATCCATATATTTTAAGTACTGTACAACATTATAGATGGGGAAAATCTCATTTCCTGAAGGCAAATGCTAAAATGTATTTAAGTACTAAGCTTATTATTTTTACCACAGGTCATAGTAACATAGTATAATATAAAAAAGAGGAAAATTAATAGTAATACAAAGAAATGCAGCATGAATAAAAAGCCATATAAAGAACTTAACTGGAACTAAAACCAATGTTAGAATTTAGAACATAAAAAGTTATTTTCTGAGCCTAAAAGAGAGCAGAGCAGCAGTAACAACTTGGCTCCTAAAATACAAATCATGGGCAGAGGAAGATAATGCAATCATTCTGCATCTGGAGTTTTTCCCCCTCCTCTTATTATAGGCAGGATAATAGAGGACATATTAGTGAATGGCCTGCCCCTGGAGAAAAAGCATTGTCCCGCTGGCCATTTCCATAATCTTCCTTTGAGATCAGCTGAAGGCATTATCTGTAAGTGGAGAGAAGTAAAAGCCTTCCTTAATGGAACACTGGAAATGTTTTGGTGGTACCAGAATGAAAACATCATGTCCAGTAATCCATTCAAAGAGAAATCTCTATGATTTCTCTGTTAAACTAAAGAACTAAATTCCACCAGAGAGGGCAAAGAGTGTGATATGATATACAGGTAGTCCTCAACTTTTGACTGGTTCACTTAGTCACTCTTCAAAATTATGATGGAGCTCACCCCTCCCTAAAAAAAGTACTTATAATCCAGTTTTGAAGTTCTCACAACTGCCTCTTCCCCATTCAATCATGTGATCACGTGCCTGGCACTAGGAAACTGGTCCACTTTGATAGCTGTTTGCAACGTCCCACAGTCACTTGACTGCAGTTTATGATGTTTTAACAATAAGAATAGACCTTGGCTTTATATATCACTCCACAGTGCCTTACAGCCCTCTTTAAGTGGTTTACAGAGTCAGCATATTGTCCCCAATAATCTGAGTCCTCATTTTACTGATCTTGCAAGGATGGAAGTTTGAGTCAACCTTGAGCTGGTCAGGATCGAACTCATGGGTCCCCCCCCCCCGAGGCTAGGCAAGCTCCAAAGTGAGCCCCCCCCCCCCCCCCCCCCCCCCCCCCCCCCAAGCAGTGCGATGCTGAGTTAGCCTGCAATACTGCATTCTAGCTACTGTGTTGTTAATGTAATGAACGATTAATGCAAATTTAATGTAAAGAAGTAATGGCATTTACTTCTGTTTGTTTGACTAAAATGGCACATGGCCAACAATGGGTTTAGTTTAGGACCGCTGTTTGCTTTACAACCACTGTGTTTTTTAACAATCACCACAAAAAAGCCATACAAATGAGCCCAGTCATGTAGTGACCCTCTTTACACCCATCACAATTTACAACTGTAATGGGCAGAATCCTTTACAATTATACATTGAGCACTTATCTGTGGTGATTCCTACCCATATAATGCAGGTTACAAAATATAACCAGGTAGGATTTTTGAAGGCTTTCTATACTACCTTAGCAATGCAAGGTAGACCCTAACAGAGATTAAGGGTAGCCTAACCTTCATCCTTACAGAGAGGCATGACACAATATCTGCATAAAAACCCATTCCCAGCACTGTGTGCATTTACATAATCTTTGGAACAAGATGGTCCAGAGTTTCTATAGACAAAAACAGACACCTTCTTGTCAATGAGAAAAAGGAGTGATCTGAAAGTTGATAATGTTGTATAAATCCTTCACAATTTCCATTTTAAAATACAAACATAAAAGAAAACGGAAATAAATGGAACATAAAAAAATATTTGGGAATAGGAAAGGAACAATAGAAAAAAAATGCTTCCTAGAGTAATTAGCTTTCTTGTTTAAAAATTTTCTGGTAGGATAACAAAGAATTGAAATCAGAATGAATAACTTACTACTGGTTAAATCTCAATATTCATGCACATCAACTGGCACTAACCTAGACTATTCTAATCAAATTGAGATGGAAGGAGACAGATGGAGAGACAATGGACAATTAGTCTCTCATGGGAGAGCCAAGTTATTAACTCAGAACCAATTTATGTGAGATGAGTAGATTGCTCCCATTTGTAATTTCAAGTTCTGCTGGGATCCTTTCCACAATGAATGATTGTCAAAACAAATGCAGTGAACCTAAAACTCCCTAAGGCTACAACATTTAATGGGTGCCTGCAGTCTCTTTGGCAGAAGGTTTTTTGTAACATCACTTTCATTACCCCAAAGGGTGGGGACAAAGCAGAAGGATAACAATAAAAATACTTCCATGAGTAAGAAATAATTCATTACCGCAGTGCATCAAATATATAGTCTTGTAAAAGCAAATAGAGTACTCTCAAGCTTTGTCCTTATTGAGCCTACATCACTTACTACAGATTTTATGATGATTTCAATTGCATCAAGAAAGGCCTAAGAACAGAGAAAGCTTCAGACTGATAGCACAGATCCAAATGCAGGTTGTCCTTGTTAAGCGACTATTCGAAGTTATGAGGAATTTCCTACTGTTCCTCACAGTTGTGACTGTTGCAGTGGCCCCGCAGTTGTGTTTTCTCAATTTGGGCATTTGGTAATCAAGTTGCAATTGCAACTGTTGCAGCATCCCACAGTCACATGATCACCATTTGTGACCTTAACTGCCAGCTTCTGACGAGCAATCAGTGGGGAAGTTTGCAAAAGGTCACAAATGGTGATCATGCAATTGCGGGAGATTGTGATTGTGACTCAGGATTCACCTAACAATGGCAACTGGCACTGCTACTACTGATTCAACAGTCAGAATTGGTGGGGGAAAGGTTATAGAGCAGGGCTGTCAAATTCACAGCCCATGGGCCGGATGTATCATGCGCTGGCCATGCCCACACCAGTTTAAGAAGAGGAAAAAAGTCATGATATGTCACATGACGACGCCGTGACCATGCAAGTTTGACATCCCTGTTCTAGAGCATATTTGCTCTTGACACAAAACAAAATGGGCATTCCTGTTTTGTTTTACATGATCTGAATATGAACTCTCATGTTTGGGGAGGGGTTGTTCTCCTACAAAATTAATGTTTTAGGAATCCACAAATGAGAAAGACCTACTGAAAGATACTACATACTACTAATATCCCCCTTTGTTGATCATCCACTGTGGCATATACTTGGAAAAAATATTGCACGCTAAGGGTAATTAATCTCTGGACAACAGTAAGAATTGGACTAGACCACAGAAATCCAGGTTCAAGTGCATTCTTAGCTAAGGTGATTTGGGTCCAAATACTACACTTCAGTCCATCCTATCTCATAAGGACATTGCAGTGGGAAAGAAAAGCAAAATAAATTCTTACGTTCATAGAGGAGACAGAGGATATAAGTATAATTTTGTATGATTTGTATGATTTGATTGCTTATTGTACCCTATGACTATAATTAAGTGTTGTACCTTATGATTCTTGACTCTTGATGAATGTATCTTTTCTTTTATGTATACTGAGGGTATTTGCACCAAGACAAATTACTTATGTGTCTAATCACACTTGGCCAATAAAGAATTCTATTCTATTCTATTCTATTCTATTCTATTCTATTCTATTCTATTCTATTCTATTCTATTCTATTCTATAAAAGGATGAACAATAGGTTAGGCTAGTACAGTCATAAATTGTGCCTCAGTTGTGGTCCTTGGTGCACTGTATTTGAAATCTTAGCACCTATTCTCTCAAAAATCAGGGTCCTTTTCACTTTTTCCAAAAAAATGTATAACAATGTGCTAAATTCAGCCTAAGTAAATATAATTGTGGAATTAAACAAATTTCAGTTAGAAAGGAGTTGTGGAGCTCAAGTGAATAAAAATTTTGAATAAAAATAACTTATTTGGGGTACCAACATATACATACACATGATAGTTTCATAGGAAGCTAGGAGAGTGTCCATAGAAATCTTGGGACAAAGATAATTTTTTACAAGACAAGTAATGAAAGAGAAATATAATTCTCAAGGCAGAACTATTGGGAAAATTGTCTCAAAGAGATAAGAAGTTTGATTCAGTTATAGCAAACCTTTCTCAGAGGTTTGAATATGTCTTAATTTAGTAATTGGCTAAATATAGGCTATATTTGAGATGGTAGATATAATAATGATGGATGGATCTGTAGTATGGTTTATATCAGTGTCAAATTGACATATAAGGGATATAGTTCCAATCATTACTAAATAAATTCTGCAAAACTTTGTCTCATTTCTTGTATTTTCATCAGCAATAATAAATTTTCTCTGGACAGTCAAATCAAATTATTTTTGTTTCAGTGTGCATTTTAACCAAAACGATTTATAAATTTGGGCATTAATTTGCCTTTTTAATGTCCCTTTAGATGTCATTTTAATGATTAATATTTAATTTACAAGTGGCTTAACCATTTCACATGAAAAAAGAAAATGTAAAATCAACAAATAAACATCAGATTGATCCTGTGATCATTGAAGCTAATTCTACTTGAGTTTTGCCTGCATTAAAGAAGTCAGAATTAGATTAAAATGCAATCACTTCAGTTCTCAACTGTATCAACCAATATATTGATAATGGAGAACAGAATGTTAACTTCCTATATTTTAATAGAGCCATTAAAGATTTGAGACAGTTCAAAATGTAGTTGTAGGAACACCCTGTTGCTATACTGTACTGCCTATAACCCATTATTAGATATTATTCATTAATTATCAGGGAAGTAGAGTAGCTGTTTGCATGCAAAAGGTAGTGGTTTTAGTTTCTGATATCTCAAAGTAGGGAGGCCTTCTAAATAGTGCTACCAGTTAGCTTAAAACGTTCACTGTTTTGTGAATGCTTTGATGCAGTATTTAGCAGTTTCCTTTGTTCCTAGACCTTGAGTACTGTACAGTGTACCTTTCACTTCACTGCTTGGAAGCTGCAAGTCTTCCTTTGAATAATGACAAAAGGTAATTAGCCAGAAAAAACACAGATCCTCAAGGAGTTTACTAGAGTCAAACATAATGTGGGACATATGGCAACAACTCCCTGTGTAAATGTTATACAACATAATGGGAGAAGTCTTGTCATTAGTTAAGTATACCTAAGTCAGACTGACTTCAATCAGACTTGTGCATAAGTTAGTACAGAATCTGAGTCAGTGACATTCGAAAGAAATGAGCAGGAACTGTGTTTTATTTTGTACATTGTCACTCTGATTTCCTCTTGCCTCATTTAAGATTAAATGTGCATTTGTAAAAGAAAATGAGCAATAGAAATGTATGGGTGAGATGTTGGAAATAGAACATATGTGAATAGAATAGCCATTTGTAATTATCATTGCTTTTCCAATGTGTCTATACTGTTTGAATTCCCCCACTAAAATAATGTTGTCCTAAAAATGTGATCAAAATGTATGAATTTATACACAAGAGGTTTTTCTCAATGTCAGTATGTCAGTGTGTCCATACAGAATTTCAGTAATATGGAGAAAGTAATAAAATACAGAAATAGGAGAGTGAATATGCAAATGAGGTCCTCTATAGGAAACTAAATCCTATAATAAAGAGGGGGATTTCGAAAACACTCCTCATTCAATTCAAACCTATTTTTTTGTTACTTAAGAAGTTTTCCTGAAAACCTCATGGCCAATCATGTAGTCAGCTCTGGTATATTCCAATCCCTTTGGTCATTTTTAACAGAATCTTCTGAAACTGATTCCTCATTTGGATTTGCCACTTTTAGAGATTATGAGCAAGTCAAAATAAATTTGCAAGCAGATCAGTTAGGTAGACAAGCAGGTATTAGATACTTGTATACTTAGATACTAATAAATGATGCTTAGGAAAACTTGCTTTGAATACTATTAACCCAGTGCCAAAATCACATGAAATGTCTTATATAGGAAACCAAAGCACAATGACTAGTGTTCAGTATCTGAATGTAACCTACATTTCTTTCTTTAATTGGGGTGGGAGAGGGATTTTCCTCCCAAGTTCAAGGATATTTCTTGGTCCAATCCTCCCACAAAGTCAAAATTATAAAGAATAGTGAAGAAAAGGCTTACCTTATTTAAAATGATAGGCATGTACAGAATCCAACTGAGCATTCACTTGACTGGCAACCTGGAAATTATAAGCATTAGGGATGCCAATTTTGCCTTACATTATTAGAACATTTTCTCTTCCTGCAGACAAAATAAGGTTATGAAAAATACAGCTCACAGGAAGGAAATGAACCAGTTGAACAATCCACTCAGCCTTTCAGCCTGCCCCAGACTCAGTGTCAAAATACTGGTAGCCTCATTGGTAGACTTTGTAAGTTTCACCTTGGGCATTGTCTAAATTGATTCCAATTTCCCTTGTATATTACTGTTAGCACATGGACAAATATTTCTACCAGAGATAAATAATTTTGAATGCTTGGAATACAAAAAAGGAAGTAAGAGTTCATAGAAGAAAGAAAGAAGGAAAATGAAGCCAACATACAATATGTACCTATATAACACGCTCATACATACCTATATATAGATACTTACATAAGAACTAAATAGATAAATGATACAAACAATCATGATAAGTAGTATAAGAAAATAATGGGTGGGAGAAAAATCAAAGTCACTTTGGATGAAATAATGGGACAAATTTAGTTTGCACTCAATTCTGATGATTAAGCACAGGGGTGGGATTCTACAGGTTCGCACCTATTCACTAGAACCGGTTGTTAACATTCTAAGCAGTTCAGAGAACTGGTTGTTAGAAGAAATTACTAGCCTAATCCTGTAAGGAAGGCAGGAAGGAAACATGCTGGTGTTGCTTACAGAAACTGCCTCTCCATTAACTCTTATTACATTCTTGGCAGGACTAGACTTCCTGTCTCAGGAATATCTCTGGAGTTATTTTTCCCTCCTTTGCTGGTACTTTGCTTGTGTGGAGTGACCATTCAAAGTTACAATGGCATAGAAAAAAGTGACTTATGACGGTTTTTCACACTTACGACTATTGCAACATCCCCACAGTCATGAGAGGCCAGGCGAGAAGATGAGTGCCTCGATGTCAGTGATGTTGAGTTGGCCACGCCCAGCCAGTCACATAACCCCCAAGCCATGCCCACCAACTAAGCCACGCCCACAGAACCAGTTGTTAAAAAATTTGAATCCCACCCCTGATTAGGCAGCAGACACTGTCAAAGGGGATATTTAGACTCTTAGGACCCTCTTAGACTCTTAGTAACTGGGTCCAGTATTGTAAATTGTTTTAATTCAATATCTAGCAAGGCAATAATCAAGCGTCTACAAATTGGATAATATGATCTGATTTGGTATAAGGTAGTATTTCACTAACTAAAATATGCAATAGAAAAAAGTATGCTAACACCATTGGTTAAAGAAAAACATTTTGTGCACAGTGCAATTTACAGTTCTTACTATTTTCTCAAAAATAATTTACATAATTACATTTTGCTTATTTATTAACATAAATGCTTTCTTTAAAAAGTGGTCAAGTGCTTTTACACTAGCTTTTGCATTCTCTGTGTGTAATTAACAGAAGAAATTTTCTGCAAAGCTGATAAGCAAAGTGCAATAAATATGTGCATCTTTTCTCCTCCCTAAAACTTTCCAATTACTTGCTCCAACGTTAAATTTGTGGAAATGAATGCCTTCTTAGACAATTTCATTAGAAAATGGAACATTCTTCTTTGATGATGTTACCTCTGCAAGAAAACAACCAAGCTCAGAGAGCACCAAAGACCCCTCATTCTTCTTTTTACTGATAATAATTCAAAATTTGGGTCAGCCACCAATATAATCGGCCATTGTCTTGATCCGTGATGCTTCCCATTTTGATTTTCAACAATCCTTTACACATCTATAGTAACATTTAAAGGCTTGAGATCCATCCATAATCCCATATCTGTCCTCTAAAGGAATTTTATATGCTTAAAATAAACTGAGAGGTAAACTGAGAAGGAATTGATCTCACTTCGTTTCTTCATCTGTGCCCTCTTGATAGAAACACACAGAGGGAGGGAGGGAGGGAGAAGGAGAGAGGTGGGGGAGAGAGAGAGAGAGCAGTGCTGGGATCACCACTGTAAACATCGATTTTCTTGTTTAAACTGGCATGAATAAGTAATATATGATAAGCACATACAGGGCCTTCTGTCTAATGATTCCTGTTCTGTTAACCAAGGTCATTATCATTACATTTCAAGCTTCAGGCTGCACTTGACCGGAAGAGCATAAAGATCAGCTCATTTATTACACTGAGCCTGCAGCAGTAATAACAGTATCTTGAAAAACAATATCACAATTCTTATCAGTTAAACACCCCATACTTCTTCACACCATATCCTCAGGTCAGGCATAGACCAGGATATTATTTGCTGAAGGTAACATTTTCTCATCTTTTCAATCCATCCCACACCCCAACCACAGATTGATAAAACATGCAGGATAGCAAATGGTATATAAGTGCACATCAACACGGGTAGTACCTAGCACTTCATATTATCCATTTGGTGATATGCTATGCTGCCATCCTAAGCACATGGAGCTAATTCTTCACTGCTTTCATGTAAACTCAGGAGCTGCAGGCATGTTAAAATGAATCAGCAAAGAAGGATGTAAACCAAGAATTCCTTAAAGCTCCACCTTTTGAGCAGAGCATTAGGGACATCCTGGATCATATTCTGAAAGAGAGGAAAGGGCACTGCCATCATAAATTCCAAGCAAATAACACTTGGAGTAATACAACTAACATTTTCTCTTCTGTAGAGAAAAGGGCAAATTAAACAAGCTTCCGTATCAACTTGCCTTTGAGTGTCTGATAAGGAGAAGATGCACTGCGCAGGTTTAAGTCAATAATGAAATTTAATTGGATTTATTTAACTAGACAAGAAAGCATCATCTAAGGCATTATTAAACACATGCATATGTTAACTCCTCAATGCCTTTCTAAATTATTTGTCTGGGTAAGCCCACGGGCTTTAAAAGAGAAACTTGGACAAATCCTAAATGGACAACCTAGAAGTCAAGGCTAAAGCCCTGTAGTTGGCAGAATACATATTTTGTGTACAGAATAGCCCAAATCCACTACATCTATAATAATAATAATAATAATAATAATAATAATAATAATAATAATAATAATAATAATAATAGTAGTAGTAGTAGTAGTAGTAAACAGTCATACAAAAGTACATCTTAATAATGTACAGTCATACCATGGCAAACCAGGGAAAAATCTTTTTTTAGCAGAGATCCTTCATGACACCCTTCAAATCAGAAGAGAAAATATAGGCCAGGATAACACAATGATGTAGCTTAGTGTATTACAGCTTTGTAAGATTTGTAAGATTTTATTTGAAAAAAATAGCCAACATTTCTCAATTCTCCCTTCCCACAATACTTTCTTTACATACGTTTGGCAACATTTTTTAACATGGGGGTAAAAGCATTTGTAAGCCCACAGCTTTCCTTGGCTGTTCAGTGGTGTATCAGGTAATAATGTACATTAGATGGAGCCACTCAAAAGATGGGGCCAGGTAAATTAAGGAATCAAAGAATTAACATATTAAAAATTAATATTTTTACTCTTTGTATATTCCACTCTTTCTATCCTTGGTGACATTAAACATTTACAACTTTGCAAACATGGAAGCCTTGGATTATATGCTCGTCATGCTCAAAGAGTTCTACAAGTAGTCTTTGGATTATAACCATTTGTTCAGCGCCCAAAGTTAAATGAATTGTACTTATGACAAATCCTCATAATTCCAGATGTTACAGTGAACTGGCAGCACATCATGTTTTCTGATGTTCTCTGCCAGCTTTCCATAAGCAAAGTCAATTGGAAACCAGCAGGAAATCAGACGTTGCAGTCACAGGAAGTCAGAAGTTGCAGTCACATGAAGTCTTCATTTCATGACCCACATGGTCCTTGTTTAACAACAGCCAGCAATTGGGTCTGTTCAGACTGTCCTCAGTAAGCGATGCAATCACATGATACTGCACTATAGGTATGCATCATTTAGCAATGACAATTCTGGTCCCCTGCAGTTTAAGACTTCCTATATTTCTTTATTTTCTTTCAGAAAAACTTAATATTCAAATAGAAATGAGGCACATAGGTAAGATTCATCCATTTTTGCTTGCAAAAAATATATTACAATTTTAGAAAGAGATTAACACCAGGGACCCTCACTTTTATGAGGAATAATTCTACTTTCAACTTTTGCATTTTCACAGCTACTAGTCTCACTATTGTTTTATAGATTTCTTTTTGAAATATGCCAAAGAAAATGCCACTTCACAAAATAAATAATTTGCTTAAAGAAGACAGTCTGCCAGTCCAGTGACTTGTTTTCATGATTATGCAGCTTTAAGATACTGTATGAAACCTTAACTAGAGAGAATCAATCTGACCCAGCAACATTCCTGTGTTATGAACTGATACAGAGTTTTCACAGCTTTAGATTACTCACTTCTACCATTAGCACTTACATTATGTCCGTATCAGTAAGTGGGATAATAAATTTACATTACATTACTTTTATTTATTTTATATTTATCAGTAAATGGGGAGCCTGCTGCCCTCCAAATATTGAGATCGAATCCCACAAACCCCAGCCAGCACATCTATGAAGAGGTGATTATGTGAGCTTTGGTTTTTTTTAAAAAAATAATACACATAAGCTCCAGGAATAGTCTGTCCATTAAAATCTGCTTTTGATCCAGGCTAGTCTCTCAGTAATTGCTATAATATGGATAGGAAAAGAGACAAACAGATTGTCTATTCTATAATGCAAGCATAATCTGGGGCTGAAATATTGACTGGCTTTCTGTTTTCAGATTTGGGGGACAGCAAAAGAATATTAATAAGGGAAAGACTGTGGATAGTTAATTAAATTGTAAATCGTAAGAGAGAGGATTTAGCAAGAACTGGACAGGCAATTAATTGGTGATAATTAATTAGTCTTGAATCTCTATGGGAAATAACTGACTTGCTTTCAGTAAAATAGCTCACATGTTGCAATTGCAAATGTAGAACAGAAGAACAATATTCAATCTGTGGCATAGCACAAGCTACACCCACGGTAGTATTGTTTTCAATATTGGACATCTGAATAAGTTATTTAGTTCAGTGATTCATGAAATCTTTCTAGCCAGGTATGAAAGCAATAGCATTGCTATTTACCACTAGAAATTAGAAACTAATAAGAACACATGCCTCCGATATGATGTTCTTAATCTTGAAAGTTAATAATTTTTGAGTCAATGTTTATGATTTATAATAGAATTTCTACTTTGAACAGAGTAGGTTTGTTCAATATTTTAGTGTTAACACTTCATGGTCAATATATTTTCAGACTAGGGCACTATTATTCTTTGAAAACTTTTGATCCACATAGGTTTGTTATTATGAGAGACAATGGTGAAAGGGTACATATAGGCCTCGAGTTATAACAATTAGTTCAAAATTTATAAGTGAAAGTTTGTTAAGTGAGTTTGTCCCATTTTATGATATTTCTTGCCACAGTTGTTAAGTGAATAATTGCATTTGTTAAGTAAGTAACATGGTGGTTAAGTGAATTTGACTTCCCTATTGACTTTGCTTGTCAAAAGGTTACAAAAGGTGATCACATAACTCAGGGACACTGCATCTGTCATAAATATGAACAGTTGCCAAACATCTGAGTTTTGATCATGTGAGCATTGGGATGCTGCAGCAGTCATAAGTGCGAAAAATGGTCATACGTCACTTTTTTCAGTGCCATGGTAACTTTGAACAGTCACTAAATAAACTGTTGTAAGTCAATGATTGGTATTGGTTCAGAACAAGCAGGAAATGTATATTTAAATGAAAGGCACCAAGAAGAAAAATGTAACAAATGAACATGTACCATGGAAGGAACTCACATAACGGAAAGCAAACCAAGGATATCAAAGTACTATGGATATGTTTTCTGTGATGATCCACATGCTTCCTAAACAATCAATTTCCAACACTAAAATAAAAAAGATTCAACCTGTGCTGAAGACAAACAAATCTGTTCACTGGATCAATCACTGACTTGTAATAAGAATTTGATTTGAACAAAGAAGCAGAATAGTTTTGATTTCAATGCAAGACTTTTATTTTATCCTCTGTGTCGTTGATACAAGTTATAGAAAGCACCTATGTTTTGTCAAGCTTTCATCTTATCTTTGATGAAGTTATACAAAGCATAGTGATTTTGTTCAATAATGAAACAAAAAGTACAATAATACAGAAGATTCTCAGAGCAAGAATTTAGTTTTCATTCTTTATAGCTAACATAATGGGTAGCTTTGCCTAATACCGTTCTGTAGATAGCAGTAAGATAGCAAATTATGCTATCTGTGTATAATAGCTTAAAATAAATATATCGGGGAAATGGCTGGTACCTAGCAAAGCAAAGCAGTTAACTGCAGGAAGAATTATGAAAAGACAAACCACTGAATCAAGAAATGTGCAGTCGAGAGTTGGCAAATTAACACCAAGTTAAGAATGTAAAGCAGAAAAAATTAACCACACAACAGCACCAACTCATTCCTACGAATCCAGCAGTAGACCAACCTCCACAAGAGGCAAACTGCCATCAAAACATATTCAGTGTGATAGGGCTGTGTTCTTGGAGCCTGCATCAAAGCATTCTGTGTTCCCTAGTGTTGCCTCAGCTTGGAAACAAAACAGGACATTTTGTACAACTTTTTAGAATGTTCACAAGGGGGGGGGGCTCTTTGGAGTTATGGTATCTTGGAAATGTATTAACCAATAAAGCAACAGATATAGTTCTACCTTTGCTGCCAGTGGCTGGCATTAATTTGAGTAAATTTATTAGTAACCATTAGCAAATTTACCTTGAAGTTGGACAGCCATGTCTATCACAACATCATCATTTAGTAGTGTAAACTATTCCTAAGAATTCTTAATTTTCTTTTATTTTCTTTTTTACAAAACTTTATTAAGTAAATTATTAAAACATTGGACATGGTGTTACCATCCCAACAATCCTGGTTGTCATACATATTATGGCATAAGATACTACTTTAAATACATTTATACATTTATACAGCTATACATTTCTATGGTATTTCTCAGTTTTAGTCATCCGTTCTGCCATCCCTATTGTCTTTTGATTTTAGATCCTTCCTTTTTTCCCACCATTGACAGAATTTATCTCATACTTTATAGTGTTCTATCTTGTCTTTGTCTTTCATTTCCCAGCTTAATTTGTCTATTTCAGCGCATGTCGATATCTTTTTTATTACATCATTTTCATTGGGAATTTCTGTTTTTCCACATTTGGGCAAAGGCTAACCTTGCTGCTGTAATCACATGTATTATTAGATATAGCTCCTCTTTGTTGTATTTTTCTGTTATAATTCCAAGTAGGAAAAATTCTGGTTTGAATTCTATTTTATGACTTAGTGAGTTCTTAATTTTCACAAGGAAAAGAAAAAGGATTGAAACTGGACATACTACCAAACAGGTAGAAAAGCTAAATTCTCCCAAATTCTGATAATATCAACATCTCAGATAAGGAATGATTTACTGTAGATCTTTTATTCATCCATACTTCATGGGGGAATATGTCATTTATCTCTTCTGCATAACCTGAGAGAGGGCAGGACAGAAACCAGCTTACTGTATGAAGCATTCACATGAAAACAACATGCATTTTTTAAACTAGAGTAATGTTTCTCAATCTTGTTAACTTTAAGATGTGTGGACTTCAATTCAGAGAATGCTGGAAATTGAAATTCTCCTATCCTAAAGTTGCCAAGGTTGAAAAACACTGAACTAGGAGAAGAACAACATGAGCTAGACAGCATCTTATGTCAGTATTCATTTGTAAACCAACCACACCTTCAAAGTAGAATAGAATAGAATTCTTTACTGGCCAACTGTGATTGGACACACAAGGAATTTGTCTTTGGTGCATAAGTTCTCAGTGTACATAAAGAAAAAATAAAATACATTCATCAAGAATCATAACACACAACACTTAATGATAGTCTTAGGTTACTAATAAGCAATCAAATCATACTAGGGAACAAATAATATAAAAACAATATAAATTGTAAAAATACAAGCAACATAGTTATAGTTATAAGTTGGAAGAGATAGGTAATAGGAAGTATGAGAAGAATAATAGTAATACAGTCTCACTAAATAGTTTGACAATGTTATGGGAATTAGTTGTTTAGCAGAGTGATCGCATTTGGGAAAAAACTGTCCTTGTGTCTAGTTGTTCTGGTGTATAGTGCCCTATAGCATTGCTTTGAGGGTAGAAGTTGAAACAATTTATGTCCAGGACGTGAGGGTCTGTAGATATTTTCACAGCCCACTTTTTGACTCATGCAGTATACAAGTCCTCAATGGAAGGCAGATTGGTAGCAATTGTTTTTTTCTGCGGTTCTAATTATTCATCAAAATCTGTATCTGTCCTGTTTGGTTGCAGACCCAAACCAGATAGTTATAGAGGTGCAGATGACCGATTCTATAATTCCTTTGTAGAACTGAATTAGCAGTTCTTTGGTCAGTTTGAGCTTCCTGAGTTGGTGCAGAAAGAACATTCTTTGTTGTGCTTTTTTGATGATGTTTTTGATGTTATACATCCATTTTAAGTCTTGAGATATGATAGAACCTAGAAACTTGAAGATCTCTACTGTTGATACTGTGTTGTCTAGTATTGTAAGAGGTAGTAGTAGAGGACGGTTTTTCCTGAAATCTACCACCATATCTATGGTTTTGAGTGTATTTAGTTCAAGATTGTTCTGGTTGCACCACAAGGCTAATTGTTTAACCTCCCGTCTGCATGCAGATTCATCATTGTTTCAAATGAGACCAATCACTATTGTATTATCTGCAAATTTGATTATTTTAACAGAGGGATCCTTTGAGATGCAGTCATTGGTATATAGAGAGAAGTGGAGAAGAGTACACAGCCCTAGGGAGATCCTGTGCTAAGTGTACAGGTATCTGATGTGATTTTGCCTAACTTCACCTGCTGCTTCTTCTCTGTTAGGAATTTATAATCCATTTACAAGTGTGGTCAGGTACAGCTAGCTGATTTACTTTAGTTAGAAGAATAACTGGAATGAGCAACTGGTCTGAAGTCATTCAGTTCCTTGATGGAAGATTTCTTTGGCACTGGGATGATTGTAGACATTTGAAGCAAGAAGGATATAGCACATCTCCAGTGATTTATTATAGATGCGGGTAAAGATGGGGACCAGTTGGTCAGCACAAGCTTTTAAGCAAGAAGGAGTTATCTTGTCTGGGCCTGGTGCTTTTTCTGGCTTTTATCTGTGAAATAGGCCTTACACCTCATTCTCTGTAATCACCAGAGGTGGTGGGCCCAATGGGATGGGGTAGGCTGCAAGAGGCTTGGCTGTTGTTGGTGTGTCTGAGATGTGGTCTGTGGAGATGGGTGGCAGTAGTTTCCTCTTAAACCTACAGTAAAACGCATTCAGGTCATCTGCCAGTTGTTGATTTCCTTCAGCATGGGAAGAAGGTTTGCTGTAACTGGCAATATTTTTTAGAGTTTTTCATGTGTTTGCTGGTTCATTTGTTAAGAACTGATTTCTTAGCTTTTCAGAGTAGCTTCTTTTGCTGCTCCGATCTCCTTTGTTAATACATTTCTGGCCTTATTGTACAGTATTCTATCGCCTTTTCTGTAGGCTTCCTCTTTGGTACGACATAGTTGCTTAAGTTTAGCTAAGGTTTATTGTTACTGTATATTGTCAGTTTCCAGTCGGCACACAGTAGGGAGAGAAACAATGAATTTCCAGGGGTTTTCTTCGCCTTTGTTCTACTTTCTTTGTGGAGCCACCTCTTTTTTACAGTAAAGTCTACCAATGCATATTGTAATAAAAAGTTTTATTTTTCAGCTGGCTATTTGAAAAGCCCAATGCTGAGAGAAAATGACTGGCCCAAGGTCATCCAGATGGCATCCTAAGGGAAGAGTAAAATCTAGGCTTTCCTGTTACTAGACCAGAATCTTAATCATTTTACCTGACTATCTTTCCCAGAGTGTTTGATTACAATTTTTATTAATCCCATCCAACATGGTCAGTGGTTGCACCTGATAGGAGTTACAGCATAGTCATTAAAAGCATACTGAACTAAAGACAACAATCTATCACATACTCCTATTCATTTTCAAAACTCCATGGTTAATTAGAGAAAAAGGGGTATTCCATACCATGTTAAATGATGTTCTATGTCATTGCAAGCAGAGTAAGGGGAAATGAAATTCTTATTCTATATATATTATTTGATCAAAACTAATCAGGAAAGAAAATATAGCTTGAAGTTCCCACTGTGTTGGAGAGGCAGTGAAAAAAGGAAATTCTATTAACACCATTATTGGACAAGGAAAGAAAATAAGTTAGTGAAACTGTTTAAATCAATCATGTTATACATGCCATGTATAATTGTTTGCCTGATAATGATTGCCTGATCATTCTGATTCAAGCATTTTCAAAAGGAAATGAAAGGGAAAGGGAAGAATATGGTGAACTCTGACAAGAACATTGATGTGAAAGAAATATATAAGAATGTTTCTATCTGTCTCATAAAATCTGAAACCTAATTAAAATGATGAATCCACACAGGAGAAACAAAGAAAAGACTATAATCATAGCTGGGCTTTTCTGTTTTATCTTTTGATGAAGTGATGGCCAGTTCCTCAGAGATAAAAAGGGATGGATAGATCAGATGCTGACAGCTGGTCCATTACTGCTCCTAGCTATGACATTTCATACTACCAACCAAACCTTTGGTAATGTTCTTCCTTTCATATCCTACCTGTATACTTGCCAAGAGATCAGAAATTTTGGACTCTATTTTCATCAAATAGAAATTTTACATTCAACTCCACCATAGCCAGCTGTGCAACAATTGCTCTACCACATTCTGGACTACACCAAGTGTTTCATAAATGAATAAATGCTATCAAACCTCTAACCTAGAAAAGCAAAACGCTGGGCATTTTAAGTTTTATCACACAAACCAGCTCAAGGACATAATCCTAAAGCAATAGACAAATGTTCTACAGAAAGGAATGGTTTCCTTTGATTTCCTGATGCTGTTCTGGGAAGGACACATTATCCTATCCAGAGGTGGGCTTCAAAAATTTTAGCAATGGGTTCTCTGCCCAGTTGCTGGATGGGCATGGCCATGGTGGGTGTAGCCTAGTCAGCCTCGTGCACCACGGCAAGGGGGGGTCATTTTTGCTCTGCCTAGACTCCGGAGGTTTTCCTTGAGCCTCCAGGAGGGTGAAAACAGCCTCCCTTGGCTTTCTGGAAGCCAGAAACAGGCCCATTTCTAGCCTTCAAGAACTTCCAGGAGGCCCATTTTTCGCCCTCCCCGAGCCTCCATGCCTGCACTTACTTGCATCCAAAACGGGCTGTGTGCAGACTCCAGGGAGGGGAGGGGAGGGGTGGGTGGGGCCAGCCAAGGGTGGGATTTGGAGGTTCTCCGAACTGCACCAGAACTTAGCTAGGGGCTCTCCCAAACTCCTGCAAACCTGCAGCAGCCCACCCCTGATCCTAACCATAAGGCCTTATTACTTTTTAAAAATTCTCTTCTGAAATGGCTTAAGCTGAAGGATTGGAGAATATTTCCCCAGTAAAGTACCATTTCTATCTCCTATGCTTTTGCAAAAGCATTGCCTTCTTTCTATCTTTCAACACTATGTCAAATCCAGTTTCCTCTATAGATAATGTAGTCTTATGTTTTCAGTTCCAGTTGTGCTCCTTGAAATTTCCAAGTCATGCCCATGTATTCCTTCTGTCTTCCCTTTCTAGAAAACTGGATAAAATTTGTAGAAACCCAGAAGTAATATCAACCAAGGCCAGATTTCCTCAACTTGGATATTATCTACAAGACTACAACTACCAAATTATCTCACAATGTCATGATGGCTGGAGAATTCTGAGGCTTTAGGTTCATGTATATGTAAAGTCACCCAAACTATGGAGGTTGACTAAGATTCATTCTAAAGAAAACAAGAAAGCTACATCTGTAATAGCTTTTTTTGAAAAATAAATATTGTACTTGAAAGATCATTATTTTCAGAGTACGAGAATATCATATTTTTCTTCTTAAGTCTGAAGTTACCATAAGGCACTACAATCTTTCATTAAACGGGAATGGAAGCAGCTGGCTCTGTGCCCTTTCTACTGAACATCAGCATAACCACATACAATTTATAATGGGTTATGACTTAAAACTCCTGAGAAATTTAATGGATTTGTGGCCACTTTTATATGCTGACAAGAAATAAAGAGGCTAAACTTCAGCATTCATCCCAAAGTTTTATAGCCATCTACTGTTAACTGCTTTGCAAGGTGGGGAAGTGGTGTTTTTTTGTTTGTTTGTTTGTTATTTACTTTGGACTTGAGCAGGATTGGCTCATTAAAGGTGTTCAACCATTTGTGAGCTCAGCAGTGTCAGTGTAAGGGTTCTTTGCTTTCCAAAGACTGGGCACAACACAGAGTAACAAACCTGTGCACAATATTTTATTCCAGTACACACTTTCTGCAACAACAGGGTATCGCACTGCCCACCTCCACCCTTCTAGAACTTTGCAAGGTGATGCTGCCACATAAAGATGCCTTTAAAACTTAATCTTCTATACTCAGACTCTTAATATTCAGTTTACACAAAAGTCTATAAAGGAGCATTCAACCATTGCCTTTCCCCATAACCATTGCACTAGTTGGGAGCAGATGCTGTTTCAGTGTGATTACTCCTTTTCTAGATGGACCAAATTCCAGACCAGCCTCCAAGCTTTGCTCTTAATTAGTGTAGCATTTGAGCACTTTAACTGATCCCAGGCAGGATTCCCATCAAAGTTATTAGATTTTTATTCTACCTTTATTACTTTATGAGTAACTCAAGGTGGTAAACATACACAATACTCATTTCTTTTTCCACACAACAACAATCCTGTGAGTTAGATTGGACTGAGAGAGAATGACTGGTCTGAAGTCACCTAGCCAGCTTTCATGCTTATGATAGCTTGTAATCCTGGCAGTTGACTGATGGTGTGGCCTGTATTATGTTTAATCTTCAGGTATTATCTCCCACTTCACCTGTATGCCATTTTCTATCTCATTCTCTTACACCCACTCTGTTTCTGTGTTTGCTTTTGTAGGCTAAGGTGCTGGGTGTGGTAAGGCTGCCTCTGGACATCAGCATGTCCTTGAAAACATGGCTCAATTAGCCAGGCAGCTGGAAGAATG
Organism: Pseudonaja textilis; assembly: GCF_049901715.1. Taxonomy (NCBI): domain Eukaryota; kingdom Metazoa; phylum Chordata; class Lepidosauria; order Squamata; family Elapidae; genus Pseudonaja; species Pseudonaja textilis. The sequence continues at coordinate 255,879,208 of NC_141990.1, read as the reverse complement.
CTTGGATGCCTTGAGTATGAGGGTATAGCTGAATGTCAGAGGGAAATGGGAGGGGGAAAACTTGGTTGCATGTCTACAGTTATCCCAAGTTCACTCCCTCACACTCAGTCATCATTTTTTACACACAGACATCAATTTCAACAAGCACTTCTGTGAGTACAGATACAGGTTGACTTACAACAATTCATTTAGTGATTGTTCAATGTTACAACAGCACTGGAAAGGGACCTATGACAGTTTTTCACATGGCCCATCTCCATGGTCATGGGGTCAAAATTCAGATGCTTGATAACTGCTTTGGTGTCCCACTTTGAGCAATTCAGCATTTCTGAAATATGAAATGTCATATTTATGACATTGTAGTGTCTTGGGGTCATGTGATCACCTTTTGCGAGCTTCTGACAAGCAAAATCAATGGGAAGTCAGATTCACTTAACAACCATGTTACTAACTTAACAACTGCAGTGATTCACTTAACAGTTGTGGCAAGAAGGGTCTTAAAATGGGGCAAGATTCACTTAACAACTGCCACACTTAGCAACAGAAATTTTGGGCTCAATTTTGGTTATAAGTCAAGGACTACCTGTAGAAGCCAATGCTTCTTGCAAATCCAGCAATTGAGAGATCTACTGTTCTTCAGAAACAAAGTGCTAAACTTGTTAAACTCTTGCTGAATGCTCAGATTCATTTCACCCTAAGTCATCTGAGGTATAAAAGAATAGAGCAATTTCAGTAAGTTGCTGTCAAATTGTACTTGAGAGGTTTTTTTTTTAATTGTTCCTTGGCAAGTAAGAATACCTAGTAGGCCTTGGCTAATCTCATAAAAGATAAGGAAGGTCAAATCTGACTAGCATTCAAACTGGAAACTGCTAGGAAATTCTAGGACAGCAAGCTATATTTGCTGTAAAATATTTCTGTTCCATTGTAAAGAAAATACACACTTTCTTGTAAAATCACTGAGGACTGAGTTCTATTCAAGGAAGCCTTTATCTTATTTTTATTTTATTAATCATATTATTTGTAAGAACTTCTGGTAATTCATATTTCAGAAATGCTGAATTGCTCAAAGTGGGACACCAAAGCATTAACAGGAAAGAGCAGAATATATGAAGGCAAAAGAAAGTGGCCCAAGACCTCCTGATAAACTCATGTGAACTGGAAATTATCAACTCAGAGTTTGAACTCAAATTAATCTAAATAATGTATTATGATTAGCATAAATAAAAAAATATGTATTAATACATGGATTTTGTATTAGAGTTAAATACTGGAAACTGACACAGTACCAAGCACCAGAGACACAGCAATTGTTTGCAATTAAATGCAACTAGAAAGGGTTGTTTACTTTTCTAAAACTTCGCAAGATTGCACAAGGGGAATTCAAGGTTGCACACAATGGGACCATTTCTTGCACACCATTGGCCAAGTATAATGGAAGAAGAACCCATACTGCCTAATTTTAGAACCCAACACACTGATTCTATAAATCGGATTTATGGGAACTGATATCCCAATCCCAATATATTTGGAAGATTGGCTTAAATCAAACATAGGATTATAATACTTTTGATGAGCTAGTGTCCAAAATGGATGTATCTCAGAGAAGAATAAATGTTTGTTCAATTCATGTTGAATAAAATCATATGCTAGCAATTACTGCATCACAAATAATATAGTCCATCACTGAAAGTGAATAATGGTAATTTATACAGGTAACTCTTAAAAATCATGGCAACTTGAGAAGACAGAATGAGTTCTACACTAGAAAACAACAGCTATACATATATGATAGCAACAATTATTATGGCTACTCAGAAAAGCTTTGGAGTAAAGTAGCTTAAAAATAAATAAACAATATCAACACTAACTAAAGCATAGATTCATAACCCAGCTTTTTTAGAACTCTCAGAAAAAAACAACTTTTTTTTTGCAATTTCATGTTTCCACACGAGCTTTTCTTGTTCTTTCCCCATCCCCCATTCCAGCTTCTAACATTTGGTCTTGCTATGGATATAAAAAGCATAGAGCATATATGCATCACACATAAGAAAGTTTATACATAGATTAATGAAAAATTAATTCCATAGTTCAGTGGGATTTATTGCCAAGTATGACGGTACTTCCTGGGGTAGAATGCACTATAGCTGAATTCAGCAGGCAGAAAAGGCTGGAGTGCATATTTTGAATGATGCCGATTTTTAGGGCTGTGACACAGAAGTTAAGTAATGGTTTTAATATTTTGTACTATGAAAGCCTGTGGGCAACCCACAATGTGTACCTAAATATTGTGTCAGAAATTATGCTTCTTCCTCAGGATCAGCCAAAACAGCCTCTCCAATTCTGCTTTATGTGGTTCTATGAATTCTACAATATGGGAATGTGAAATGGCAGTGTGTCATCTGTAAAAACTGATGTTACAAATCACAGATGGACACAATTTTCAGCATTGAAAAAAAAAGCATCATGAAAGGGGGATGCAATGCAACCAGATTTTGAATGGACCAGTTTAACTGGAGGCAAAGTAACACACACACACACACACACACACACACACACACACACACACACAAAGTTTGAAGCACTGACAAAAAAGCATTCTTATTTGAAAAATGCCTACAGATAATCACTGGATTTTTATTAGCAAGGTTATTGTCAGAAAGTAGCACTAGCTGCCTGCTCTTTCCAATTAGCACTGCTGGATGAAGACAAAAGGGTGTTTTGTTTTGTTTTTAAAGGAATGGCATTATGCTGAACTTCTCTGACAAATTGCTCACGAGACATTCCCTGTAAAGAAAATAATTTGCATGGGTCAAGAACAGGAAGCTGCAAAAGCAGAATGCTGAAACAGCCTGCTTGCTTCAGAAGCATTCATCCTATTAGCCAGATATCCTGCAAGGTGTGAAGCAACACAGCCATTATTTAATTTTTAGACAAAAGTGCTGATGCAATTTCAATGCAAACTTAATAAATCAAGGCCAAAGCATATTTTCAATATTCACATGAAAGGGTCTTTATGTATTTATTTGACATGGTTAATTACTGCTTTTCTCAAAACCGTTCTAAGCAATTTAGCAAATAAAAACAATTGAACATCTTTAAAAACGTCCACTAGTTATAAAAATACCATCAGCTGAGCATTAAAGAAAAACAAAAAAAAATTCTATCTTTGTAATTGAGTTTGGCAGTGTGGAGCTTTTGCTCCTACAAAAGCTATTCGACTAGAACATCTAACCCAGCTAGCATGGCCAACAATGAGAGAGACTGGGCATTGCAGTTGAGTAAGGCATTTGATAGGGTTAGGCCATCATTTTTCTATTCCTGTCACAAACCACAGCAGAGACTTTCAAGAAGTTCAGGTTCTGAAGCCTACTGGTACTCTTTTAATCACTGGTATTACACCTTAAATACTGTCCTCAGCTGCTAGATACACCATATGATAAAAGCTAGTCCTTAAGATATTAAGGTTTTTAAAATGTATTTAATTATGCCTAGAGACTGGTAACTAGTACTGAACAAGCTCCAAATATGAACGCCTTCTGATAGTATTAAGAGATACAAGGCTTCCTTATACCATTGTCTTCAGAGGCAATAATTCATTATAGCAGTCCACTTTATCCAAGGCTGATAGCCTGTGATTTATGAGCAAAAGGAAGACATTTTAGCAATGACTCCCACTAGCCTTTTGCAACATCTTGAATCCTATTTTTATCCTATTAAACAGAACTATGCAAGTCGTCAAAGGAAACATTGTGCAGCACAGATTTACTAACTCACTGAAACCTACCACAGTGAGTTGGCCTCCGACCATTATTGTAGATAAACCTTAAATATTGTTGAACAAAAAAAGCACTGATTTCTCACAGCTCTCCTCCTGACTTTATTATGTTCTTTGAATAGTTTGAAATGATGGTTTTCTCTGGAAAATCTTGTGATTTTGATAACTTATTTCCTAAAGTATTTCCATATAGGTATTTATACAACACAGCTTTTTTGGGGGAAGGTAGGGGAGTAAATAATGCAGAAATTTTCCTATGGTTACCTTGTTCCTTCTTAGCTTTAACAAAAACAAAACTGAAAAGATACAAAGCAATTAAAAAAATAGGTCAAGTGAGGAAAGGGGAGAGAACAGCCTCCCAATGCCCTGTGAATTTTTCGTGTGGGAGCTCTCTGAATAGAAAACATATGATGTCATTCCTTCCTGTATGTAATTTGCTGTTTGTCACCCAGGAACTTATGACCTGCTTGCTTCTTATTCTCTGCATGCTTTGCATCATTTGGTGACCAAGAAATCTGCCTTTACTTTCCATGCATTTTCCAACCTAAAATAATGTATTCTTGAGCTTTCTACGGTTGAAAAAAAACCCTTGATAAAATTTTCCAAGGGTGAATAATACCAAGGCTGAAGAATGATTTGCTGCAAGGCAGATTTGCATTATTAGTTTTGAATGTAGGGTTTTCTTAATACATCTGCTGACATGCTATATAGTCACTGTCACACATTTACCCATATTTTGTTTATTGCTAGAAAAGCAAACATCGTTAAGGGAAAGAGAATATACCACAAAGCAATCCCTTAAAATACACTACAACCAAGCCATTGTTTCAGTTAAAACAAGGCTTGCTACTCATGAATCAATTCAAAGAATTCCAGTTTATCCATTCACCAGCCCATTTGTTTAATAGAGCAATTTTGTTTCATTATGAATGAAGCTTTTGACAACTGCACTGCAACTCAGTAGCGAGTTGTCCATTTGCTGTTTGATGGTACTTCAACAAAAATATCAAGCTAACTTACAGAAATGAAATTATGTTTAACATACAACAAAAGGCTTTTTAAAGGGGGTGATTTACCTCTGGTAGTCAGCCAACATATCTAGAACTGTCTATTTGGTCTTAAGACAAAAATAGATGCTAGAGTTTTCCACTTAGACTTCAAAGTAAACTTTCTACCCAAGGAACAAAATCAAAAAGAAATCATTTTATTTGATGAATATATTCTTTGGGTGCAAGAGAGATGTTTCCAGAAAAATCCAGTACACTGTGGGGAAGATACACCATGTAAGTTTATGTGGCAACCACTATACCTCTTAACCTGAAACAGCTTTGTTCAGATCCAATCCAGATCTACATCTGCAGAGATCAATCAGGAAAGTCAGCTTTACCTTAAGAAGAATCACTAAAGAATGGAACAGCTAAGATTGATTTAGGGAGGCAAAAGGCCCTTTTGCATATTTTTAGCATATTCCAAGAACCATGACAAAAAGAGTGTTTGACTTCAAGTGTTAGTGAATCAAACTATTTTTATTTTCTGAATTATTGGATCCAGTGATTGCTTTCATAGGGAACCCATTTGGGAAATTCTGAGAAAGTTCTGTTAAATCAGGAATAATGTTTTGTATATGTTTACAATACAGCCACAACCAAGTTTGTTTTCATGGCATGACATGTCCTAAGGAATTCTCCCATATGACCAACTCTACTTTCATTGTTTGACAAGGTCATGGGACTCACAGTTTGGCTCCTCCCAGGAAACAACGTCTATATCAATGCTTTCTATGGCAGCTCAGCCACAGAATAATATGCATGCATATGGAATGGAAAGTAATCATGTTGTGGAGATTCTGATTTAATGGTTTGAATATTCAGAACACAGCCTCTTTTGCTGAGGCATTTTTGCTTTGCCTGTACATATATGTGCATAAGTGCTACAGCCCCAGGATTTGAAGCAGGTGGATCAGAGTGCTATTTCCAAGATACAGATAATCAATTCTCTTACTAAATTCTTCTGGAGCTATTCCCTTACTCCTCATTTCAAGGTCAAGAGAGTTTTCTTTTAATGCAAATAAGGTACTTTAGTAAATTCTGAAGTATGGGACACCTAGAAGAATAAAGGCTCTGTCATAAGCAGGTTTCAATTGCTTTATCTCTATTATCATTATAAAGTCTTATGAGTGGATACCAAGGACTTTTAAATTAAATGTCAAATGCAATCTAGCACTGGAAACATAAAGGGTTTGCCCTAGGGGAAAACGTTCCTGACAGTCTTATTTGGCTTGTCAAAAGTGGCATTTTCCTCATAATTATCCGTTTGCATAAATGAATCACCATTTGGCCAAGGATATTGCCGGAAACTTAAAATAGTGCAAAGTGAAGCAGACAAGCAGTTCTGAGGATTCGCCTGTTTTTTTTAAAGAAACATGAAGATAATAACATAGCCTCATCTTTACAAGGATAATTGGGCAAGGGGACTTAGTTCTTCACAGTGCTAACAAAAGTGTAGCATTCTGTGGATTAAGGAGATAGTGACTGTGAAAAATTGTCCTTTTTATATATGTATTCAAATATTCATAAAGGTATTCTGTGTGTGGAGAGATCAAAATATTAATAACATTAAAACATTTATGCAGGTTTCATTTTCACTTCTGAAGTGAAGTAAGCCGCTTCCAAGATTGGCAGCTTAATCTGACAATTACAGCCCATCTTTTACACCCCCCACCCCAAAAAAAACCCGTCTTTATTATACAATGTGCAATGAGGAACTAAATCCAATCCGTTCACCAGATTCTTTCTCACTAACAGACTACACTGAATCCCTGGCTGCTTTTCTCCTCCTCATCTCCAGCAGGCTTCCAGATTCCATTAGCCATTGGCAGGAGCAACCAGCTAGGAGTAGCTTAATCATTAGCTCAGCTTCAAAAGTCTCATACTAGTCTTTACAAACCCAGCACGGTCTTCACTCATCCTTCCTCTGTCTTAAAAGCAAATGGACCACTGTAAGCACCTGCAGGTTTGAAAAATACATTTCATTTAAAAGCAACCCAAGGTTCCCCATTCCTATCATAATATTGAATACTACATTATTTGAGACTTGGGAAGATGATTTAACGTAACACTTCAGTCCATAAACAATAAATGAAGATATCATTTTAAAGGATACATCAATTAAAGGTAGACATGTTCAGTCCCTTCTGGATTACAGGTTTGAAGGACTATTCAGGATACATTTGGGAACAGCTGTTCCCTTGATCAAGACTAGTTAGTATGTATTTTCATTCAAGATTTTCCAAGCCACAGAAGTTTTAATTAAAGAACCAAAAATCTATTTCAGACATGGCATCTATTAAAGATGAGGCATTTCAGATGCAGTTGTTGGAATCTATCCGAGTCCAATATACCAAAAGGCAGCTAGTATTTTATTAGAAGAAACCATAAATTTTCACCAACCCTTTGTACAATTATAATGCTAAAAATAGCTACAAGGCTTGTGGGACTTCAGCATTTGGATTAATCAAATCTTGCATAACACAAGTGGGAAAACTGCAACAGGAACAAAAACACCAGAGAATTTTCAGAGCCAGATTATAAAAGTCAAAGATAGAACAGCAGACACAGAAACAGTTTGTTTCTGTCTAAACTGCTCTTCCAGACAATGAACACTTGCCAGAAAAGATTCCTCAAGCTTGTAAAAGTGAATTACAAGAAACAACAACATTGTAACTGTATCAGAATTCAACTAAGTCAGTGGTAGTCAACATGGTCCCTACTGCCCACTAGTGGGCATTCCAGCTTTCATGGTGGGCAGTAGGGGTTTTGTCCCCTACTTTATAAATCACCATTATGTGGAACTGGTGGGCGGTTAGAATTTTTTTTACTATTAACAGAGATACAAAAGTGGGCGGTAGGTATGTTGACTACCCCTGAACTAGGTGGTAGATTGCTAAAATCTATCATAGCTGAGGTCTTAATGTTATAATAATATTCATGTAAATGATGTAAATTATATTTTTTTTAAAGGAACACTGCAACTATTTACACATAATCAGCTTTTAAAACATAATCAATGTCTTTAACAAACACAGTCAGACTGTATCCAACTGTAACGAAATTCTGCTTCATAAAAATTCTGCTTCATTTTCCATATCAGTTCTCATTCAATTTTGATGAAAAAGGATTTGATTTAAACATTATTTCAAAAGAGAAAGAAATTTTGGACAAATGGCCAGGGAACAGTTAGGTGGTTTTGCATTTTTTTAACTTTATGGGATGTGCACCTGAATATCTTTTTTGTTAATTTCTGTGCAAATCTCTTTCCAGGAGTAGCCTTCTATTCTTTAAATCCATCAAGCTGTCCCAATTTGACATGCTACTTCACACACAAAAAAAAATCTCTGAAAAAATATATGTTTACCTACCATTGTTATTGCCCAGGGTGGCAATCTTTAATTGTCCTATTATTTATCAATAAGAAGTCATCAGGAATTATTTGCATTTTTCTTCTCTTCTTCTAAATACAAAAAAAAAAAAAAAAGTCTTAGGAAGCTAAACATTCAAAATGAGAAAATGTGTTATAGGTGGTAAAAACGTATATATGTTCATTTTGCTGAGAAATTTGGATAGCAAGATTGGATTCCAATAGGAGAGTCATTTTCCTTATTTTAATTGGTACCTAGAACATTTAAAAGAGGGAAAAAATAGACATTTATGACTATTTGCAGGGAACTGCAGTCACATGACTGTGTTTTATAACATTTTGCTGAAAACCAGCATATATTTCCAGTTTTCGTAAGTCTGGCCATAGTGAACCTTTGGTTCACTTAATGACTATATCATTCCCTTAACAACCATTGGGATCACTTAATGACTATGGCAATAGCATTATGACCATACAGGGGTGGGATTCAATTTGTTTAACAACTGGTTCTGTGGGCGCGGCTTAGTTGGTGGGCGTGGTTTGGTGGTCATGTGACTGGGTGGACGTGGTTTGGTGGTCATGTTATTGGCTGGACGTGGCCAACTCAATATCACTCACATCGAGGCACCATCTCCTCACCTGGCCTCTCATGACTGTGGGGATGCTGCAACAGTCGTAAGTGAAAAAAGGTCATAAGTCACTTTTTTCCTGTGCCATTGTAACTTTGAATGGTCACTCCACACAAACAAAGTACCAGCAAAGGAAGGGAAAAAAACTCAAGAGACATTCATGAGACCGGAAGTCTAGTCCTGCCAAGAATGTAATAAGAGTTAATGGAGAGGCAGTTTCTGTAAGCAACACCATACACTTCCTGCCTTTCTTACAGGATTAGGCCAGTCATTTCTTCTAACAACCGATTCTCCAAACTTCTTAGAATGTTAACAACCGGATCTAGAGAATAGGTGCGAACTGGTAGAATCCCACCCCTGTGACCAAAAAAAAAGAATGCAAAATCAGGCCAGGTGTAGGTGACCTGATTTACAACCGTCATGACTTAAATTGTAATAGGTAGACTCCATTACGGTCATAATTCAAGGACTGCCAGTATCTGCAAGAAATATCATTTTCTTGCAAGAACTAGTGGGACCACAACATAGAAAAAGTAATAGAAAATAAAAACATTAAGGTGCTCCAGGACTTTAGAATTCAAACGGAAAAACACTTGCCACATAATATCCCAAATGTAACAACTGTTAATGAGAAAGTTTGGATAGTGGACATTGCCAACAGCAAAACATAAGAGAAAGTACCAGAGTAAATCACAAAATACAAAGACCAGCAAAAAGATAGCAAAGACAGTACCAATAATAATAGTCACTTTGGGTGTGATTCCAAAGCACCTGGAGACCACCTGAACACTATCAACATTGACAAAATCACTAACAGTCAATTGCAAAAGGCTTTACTTGGAACAGCTTACACCCTGTGACACCATATCTTTAATCCCATAAAACAACATCTGCCTATCTCAGGTCGTTGGAAAAGTCTCGAAAACTGGAAAAAAATGTGAAATCCATTCTAAACATCTGGCTGGCTATGCATCCAACCCTAATAATAAATTAGTGATTTCATAAATTAACTAACATGTAAAAACTTAGATTCCCAAAATTTTACCAAGGAAGAAGAATGAAAATTTTTAGGAAAAACCAGTAGCAACATACTGAAATGTAATACTGTTCTCAGTATGACAACACTGGGCAGAAACTTAGTGTGGAAAGATCCAAAATGTAATATTATAATAATTAATATTATAACATTAATATTAATGTTGGAAGTGATTTTAATGCAATATGCTGTATATTTTCTTATCAATTAAAATTAAAATATATTAAAATTAGTTGCTAAGATGGATACGTGTATTGTAAATGATAGTTGAAATTATTTTCAGATTATATTATTTTCTGTATTTGGTAAAGAAGTCATTGCTTTTGATATGTGCATTTCCATATATACCTGAAGGAAATAGTAAAGCAATATCCCATCCATTTGGTTGTTTTATTGGACACATTAAAGAAGTTATAACCTGTGTGTTGATAACATTGAAAAGCATTTCTGAAGAGAAACCCAAAACTGTATTGCAAAAGAGGAATGAAAACATAGAACATTGGACTAGCAGTGAAATTTGTTCCCCAGACAAGACTCTAAAATGAAAGAATGTCATTTTAAAACTGCAGGCTACCCAGAACCTTTTCATGTTATGTGATTTTTCTCTCTTGAAGCATTTCTACATTAGGTTATTTAGAAAAAATAAGTTATAGGGGTTTTATTGATTTTTTGCAGTAAATTATGTTCTTGAAATACGATTCATTATTTCTGGTATGTCCTGCTTAGCAAAAAGCTTTGTGATAGATACTTAAAAGCAAATATATTTGTGCATTTTTCTGCTGCTGTAACAATTGTATGATCTCGTTAGTTAATATTCTATAAATATCCCTACCTTAATATAGTGAATTCATTAACAGAAGTATGGATGTCAAAGATTAACTGCCTTGCTTTTTACTGATGAAAAAAAAAACATTTTTAATCAATTGGCAGGCCTAATACAGCAGCACATACAGTAAATTGCATTTATTAATTCTATACAGATGCTCAGCGTAATTCAATTGTATGACTCATAAATCTTTTACCGCAGTCCATGATATTGTAATATACAGTTGCCATTATCTTGACCTCAGTGACAGCACTTCTCAAGTTGACTTTACTGAGCCAAAAGTCCATTTCATAATACTAAGAGAAGACAGACTACAGTAATTGCACAACTCAGCTGCTGTTCTGGCACACATAAAACAAGAATGGCTTCTTTTTAAGAACAGTCTGAGTATAGAACAAATATTACAAAATAGTCTTAAAATACACATTTTGGACCAGGATAATTTTCTTTCTATACAATTCCTGCAAAATTCAGTGGGGTATTTTATGAATGGGAAAATGTGCATTGATGTTGTAAATGAACTCGCTCTTTAGAAAATATTGATGCAGAATTGCAACTTAAAAAGACATGAAATACAATACTTCAAATTGGAGATTTTTCAGAAGCATATTGGGGTTTACAAACATATGTGCCTACCCTTCATACAGTTCCATTCCAGGAAAAAGACAAAAAGAAATAATAAGTTGTAGTAAGCAAAATTAATTTAAGGCAAGAGATAAAAAAAATAAAAATCTAATTGTATCTAGTTCATTCACTATACCTCTCCATATCTTTCTGTCTTTGCAAACTGTTCTTATTTCCATCACACCCATACAATTCATAGGTTGTATACTGTCTCTTTTTTGAAATCTGATCAATTCTATCCAACCATTGCTTTCTAGTCTTCCCCTTCCTCTCAAAATATTAATTCTTTCATCAAGTATTAGTTCTGCAGTTTGGGCTTTGTTCATTCTCTTTATATGACCAAACCAAAATCCCAAAGAACTTTTTCATACAGCCCACCAGTTTTGTAAATTCAATCCGCAATCATTCAGCATCCATTCACTTTTGACTCTAACTCTTCTTGCTTTCTGTATTTCATGTTACAACTTTAAAAAAAATCTAGGCAATGTAAAAGTTAATTCTCAGACTGATAAAGATGTAGAAGACTGTTGGGTAAACAACCATCTTCAAATCCTGGGTTATTGGTGAAGAGACCTGTCATTTTACCAGTTCATAGAAAGGCTGCTCAAAGATTTTAAAAAAGGTATCTACTGTAATGTCTACTAAAATAATGTATATTGATTTTAAATAGGAAATAATTCAGTAAGCAGAATTCTTATAACATTATCTTTTTTTGTCAAGAAACTTTACTCAAGAGACTCTACGGAAATTATGTTTGGGAAATGTTTGATCAGGCAAATGCCAAAGACAGCCTGCAATAAAACTGAACAATAATGAAGATCACATTCAACAGACGTACATGTACACCATACGTGGGACAGTATGTAGGACAGAGTAATTCTATTCTCAAAATGTAACATTGGGGGGGATGTAAATTAGCATCTGTCAGGAAAGCATCTAGCCTCTTCTTGCAAAATATAAACCTATAATTTTTCCCCTAGAGAAAGGACAAAAGAAATTTGATTTTAAAGTTATATTTCTTTCAAATTTTAGGCACTTCAATTAACAAAAAAATTTGAAGACTACTAATTCCTGATATTTTCAGTATTCACAATTAATTGTAATCAGTAAATGTAAATGCATGTGATTTTGTCAATATGCAGTATAGTAAAATCAACAGCATGATCCACAAAAGTTAACTCAGATATCTGAGATGAATCTAGATATCATAAATTAGTTTCATTAGTAATTCTACGTAATTTCTTCCTTTTACTGAACTGTATTTACTCAAGTAAACAATTATTCTTATAACTCTTTTCTTCTCCCTACTTATCTGCCTATCTGATATTTAGCACTACAAAGAACTTTTAATGAGAAGCAAACATACATACAATATACATATAAGAAATGTAATATACATGATATCCAATTACGTCCATATGGATCAATATAAAAGAATAACGATGCATTGATGTACATCTCTAGTGCTCAAGTACAAAGCTCATATGTTCCATTTCTTAACAGCAAGAGGGAACAATGGTTGTCAAATCTAGACCATATGTAATCTGTAAGTGACAAGTTGCAGGGTGCATTTCAAAAAGGAAAAATTCAAAATGAGGTGAAATTTTGATAAACATTAGCTTAAATTTAAATTAATTAAAAATAAATCCAAAGTAAACTTATGCAGTGCCATCTTTACAATTACTTCCCATGTATTTAACATTTTTCACCGTTCATCATATTAAATATTACAATGCAGTAATAATTTTTAAAGGAGGCTTCATGGCGTGCATCAATTTTTACTATTTATTTTTTCATGAAATCAAATTTATCAAAACAGGTATAATTCAGAAATGGTTCCTGAAATATACATCTGGATTAAAGATAGATTCCTGAATCTGAAAAGGTATAATAATTACATGTTCATGAGTAGCCCTCTATAACATACTCAGAACTTTATTGCTAGATATACATGGGATACACCAATAATATAACAATTAAAAACACAGTGTTGTGCTGTTCATAAAAAAAACACATTACTGACTCATTGTTTTGAACAATATAGTAAAAGAGGGGGTAACTTATCTGTAGACATGCCATGTAGCTAGCTTTATTATTTATTTGGCAGACTTAATTAGATCATACTGTAATGAGCACATAATTGTTTCCAAAACAGTGCATCTTCCTCAAGAATAATAGAAAATTTAAAAAGACAGTGGACATGTTTATTTAATTAACTCACTTTAGGGTTTGCACACTTACACTTTAGCCTTTCCACCATTTCCAGCATGGCCTCCTTCAGGGTCACACATTGTCTATTCTGAAAGACAAAAAGAATAAAAATCCTACTATCAAGTTTAACAGGCAATGGAGAAGGAGAAACTGACTTTTGGCACTTTTTAATTAACCAAGTTGCTTTGAACCCCTGAATATATTTGCTTTTTCTGTGGGGACCAGGATTAAGCAAGCAGTGAGTAAAGGCAAAAAGAAAAGATGAATCTTCCCAGAAAATTGGGAGCACTACTGGAATGAAAATTAAATGGAATTCTGTAGGCCAAATTATTCACTGCCTTTGTCCTATGCCCCAGTTTCAAGCAGGCCTAACTTTTGCTAGATGCTCCACATTCTTCATCTCCCACTGAATTCAACTGTTCACAAGGGGCAACACAACCCCCTTCATTATAATGGTTTTGCTGAGAATACACTAGGGCAATGGTGACCTGGCTCCAAGCTTCATTTATTTTCTATAATTGGTATTAGCTTCCCGATAATTTAATCCTGGACATTGGTGGTTTCATTTGTAAGAACAGTGTGGGGGAAGAACTTATTTAGGAAGTAATCAAAAGTTCTCACTTCAAGAAAGATGCAGAGTGCTAAGCACTTGTGGAATTTGTTTCTTTGGCTTGAGCTGCCTTTCCTCCAAAGATAAATTGCAGTTTATTTTTAGTAGGATGAAAAGCACCTAACAAGTTAACAAATATCTGTACACAGCATGCTTGAAAAAGTACTCTTGTAATTGTCTTGCTATCACTCTACAGCTTTGTCAATATGATTTTTTTATTGAGGAAAGAAGCATTCTATCCTTTATATTAAGAATCAGTTAAAAAAAAAAACCCTATATTTAAGGCTTCTCACAAGGCATCCTGAAAAGTTGCACGAACTATAAGAAGCACAGCAGACCATTTTTGTGAACTGGTATGCTGAAAAAGTTTTCATTTAAAAGATGGTATATATCCCAAATCTATTTCACTGCAAATATTTCTACAAGCTTGAGCGATCTTCAGAGGCAGTAATCCAGCACTTCCATTCTGACAGATAGCTGGATTTCTTCATGAGGCAGAATTTAAATACTGCCATGCTGGCCAGTAATCAATAAAAATTGTTTGAAAGTTATCTTTTCAAATAAAACAATACAGGTAACTTCAATAAGAGCCTAACTTTTCATAACTGCACTTACTGTTTTTCCAGCCATTGTATAGACAATGTAACTTCTATAGTGAGTAACTTCTACTTCTTGGTTTCTTTTCAATTTCCAAATCTATCTTTGGATTGCTAGATCCAAGTATTCAAGGATTAGCATATTAGCTTCTATGGTCAACCAAGATTGTCTAGATATTGTCACCTGTTGAGATGTATTTTCGAACACTTGTATCTAAAGATTTCATATATTACTTAGAAATATCCCTTCCTATAATATCCCTTCCTCCTCACTAGATTTATTGATTTATCAAATTTATATGAATGTCCATCTATCCAGAAAAACTCTTGCTAGTAAACAAAAAGTAAAAGTATCAACAATCATAAAATGCCCACAACATACAATCTCTCATTAAAAATCTCAAGTTACACTCATACAACCATTCCAGAGGTCCCAGATCTAACATCATGGCCTCAATTCTTGGAGGAAAGACTTGGGTCTTCACAGATTTCAGAAAGGTCAGTAGGATCAGAACTATCCATCTGGGTGGGAAGAGGCAACAAGACAAAGAAGGCCTGCTTTCTTTCCTCAGCAAAGGAAGTTGGAGCATGTTCACAATGACATAGCTGTAATCTGTAATCTAATTCCATGCTATGAAAATTCTAAATGCTACAACCAGCCCGAAGCCAAATGGCAGCCAGTGCAATTCACACAGCAGCATTGCGTGGCTGTACCATAGTGTGCCAATACTGTATATGTTGCTGCATTATGATGCAGCTGAAGTTTCCAAATGCCCTGAGCAGTGCCTGTCAATATAGGGATTGGCCCAACTGGCACTAAAGATGTATTTGTGAGGAGACCACCCTGGACACAGCTGTCACCTTCTCTTTGGCACTCATACAATGAAGGTCCAGAATTCAACCTTTCTCCCTTTATCAATAGTAATGGGAGCCATAAGATCTTGAAGCAACCAAAGAAGGCGATAAACTATTGAAACTCAGTGTCGCTCCCCATCACAGCCAGCCCAAAGGGAAACTAAGATTAACACTATTGAAAGTTGTTGAAAGATCAAGAAGAGCCAGGGAGAATATACTACACCCACCCCAAACTCAACAGAAATTATCCATAAGTGCAATCAATGCTACCTTGATGCAATATTACAGCCTGAATCCTGATGGCAACAGATCCAGATTATCTGCTTCCTCTAGAGTCCTTTAAAATTGTAGACTAACACCTTCTCAACAATCATACCTAAAAAGGGAATTTTAGAGATATAAAAATTGTTCAGTCCAGCTAATTTCAGCAATAACACCGTATTACCAACTCCTTTATGATAGATGGAAGCCACAAAGCCACATTTACCAGCTCTTGAATGCAACTATGTGTTCCTCCTGGGAGGTCCTAACCAGCCACACACATAGCACAACACAGCATTCTAAGGATTCTGTCCACTTCCTCAGAAATTTGCCCCAGTTATCTCCAGATGACCATCATAGCTGGGTTCCAGTTTCAAAAAAATCTGAGCAACTTTATCCATCCGTTACTGAAAATAATCCTCAACACAATCCATGATGGCTATGAAATCCCAAACTACTTGTGACTTTAGGCCAAGGGAAAGGAGGTCAAAACCTCACAGCTGTTCAGCAGGGAGTTGGTATATAAGCAGAAATCCCAACTTCACAAATAGCATTTCATATCTGATTATCTACAAAGTGGTGCCCCAGAAACTTCCAGAATCTCCTAGATGACAATGGTCACTCCTCAGCCCTATTCTCTATTTTCAATTGATGTCACACCAAGGGCACAGTTCACAATTATTTGCTCCATGCCTAGCCTGGTTTTAATTCTGCACACCAGATCAGTCCTCTCATCCACAATTGTACTATGGAAAAAGGAGGCCTTCTTAAAAACCAACCTGACATTTATCAACAGATAAAACCCAGCATTCTGAAGCTTGGATAACCAGGCCCAGGGACTGATGCACACCAGGGTTGAAATGTAGCATCTGCACTAAACACAGAGGCCACCTTCACCAAGACTACCCCTTCTCTCCCTATGCACCTCACCATTATGATGTCCTTGCTTGCCTTCTCATCCCTCATAGACCCAGCATTGCTTGCTGTCTGTCCCCTAGAAAGAAGGGTCCCATTATACAAGAAAACAATCTAGTAGAACAGCCAACAGACCCTGGTACCTGTGTGATTCTGACCAGCTGTCAACATCAGACCAGTTTCACTCTCCACCATTTTCCATACACTCACCTTTCCAAATGCCAACCTCCCACCCTCACCAGGATAGATGGAAAGAGCAGGTGTTAACTGCCGTCTTGAAATCCAGAAGGAAAGGAAAAGGAGAGAAATTTCATGTTGTCAGTGCTACCTGAAAGTAATTGGCAATGTAAGTATAATATCAACTAGGTCAACATTGTGTACCATTGTACATTAACAGTTTCTTTCTGGGTCTGCAAACAAAAGATGATTTTGTCTAAATGAACAAATGGTTCTTAGCCAATTTCTTGAACTGATGTCTCATTGCTGGAGTCTAACATCACTGAGAATCGTAACTAGTTGCATATGGTGCTTGGAAAGATTCTCTGATTCTATTTTCAAGTCCTGTGGAGTCCACATCTTATAATTGTTATATCAGGCGTACCTCTTCCCAGATAGCAAAAATGAAAAATAGGGCATAGATTGTATTATATCTTTTCAGACTTCAGGCAAATATTTTTACATCATATTATATAAAAAGTGAATGGACAACCAGACAATACAGTGCTGCAAAGAAAGCCATTGTTTCCATTTTTTTCTCAAGCCTCAGAATCCCCTTTCTGAAAGCTGAAAACCATCAGCCCAATTTCCTGCTATTTTGATGTGGAAACTAATTAAAACTGTAAAGTAGGCAGGTTAATTTTTTAGAAATCCCTAAACTTCTAAACAAAAACAAAAACAAAACCCCTAGCTCCCATGATCTGGTTTCACCTACAATGCAATCCTTAATCTTTAAAAAAATGTGAGGTTCTTGGAGAAAAATGTTCCCCTGCCCATGAAATACATAAATACAATATAGATTTTAAAATTCAATTTCTCATTTGGTATATATCACTTCCATAATATAAATTAAGCTGGGTCATTTAGTCCAGGATAAGAACTTTTTTGGTTGCTGGAAGTTGCATGTGGCGTGAGATCAAACAAGGGCTACAGCATTTCAACCACTGCACAGTAATATTATACAGCCCAGTTTTTAGATACCTATTAACAAGTATAAGATGAAGACCATCAAATGCTATTATCAATCTTACATATAAACCTAACTTAGGTTGGACTAAGCCTGGGAAATCCTAGGTTTAAGTCTACCTTCAAGCATGCAAACTTGTTGACCTGAAGCCAATAATTCATTTTAAGCCCAACCCACTACATGGGACTGGTGTGGAAACCAGGAGGATAAGTGATATTGAGCTCCTACAGGAAAGTGGGATATAAGTCAAGATAAGTCAATGTTTGATAATTGATAATGTCAATTCCATTGATTTTCTATAATTAAACAAATAGCCTAACAGCCTAACATTCATTACATCCTAAGAAAAAGTAATAGGAATATGAGTAGATAACTTGTGGCCTGAACATCGCCTTCAGTTATTTTTGTAGCAATCCACCAATGCCAACAACCAGACTCCAAACTCCAGATGGCCAATCAGCTGTGAAGCTGAACACAGTTTAGTTGATAAGCATAGCATATATGGATAACCAGTATAGAGAGGTAAATTTATGAATTTAGTGAAGACTAGCTAAATCCTAGTTAGGAAAAGGAAAAGGACACATAGGAACAGTATACACTGCACAATTGGCTTCATTTAAATTATATCCTTTTCCATGAAGACATATTTCCATCCAGCTGAAATATACTGGGAAAAGTCACTTCTATCATGTATCATCTGCCAGGGAGAAGAAAGCATAATGAAATGTTAATGGATAGCAGAGGTGAGAAATGTAAGCCTTCCCATCCCCTGAGTTTAAAGAGAAAGTGAGTTTGCTTCCATTTAATGCATACAGGAAGGGCGTATGGAGGGGAAAGAATCTTAAGCAGTTATTACTTTTCTGCCATAGTAAAATGCTGCAAGTTAATAAAATGCTCTCTATTCATACCAAACCAGCTCCTATAAATTCCTCACTGAAAATGTCAAGCCTGTGGGACTTTATCATTTCCACAGCCATTTTCTCAGCTAAAAATTAATACAATTGCTAAAATGCCTGTTATAGTTGTGCAGACTCCTATGTTCTTCTAGGAACCACCCTCCAACAAGCTATCTATGCTTGAAAGAAGTCCCAAAATTAGACTTATTAGCTGCACTTTGACTTATTGGAGATGTATTAAAAAGGAAGCAGGGGTGGCTTCTCTTCCCTGCATGCTGCCTGGCAGCTGATAAGAAAATACAGACAATTCCAAAAAGAGAATGGAAGATCTGGAAAACTTTGAAACACTACTTATTAAATTCTGGAGAGTCAATATTATGCTACTTGTGCTCAATATTTGCAAGTGTGGCAAATTGTGATTTGTAGGCTGAAGTAAATTCTTTATCAATATGTATACATGCCTCACTTCCAAGGCCACCAAATGATATACTTTTATAGAAAAATTCACAATTTGCATGGTAAACATATGTTATTCTTCCTGAGAAGTGTACAGATTCAGCTGTGTTTTTCGCAGGCACATAAATATGGATACATGCATATCTCCAACTGATGCTTTGCACTACTCATCACAAAATTCTTTACTTGTGAAATCTGTCTGATACATGATACTAACTCAATGGTGAATTGAAAATGTGAGTAGGTCAGATTATGTTCAGTTCCTAAGTAGTTTATATGGCTCCTACAGAAGATTGCTCAATTACCATCTTTGAAATAATGCCAACCTTAACACAAGATTATTACAGCATTGCAAACTAATTTATTCACAAACATTGTTGTCTGCCTATCCATATGGGACTTGAGGCAAGTTGTGGCCTGGAAGTAAAAAAAAAAGAAATTATAAAACAATTATATAAGAAAGCTTCTTCCTGAATATTTTCTAACTTTTCTTTCCAAAAGGTTATTTAAAAGTTCCATTGAAATCAATGTAGGTCCAAATAAACATAACCACAGTTACCCTATTCAGATGGTTTATTGATCATCTGAGGACTCTGAGAGCATGCTCATGCCTGCCATATTTAAACTTTCCATTAAAAAGAACACTTTAAAAGTTCATCAATATGTTCTCACTACAATTTATTTGCAGTGAATTGGGGGAATGATGAACCTGTAATTCACTGCAATATCTATCTCTAATAGAGCCCGTTCTGTCATTATGTTATCCTCATTAGTTGTTCCTTTAATTATTTTCATTATGGGTTTCATTTTGACTCCTATTTGAAGAAGTCAGAAGAGATATGTAAGCCATTTATCATGTAGTTAAATACAATATCTTATTACCTGCCAGCACTAGCAAACCAATAATTCGATAAATACACATTCTGCAAGTCTTGGGAAATTGAGTTATATATCAATAGAAGTGAGTTTCACCCAACAATAAATACCAATGATTTGCTATTTTAAGGATAGCCCTTATCAACACAAGTAAAACTTTTATATCATCTGCCAATCCATAGTTTTCAAGGACCTTGCAATGTAATCTTCTGTGTCACATACTAACTTATGGAACCTACAGGATCAGAAATGTTCAACATTAACATATTAATCTGCTTTATCATGGACAAGTAAAAAATATGGTTCTATTTACTGGTCATAGCAAAGTTCTTTTCTTCATCATCTTTCTAATTAAAATCAATGTAATATAAAAAAAGTACCTCGGAGATCATGAGGCACTGTCTTCGTTCCCAGACAGTTATTGAGCACGAGCACGCGCATTTGAAAAGGAAGCGCTTAACGTCTGCCAACTTGAGGTGGTTCAAAGGGTTTTGTTTTTTTTTCATATGGGATTCATTAAGACTGCTTCCAAACAAAATAAAACAGAAAATGAAAGTGCTTCCTGCCTGTGGTGAGAGAAATGAAATATGCTCGCACTTCTTTCCAGTGCCTTATTTAAAAGCTAGGCTTGTTCAAATTATTCATTGGAAGAATAGCTGGCAATAATCAGCTGAAGTTCTTTGAAGTCAATAACGACGTCTCCTTTTTTCTCGGCATTGTTCAAAGCAGATCATTTAAAAAAAAAAGACGTTAACTGCTTCTTGGCTATGCCATAGGTTGAAAACCAGAGTTTGCCATTTTTTGAAAACAGACTTCCTGTAAGTCTGAAGTTGCAGCACTTTTCTAACTAAAGATGCTCAAAATATTTGTGGGAGGTTTTATCTAAATTTTATGTAATTGCTGGAGTTTATTGTTAATTCCAAATTCTTTCTTGTCCTGTTTATATTTACTTTGAATTTGAAGATATGCCCACCGATCAATTATTAGTCCCCACTCTTGAAGTTCTTGCCATGAGCAACTTATATTCTTCTTTCTTAACCTTTAATCCTTTTATGTCTGGGTTCTGTCTAATTCGCATTAGTAATGATTCTAATGATAATATGAAGAGCAGGGGTGAGAGTGGGCAGCCCTGTCTGACTCCTTTTTCTATTTTTATTGGGCGGGTATATTCCCTGTTTATTATAATATTAGCCTGTTGTGTATCATAAATGGTTGTTATAATATTTTCAAATTTGGTGCCTAAATTCATATTATAAATTTTTTGGATTGAAATTTGCCAATTTAAATTATCAAAAGCCCTCTCTGCATCTAAAAACATAAGTGCAATTTGTTTTTCGGGGTGGGCTTCGTAAAATTCTAAGACATCTACTACTATTCTTAAGATGTTCCTGATTTGTCTGGTCGGGAGAAATCCATTTTGATCTTCATATATATGCTCATTTAACATTCTTTTTAGTCTACTTGCTGTAATAGAAGTGAATATTTTGTAATCAGTATTTAACAGTGAAATTGGTTTATAATTATGTATATATCGGGGATCCGAATCATCCTTCGGGATCAGCGAAATCAATGCCCCCCTCTATGAGTCCGGCATCCTGGCTGCCAATAAGATGTCATTAAAAACTTCCACTATAAGAGGTCCTATTTGTTCTGCTATTGCCTTGCACAGCTCCCCTGGAATCCCATCTGGTCCCGGGGATTTATTGTTTTTCTGGTTCTCTATTGCTGATTTCAATTCAAACCAAGTAATGTCTTTGTTTAATAATTCTTCCATTTCTTCCCCAATTGCTTTATCCTTCACTTCATCTAAATAGTTTCTTATTCTATCTTTGTTAACTTCTTCCTTTTTATATAACTCTTCAAAATACTTATGGGCAATTTCTTTTTTCTGTTCTATCTCCTGTTGTATATCCCGCTTTCCATCTATTAGCTGGTATATCAATCTCTTTTCTTTCCTTTTTTTAGTCTATATGATAGCCATCTCCCTGGCTTATTAGCATGCTCAAAATAAGTTTGTCTAGTTGTATTCAAATTTATAATCATTCTCTCTTGTTCAATTAAATTCAATTTATGTTTAGTTATTATTATCTGATTTTGCAATTTTGAATCCTTTGGGGTACTCTGTAATTGAGTTTCTAATTCCTTAATTTTTTGTTGTAATTTGTTTTGCTGGGCGTATTTTATCTTATTCATCTTGGTGTTATAAGAGATTGTTATACCTCTTATTACTGCCTTCATTGTATCCCAAATGTTTTGTTTCGTAGTTGCTCCATTATCATTTTCCTTTAAGAAATAATTTAATTCCTCCTTGAATTAGTTACTGAGTAACGTCCATCTTTTCTTGGGTTTTTCCCTACCCTTCCATATTATCTGAATTGGATTGTGATCTGCCCATTCATTAGGTAAAATTTCAATCCCTTTTATCTCATTTGCTATTTCCCCATTCATCCATGCCATATCAATTCATGTCCATATTTGATGAGGTTTTGAATAGAATGTAAATTGTTTTTTCTCGGGATATAATCTCCATATATCAATCAAATTTAACTCCTTCATCATTTCCATATATATCTTGGGAAGCTCTCTTTTCTCCCCTTTGTTCTTCCCTCCATTACTGTGGTCTTTTTGATAATCAGCAATAGAATTGAAGTCTCCTATGATACAAATATTTCTTTTTTCCAATCCTACTATTTTTCCCTAAAGATGCTTAAAAAATTCTTTTTGATCTCCGTTCGGGGCATAGATTACCACTAAGAGAATTGGGATGGCATTAATCCAGATCTGCAAAACCAGAATTCTTCCCTCAGAATCCGACCATATTAAATCTGCTTTCAAATCCTCTTTAACATATGCTGCAATCCCTTTCTTTTTCCCCATGTCTGCTGGTGTGGTAAATAGCTTCCCTAATGTGGGAGGTTTTTTAACTTTGGTTTGAACAGATGGTAATTGGAGGACAAAGAAAATATAGGCTTATTAATGGCCCATCAGCTTACTATTCAGGCAGACTTCACTATTCCTTTCCTACCTCTTTTGCACTGGCTTCCCCCTCTTGTGTAATGCAGTAAATCGTTTTGAAAAGTCAGGAGGCAAACTGATATGAGGAGACTAGGGGTATCCAACCTTGGCAAATTTTAAAGCTGGGAGTTTCAATTCAATTCTGGGAGTTGAAGTCCATAAGTCTTAAAAGTTGCCAAGATTGCATGCCCCTGTGATAGCCCATTCTTGCTTATTTATTTAGAAGATTTGCATGGCCACCTATCTGATAGCTCACAACAAACTACACAACCATATAACCTGTAAGTGAAAAGGTATTCAAATTAGGAATGGGGCTAAATTAGTTAGAACCACACTGGTAGATCCTTTCTTCCAAGTGTAGGTATCTATCCACAGAGATGGCCAGGGAGGATATGCCTATCATGACATCATGATGACAATGTTATAACTTATATAGATAATATGCATTAGACATCAGGGCAGGAGTATGTAAGGGCAGGATTTTGGGCAAGGCATGTGTAATTATTTGAAATCAATCAAGGTTCCCTGCAAGCTCCTTTGTTTTCTGAAGGTCCCCTAGTAAAAATATATATCTAAGGTACTCAGCCATCAGTTAAGTGAACTCCTAACACAACCTGTCTGCTGAATTTGTAGTCATCCTACTAATGATCTCCCCCATCACCCCACCCTTAGGAAAACAAAAAGGAATGTGCTTTAGGTTTTTCTGTCCAAAGTTCACAAATATAGATCCTTAACAAACTTTAAGCCAATCCTGAAACACAAGTGGTAGCTGTGCAACTATGCAGTCTAGTTTGGAGAGATGGCTTTAATAAGAAAGTTAATTGCAAGGTCAATTAAGCCAAATCTCTAAATCAACCTTGGTCAACCCTTTCACCCTGGAGGAATTCTTGAAATAACTCAGGGAATGCCTGTGTAAAAACTGCAAAAAATAGAAAATCCTCACTTGTAGTTTTTGAATTTTTGACACAATTGCCCTTTTATAGCATTTACAATAACACCAAAGCAGGGCAGGCTGGCACCCAAGTTGTGATACGCAAAAAGTTCCACCACTGCAAGATTAGTATTACATGGTGCTCAAGGATCAGAAATATTTTTTCCACTCATGGTCTCTTGCAGGATTCAGAGGAACTCCAGAGGAGAAAGGTAGTTCTGGATTATATTAAAAAGAATAATTAGAAAAAAAGGAAAATATATACTTGGACATGCTAAAAAGGATATTAGGGGAGAAGCAGCATCAGGAATGTTGAAGGCAGATTCTGCCATAATTGTGTGACTAGCTATATCCTATAAAGTTGCCTATCTGAACCAAAGGTGCTTTTTCAAGAGACAACTGGACTTTCTGTTTTTTTTAAAAAAAAAGATGTTTTGCTTCTCATCCAAGAAGCTTCTTCAGTTCTGACTGGATGGTGGGGAATGGAAGGAATGAAATCCTTCCATTCCCCTCCATCCAGTCATTGCTAAAGAAGCTCCTTGGATGAGAAGCAAAACATCTTCAAAAAAAAAACCCAGAAAGTCCAATTGCCTCTTGAAAAAGCACCTTTGGGACAACCATGACCTGGATAACTTGAGAATCTCTACAGATATTTGGCTATCTGAAATTGGCCAACTGCTGGGCAAGCATACTGCTAACTACACTGACAATTAACAAAGATCCAGTTTCACATGTGAAAGTGAATTCTGAATATATTCCAATGACATTTCAGCGTTCTGCAAGTATGGAAATGAAGAAATATATCTACTTCTCCTTCAGGAATAACATAACTCTGTTCTCTTTTGCTTTACCTGGTTGGAAAAGACCACCTGGAGAGAAAGTGATTTAAAAAATAGGAAGTTGGGTAGGTGACATTCACAGTATGAACAGAACTAAAAAAAACAGCACAAATTGAGAAGGAAACACAGGAATAGGAATAGTGATAATAAAAGCCGGCTTGTGATAAAAGAAGCCAACTGTTACTACCGCAATACAGCTTCAGCAATGTGATTGTGATAGATTGTAGTGAAGCATTCTAGATTTTATACCGCTTGAAGCTTTGGTAGAAGCACTGAGGTTAAGGGAGGAATCTACCTTTGTTATACTATAGGAAGTGGAAGTATAAGGTTGTTTAAATCATGCCCCGAGGATGAGACAAAAACCAATGTCATGAAACCAAAGGGAAAAGCTGGTGCTAAAGATACTATGATGCTGTGCTAAACTGCAAGTAGAGAAACAATATCTCATAAAATTTACTTCTTTTGTCATGAAAATTTGGATGTATGTATGTGTTTGTTTATAAGATTTAGATGGCTGCCCAGTCATTCACAGCAACTCTGTGTGGTTTATCTAACCAAGACTATGGGTGTCCAACTATTAGATTACAATATGGTAATTAAAAGCATCATTTCAGTAACAGAATGGTCATATAAATTGAATGAATGGATGGATGGATGAAAGAAAGAAACATTTC
Source organism: Pseudonaja textilis (assembly GCF_049901715.1). NCBI lineage: Eukaryota > Metazoa > Chordata > Lepidosauria > Squamata > Elapidae > Pseudonaja > Pseudonaja textilis. Next base: position 255,853,584 of record NC_141990.1, on the reverse strand, counting down.
AATAGCTTCTAGAATTAGTCTATTAATTTCAGTGATAAAACCAAGATTATATGAACTGAAGGGGGTTATATTTTAGATTTTGTAAGCACCATTTTAAATTTATCATTTTGTTCACTTAATACTAGCCAGGCAATTTGCAAAGTTCTGTTTCTTGATTACATCGATATGAAAATTGTCATTTTGCCCTGCAGGTAAAAGAATCATTGGTGCTGTTGGTGTTCTTGAGCTTGGTTGTTTGCTTTAATAACCTGTCATCCTTCTGGGAAAGATCAGATTGGAAACACAACCAGATGAGCTAATTCTACTTTACTGTAAAACTGAATGGACAGAATGAACATACATTTTTCCCTTGTATCCCTTACTACATGAGAAACCAGGGAGGTTCTCTTCTGAGCCTCTTGTCCCTCCCACTATCGGTTGTCTGTTGTTTGACTATTCCCTTGACAGCATATTTTTGCCCATTTTCCCAAGGTATTCCTACATACCATTACATTATCCAACAACATAACATCATCAGTGTGAGTAAGTGTGGGGTTTATTCCTTGGTTATATATGGTAGTTTGCCAGTTTTTGCAGGGTTGTGTGGTCATTATATTTACAAACAATTTCAAAAGAAACAATAAAAAGTAAAGAAGGAAAAAAGTAGACCAGAACCCAGCATGAAAGCCATCTGGGTTATTTTGGGCCTGTGCTGTCCAGCCAGTGTGTGGGAATTGGATAGTTAGGTAGCAATTGTGAGCTGTCCCCTTAAGGGAATGCATCATGGTAAATGTAGTTAAAGTATCCTGGGAAATGTAGTCCATATCACATGACCACATCTGTAATCCTGATTGGTCACTAAATTGACCCTCAAGGGGTTGGGGGAAGTTTTCCTCACTCTCTTGGCTGAACTCACAGACTCGTGGTAACTGTTTTACTTCTATCGGTACAACATGAGGGAAAAAGGATAGAAGATAAACCATCTTTTTAACTACAAGACAGATATACAAAGGATTGGTCCTTAAAGAAGAACTTCATAACAAATGTGAACTTAATTTGAACTCCTGAAGCCCCAAAAGAAGTAGATGCATCTGGAATCTCTGTCTGCAGTAAACAGATGATTAATTCAGACTCCCTCTGTGCCTCATTCTCCTTTGAAATAATCAAAGGTTGTCTTCATCCCTTAAACAAAGAAAGCTCATCATATAAAGGCAGAAAGGAGTAACCCCCCCTTCTCTCTTCAGTGAAAGACATGCTCTGTCTCATGTTACATTGCTGTTATCTAAAAAGCAGGCTCATCGTCCAAGCAGAGGGAGGGGCCAAGCATTCCATTTGTCTCTGAATCCCTCCAGTTACAAGAAGACTATACATGCTTCCAATGATAATCCCTTTTTGCAACTATTGTGGACAATATAATCAATTTAATTCAAAGGTCCCAAGAGTAACTGCAACCTAACATGGGCGTAGCAACAGTGTCTTCCAAACTCTCTGCTGCCACCTTGTGGAGCAAGCGACACCAACAGGTATATTTCTGCATTCAGCCCTCAAGTCTTCAGACTTCGCTACGCATATTTCTGGGTTCAGCCCTCAAGTCTTCAGACTTCGCTACACAACCTCTAGTGCCCCCTTGTGTTGCAAGCTCATAACGCACCCTAGAAACAGTCATACAGTGTGCTGTGCTAGCATTGCCCAGACTCTGCAGCGCCACCTACGTGCTCAAGTATTAAATCCAGCAGCAATTCTACTTTCTGCTACCAGCTTGCAGCGCACCCTAGTACAAAAAAAGGGAATTGCATGGAAAAATCACCAAATTTTTCCAAAGTCACCATTTACCAATTTGAAACTTGGCAACTGCTTCAGCCATGATGGATGTCCCTGAAGTACCAGAGGACTTGAACCCTCCACCCACCCTTGATGTAAAAGTGGAGCCTGGTTCCCAAAACCCAGTTTCAGATGTCCAAATCTCTATGGAAGCAGCGATACCTCCAAAAGCCTACAACCTCAGAAAGAGTAAGAAGCTTACCAAACCCATGGAAGAACACTTGAGAAACAATTGGGAGAAGCCGCTACTCAGACTCATGGGTGGAGCTTGAGAAGATCTGTGATGCCCCAAAATAAAAGCTGCCCCCCGAGAAACTCTGCACATTGCTAGTTGATCTAGATGCCCTTCTCACATGGTGGAGACACAGCGAAGAAAACCTCAAGTCCATCCAGTCAAGACTGGGTGAACCCAAACTCCTAACGCACATCCAATACTTTGAGGAGTTTCACAAGGAATGCGAAGACTGTGTCAAGGAAAGCAAGGCAGCCGTCCAGGCAGCACTCCACAACGTGCGTCGGCAGGAAGTAGCGTCAAGGGAGCAGGCCACATTCGACATGGCTCCTCGATCACATGTGTCTTCTTCCCACCATTCTAAGAAACCCTCCTCCCTCCATCCCAAATTGGCTAGATCACAATCAGGTTCCAGTGTCTCACGCCAATTCTCTGCTGCCAGCTCTCACCATCCTTCCAGAGCATCCTCCCATCATAGCGGCACATCTAAAGCCTCCAAAGCAGCAAGTTACACTGAACGGGCTGCAGAAGCTGAAGTAGAAGCTGCAGTAGCAGACACAGAGCTACACACCACAGAGGAGGTAACATGGCAGAAGGCGGCAATAGCGGCTCAACAGGCTGAAATAGTGGCTCAACAGGCTGAAATAGTAGCTCAACAGGCCAAAGCACAGGCCAAATTGGAATTGGCTGAACAGCAAAGAGATGCCGCAACAAAGATGGCACATACCGCATCATGGCGGAAGATGGCCAACAACACCTCCCTCCAATTCAAGAGTTGGGAGAAGAGAGCCCCGATACATGGGTCAAGGCCTATGTGGACGAACAGCACTCGCTTCAAAATGAGCAGCTGGAACCACCTCAGTTGGTCAGTTACTCTTTCTTAGCACAATCCACCTCACATGATTGATGTGGGGAAATTAGGGTGAAAAAAGAGTATTAAGTATGTTTGTTACCTTGAGTTACTTCTAAAATAAATAAAACATTTGCAAGCAAACAATGTCAGAGAGCACCGAGAACCCACAGCTCAATCCTGAACTTATTCCCTTGTATTGGGAAAAAACCACCCATGTAAATTTTACAAAGGTGCCAGTAGCATTCTGGAATTCAGGGGTGCACATGAAGAACTTAATGAGTCTGTCCAAATTTTGTGCCTTGCATTCCTGGGAAAACATTCTTCTGCTTTAATAAATCACAGACAGGTACTGTCTTCGGATTCTCATGTGTTCCAAAACACTTCTGAATGAAATCCAAGGCTTTGCACAGCCTTAACATTCATGGCATGCCTGAGTTAAAGTTAAATTCTACTATTGTAGTGACATCAACAAAGCCAGCGGGAAGCCCAAAATAAGTATTAGGATGGCTATTTGGTTGCCAGGAAACTCTACACTAAGAGACTCCTTTAGAAGGGGAAAAACTAGCTGTAAAAAACAACTCAGACGAGGAGTTGACAGTGAGGTTGTTGTTTTGTCTCTCTTTCCTGCTCCATTTGATAAAAGCTTAATAAATAAAGTCTATCACACAGACTGTCCATGTTGCTAGTAAACTGTAAAAATATAAGTGTAAAAAAAATGCATGGATTTTCACTATATCCTTGTTCATTTAGCCTCCTTCATTAACACCTTCCATTCTGTGTTTACACACCTCAGATATCATGGGCATGATTCTTGAGAAAATGTTTGTAAGATCATTCATCTCCTGGGTTTCAACACTGGTCTCTGCAATTCCCAAGGAGTCCTCTGCTTAAAAACTTAAAAGACAGATGTTTTAGTGGTGCCTAAATGAAAAAAATATGTTGTCTGTATATTTTGAAGAGAAAAACAGATTTCCTGGGATATGGTTGCCAGATGAAAAGTCTAAAAAAGCAGAAACGAGAGGCAAAAACGACTGCAGCTTCATGAAGCAACAATGTTCTCAAAAGCAGGAAGACTACTACTGTATATTTTGCTAGTGTCATGACGCTCTAAAATAGAATAGTTTAAAAAAGGTACATTTGCAAATATTTATGAGAAATGAATAGTGTCTGATCTTGAATGAAGCTACCAATGTGTTTGGATTTGGTTTTCTGTTTCAAAATCCATTGAGCCAATCCAGCTAATCGTTTTGCAGATTTACTTTTTAAAAATAAGAAGACTGATTTCACTTTCATATCATTCAGGAAACATATAAGGGGGGTAGAACAATATTATGACTGCTAATGTCTGAATTCTGTCCATCTTGCCCACTGTCTCATGTTCAACTAAATAGAAAAATATAGGCTATACAAATTCCATCCGTCAATTATTATGTGTATTTTGTTTACTTTGGGAAGAGGTGGAATAAGCTCCAAGTTTCATTTTAGCAAAATAGCCTGATGTCTGAAGTTCAACTGTACTGTAACAGTCTCTTTTACTAAGTGAAAATACAAATTTATCATTTATAAATCACAATGAGTGGACAAGAATTTTTTACACAAAGACTTATTCTCCTACTTCCCCAGAACAGTGATTTTACCCACAGTATCCCTGAGCTCTGTGAAATTAATTTCTTTCTTCTGCAGAAAATATTTAGTAGGTTAAGTGAACTATTCCTTTTAAGTAAAGCCTGCTACAATTTCATGGGATGAATCACAAAACCATTTCATTCCCTGCCACAGTAATACAAGGAGTACATTCAAAAAAAGAGCAATGGGGCTCTGATTTTTAATGTAGAGGCTGTAATGCAGGTAACTTTCATCTGATTTGCACAGTAAGATTTTGTAATTAATTTCTTTATGGTGAAAAGGCTCCAACAACATCAAACCTGATTTCTTGTTGTTCCCATATTAATCGACAGCTTATATTATTAGAATTTACACAACAAAATGTAGTGTACCCTTCCTAAAAAACATCCATTTAAAATGTTATGAATAGTTTAGTCAATATCCCATGGCCATGAAAGAACATAGCAAGTAAACCCAAATTGCAAAAAAAACCCAACCCTAAGGGTTTATTTTTTAAAATATTTCTAATTAATTAATGGACAGAGGAAAAATAAAATAAACAGAGGGAATAATGAATTTTATCATTTACCTGTTTAATAAAATAACTCAGCAAATTAAACCCACTTTCAGAAAAAAAGATTTCTTTTAATTTGTAGACATTTTAATTTGCTACTTGAGAATTATCCTAGAATGTTTAATTTTGAGCAGCATTGATTAGCCACATATCCTTATATCTTCTCTTATACACAGGACAAAAAGACAAAGGAAAAGAACCAAATTATCTCTTTTTCTGTTTGAGATCAAACTGTTTTTTATTATCATACCATTAATTATTGCTGCAAATTGCTTTGTTGTCAATAATGAAATCTTTAAAACATTACCTTAAAATTAGTCATCCATTATTTATAAATGGCTATAATTTATCCAATATGATTTCTCAGAAATTATTGTTTGCTCTTCTTTTTAAAAAATATATTTGCCCTTGTTACTAGTCAGAAACATTAAGTTAATGGTTGAATTTAAAAAAAATAATCTTAATGAATAACTTAAAAGAAAAGGCCACAAAGGAGAAGAAAATGCATTGTTTGTTATTTTCAGGATGTTCCAGTTATTAAGTATAATGACAGGTAGTGGATTTTGAGTGTCCATAAAATTCTGAGCATTGTTTGTGTTAGTCAAAACACAAAAAAATGTGCAAATCATCTGTAAATCTACACTTTACTTTTGCTTTAGTTTTCAATCTTCTAGTTTTGCCTCTGAGAGGTCATTGAATTGGGGAGGGCTGAGCTATTCAATCTTGTTTGTTCTCTGGGGAAGAAGTGCAACATTTATTTCTCTATAAATTATTATTATTTCAGGAACATTTTCTGAGGAACTCATAATCACCTGCCATGGGAAGAACCTAACATAATGCATAGAATTCTAGAATATCCTTGCTCAAAGTGCAACATTCAACCTGGACAGTGTTCCAAAACCAAAGGATTAATGTGCCTCATTCACTTAACTTGTTCCACAAGCTGTGGCACCTGGGCAGTTCCATAACTGGACTTCAGTTTCACTTGAATAAACTCAATCCAGTCATGCATCCTTTCCTCTATTTTATTTTGGTATGTGTTCTGTATTAACATTCTTGGAATACCCTTTTCCTATTGGTCCAGAGACCCTGTGCTGCGATTGGTTAAATGAACCATTGGGATTGGTTCACCAGGAATCAACCGCGATTGGCCCGGCCGATCGCGGGAGATTCAAAGTGCTGTCATTGGCCGCGAGCCGCGAGCAATCTCTATAAGAAGGGCTGCCGCGGCTCCAAGGTCCAGCACAGACCTTAACAAAAAATAAAGAGCTGAAGTTACGCTGGATTTCCTGAGTCTCATTTCCCGTGATCTAACAGTATGATTTTATGCATTGTAAGGAAACAGTTAACACATACTAATACCTTCTATAGCTTTTCTTCCATTATGATGCTGAGGCTTTCTCTCTCACACAAATGTGGATGCTGCTCTTTAGCAGAGAAAGCTAATTTGTTCAGTTTTGCTCTGCCCCCTTTGACTTTCTATTTTATCCAACCAAGCCCACAAATTGACTTTCCTTGGATTTCTTATAAAAGTTCTATGTTGAGATTTTCACCATCCTATAATAATAATTTTACATTAACCTGTGGTTGGTATAGGACTGCAGCTAGCATTTATAGTAGTAATATTCAAAAATAAGCATGCAACCTTTGGGAAACTATAATTGGAAATTAACCTGTCATGATGCAAGCTTTGCTGGATTTGTGTTTTGTTCTTGTGAACCATTTCAAAGGCCACCAGTGTGATTAAGCAAAATTATTTTTTCCATTTCCAAAGTTACAATTGGTAAAATGAGAAAAGCACATTTATGAAATAATGTAACATACTGTAGATTGTGACATGTGGGGGTAAAGACCCTTAAAGTACAATATAACTGTATGTTAGGCATGTGTTGTTTCCAACAATTCAGTAAGAGTTGTTAGTTATCTGCATTCCTATAGCATTTGAATAACTTGGAAAATCCTTCTGGGTTAGAGGGATTGACCTCTTCAAGGGCTGTAGCAGACCTTTTAATCCCTTCTGTTTCTTAATACTTAAATATTTAAAGCAGGAATTATGAGCCCTAAACTTGCTTACCTCAACTGTCTCCCTCAGGTTCCAATAAGTCTGGACTGTCCCAGCCACAATCTTTGACAAAATTATAGAATTGGAGGATAAGATTCACTTCCACTGTTTTCAATGCCAGATTTATTAAAAAGGAAAGGATCTCTTCATTATACTACTTGTGCTAAAGGACTTGTAACACTCATACATATAAATTGTAAGGAAAGAAGATGAAACAAGTCTACTTCTGTAATCATCTTTATCAGTCTCGTCTTCTTTCTTTGATTGGTTGAAATGATTGGGTCAATCTCCCAAACTAGTTCTCACTAACCGTGTTATGTTCCATAAGTGTTGAAACTCCAAAACTCATCAGCAAATATGACCATTTGTGAAAAGGAGATTAGGAAATGTCAGACATCACACTCATGCTCTATAGTAAGCTAGCAATGTCCAAATATTTTACCTTTAGTTCAGTTTGTTAATTTTTCTTGGTAAATCCTTCCAGACACAATTCAGCTAGATTATAATACAGTATTTATAACCAATAAGAACACATTGACAGTTGATTGCCCTTTCAGTACAATATTCCCAGATATAGACCTAGATACACTCATCTAAACAGACAATAACTGTCTTCCTCCATGAGATTCAAATTAGTAGATAATGGTGAACCACCTGATATTTTTAAAACTATCAGTAGCATGGGAACTGTTGCTTGCAGAGTACCAGCATTTTTTACCATTAAAGCATTTCCTTCTTTATTTTCTTCTCTTTCCCTTCTGACTAAACAAATATTAGGTATTTCCAATATTCTTAAATATCATGCCTAATATGAGACGCCTGCTTCTTATGTTAGTTAGAAAAGTAAGAGTAACAAAACAAGAAGAAAAATTCTGCCCATTTGACTTCATTTTATGTAAGTTTGTGAGAAATCTGTATGTGTTCCAAATTCTGGTGGTCTATTTGGATTTGATATAATATTCAGCATTTTGAAGGAGATAGTACCAGTCCTAAAAGGGTGCCTTGACAATAATATGCTCATTTAAAACATAATAATTTCTTTCTGCTGGGAGGAGTTCCCAGGAGAGGTGAAGAAATTGTCCTCAGACTCTAGGGGGAAAAATATAGAAATATAGATCCCAAAGTGAAATTCTGGCTTGCAGAATGAAGCTCTCCAAGGCATTTTTGTGTAAGTGGCATCATTGGTTTAGAGAGTACTTAAAGAACTCATGATTTTATATATTGAATATGATGAAAGGCTAAGTTAGAAAATGCTGATCTGTAAGCAGAAAGTCTCTAAAGAAAGACTATTAAAGAGATGCTAGCTTTGGTTTTGTTGGAAGAAAAATTCCAGGTCCAGTTCCAAACTGGGAGAAAGACGCTGGAAATAAAATGGAGACTGGAGGCTGATTGGAAAGAGGGTCTATTTATTGATGAAACAGAACCACCAACCACTTGATTCTGGGATAGCTGACAAAATGGAATTGAGAGTGGGTGGGTTTTCATACCTTCTGGATTCCTATGGGGCCATGTAGGGGTCATGTCTGGCTCTATAGACAAAAAGGGAAATGCAGATGCTAGGTGTTTGAGCTAATTTTGTCGAACCTTTTGTTTGTTGCTTATCTGTAGCTTTTGTTTGTTGCTTATCTGAGTTTTTGTCTTGACCCAACCTTTCTGAATGGATTACCGAATCTGCATTTCTAAAAGTTGGCCTCCTCAGTTTTGCTTGGGGCAGGGAAACTGAGGCTGGTTTCTGCCTCCCTTAAGATTTTTCCCATTTCTCCTTTAGGGGAAATATTCTATCCTGCCTTTTAAAAAAATATTTCCCAAAATATTTCAGTCTTCCAAGGCGGGAGGGAGCTTCCTACAATTTTATGGGAAGATGCTTAGTATGTGAATATTCTGTGTATTTTGGTACTCAGATGCCATCCATGCATTGTTCTCTTTTGAGTAGTAGACTTCAACAAGATGAAAGATACTATACTTGCAATATGGGCTCCACTCTTAATGTCGTCATTCTAACTCTGAATCAATATTTCCATAAAGTTTGGAAAGTTGTGTCTTTATGGAGATGCATTTGGAGAATGTTATATTTTTCTGTCTCTCTTTTTCCCATTCTTCTAATTAACAAGAGTTAATTTCTATTAATGGAGCTTGGAGTGGGAAAGGGACAGTAAATACTATGATTTATTTATAACTCTCTTTAATATACTTTTTCCATAGGGGAAACTTGTTATTGTAGAAATAATGTTACATTAGTGTGATTTCTACAATCAAAATATATCATAAATTATAAATTGGGGGGAAATATTACAAAATAATTTCTTTGCAAGAAAATGCTAATGCTTTAGAGTATTTATTTGTTCTATGTACAGTCCAAGACCAACATTTAAAAGAAGTTACCAGTAGTATTACAACAAATATAAAAAGGCAAAATTAAATAAAACTTATTCTGAAAAGCCTGAAGCTATTAACAGTATAAGAGAGGGACTAGATGATGTTTGCAAGCCTTGGCTATTATTAAAATTTTTAACCTCCTCATTGGTAATAACAGAAATTATATTGCCTGGAAGAAAAATGATAATCTGTTGCTCAAAGGAATAGTTAAGATTTCTAATAACTGATATTATGAGTCCTGTCTTCCATTTATTGTATGGAAGACACTCTAGCAGTACATGGGAAACAGACTTAAATCTATGCTGAATACCTGCACAAATGTGATTTTCATAAGGGATACTGCTATGTCTACCATCCCTTATAGGTACCTCATTGTTTTGGATGTAGGTGAAGAGTCCCCTATTTGTAGTATGGGATATATATTATTAAAATGTTTGGGAATAGAGCAGAGGAAGGTGGTTGCTGAGCTTAAAGGGAGATGGGAAACTCTGATACATTCTAGATCTCCATTGAAGGTTAGTATGGCTTTATCAAGGGTGATATTAGCTAATGCTAGAAAAGAAATGCTGTAGTAAGCTAGATCAGTGATTTGTTTTCTTAGATAAGGTTTCAAACCTATCTAGTAAGATGAGATAAGCTAAAATTATTCTCCAAATTTTCTTCAATCAGTATCTGAGGTGTTAGAGATTCAGATACGCCCTAAAAGCGATGCAATCTAATTCCAGCTGGATAAGGGAGGAATAAGGATCTTGGAGTATAACTTAGAAGCATAGTTATAAATAAATAATCTGGCACTTTTCAGCATTAATCTTAATACTGTAGCCATGAATAATTGATGACACGTAGTATACAGTTGCTATTGTGTTGATAATAATTGTAAAGGGCTTGTTTTGGGCTTTTCTAAGGTTGACTGATGTAATGACTGGATGATTAAAAGTGGATCTCTAGATACTTAATGGTCGTGACTTGTTCTATGAGTCTAGTATTGATTGGGGACTTGAAATGCTTTCTGGAGAATATTAAGACCTTTGTTTTAGAGTAATTGATCTCTCAATGTGTTCCCAGTGGAAATAGGACCTCTATGCAGTTACGGAAAAAATAATGTCATCATTGGTATAATGAAGACTGAAAACATGGCAATAGGTAAGAGATGGAGAGTAAAATTCTAGGTTAGCAAAGGCTTCAACTATATCATTAACATATAAATTAAACAATAATGCAGTTTTAAATCTTTTAGGATTAGGATAGGTTCCATTAGATTTTCTTTACAGTTTACCTTAATGTACATGATGATAACAGAATGCAATGATATTATCAACTTAAGAAGAACTGATCAATTATTTTTGTCGCTAGCTTTCTCCATCTCTCACGAAGTATGGAGCCAATGGCCACCTTTAGACTATGAGAGCAACATAAAGGTTGCCTTTTGGAAAACTAGGCCATTTCTTGGCTAGGTGATATAATAGTCTACATTGATTCATAGCTGAATGACTTTTTTGATTATGGGAAGACTATGAATTAATCCACTGTTTCAGAATCTGGTAAGATTTATTTATAGCACTGACGAGAGGATTTAGCAGGTGGGATTGGATTTTAGTAATACTGGTAAAATTGTGTCTTTGCCAGAAACTTTGCTATTTTTCAAATGAGAAATTTGTTTTAAAAATCTAGCCACTGCAGCAACTATGAGAACAATACAACTGCTGCCTCTGGTACTCTTCTGAATATATCCCATCCTTTCCCCAAGCAACATGCCTCCTCTCTATTTTGTTTTTCTCAAAGGAAAAATCCCTGCAGATCTTCCTCTTTTGATCAGCAACAGCAAAACCCTTCAGATTTTAATTTCACACCCCAATTTGCACAGCCGTCATCTTTGTCTCAACAAGATAATATTGACTCCAAACTAAGAGCTTATCCCAAGCCATTGCATAAAGACTCAGGTACAGAATGCCTGATCTCCCCCTTCCTTCTCTTCTTGATCACAGGTCTCTTCAGTTCCTTTCAGCCTCACACCTGCCAGCACTCCCACTCCCACAGACAAGTTTCTTCTGTGTTTTCTTCTGAATAACTCTTTTCTCAGAGTTTATAGATCCTGTCCTGCAACACTGAAGGATGAAACAACAATCAGTCCATACAATATTTATAGATTATGTACAGTATAATGCCATGACCCTTTACAGTGTCAAGAGACCTGAGATACAGAGCTCATGTACTGCAATCTTGTATCTTACTCTCTCATAGTTAGGCCTAGCCAGAAAGATGCTTGGGGTAGTACCTTACTTTCTTCTACATTGTTCATGTTATTTTTCATTTTGGTGACCAACTAGTTGTCACTCTCCCTCTAAAAATTGACAAGCCATCTTCTCACAAACTTCTATTTCATATTACTGTTTCCTAAATTAACAGTAGCTGGGATAATTTATAATTCTGCTTCCGTTCTTTAAGTTGAACATTTACATTTCCTACAGTTCCTACAACTCTACAGTCAAAATCTTGTCAGTGCTTTTAATGCTAGGATGGGACCAAACATCACGGCTCTTTTTCAGAATTATAACATTCCATACTCTTCACTGATCAGTTTGTCTTCATAAAAATCTAAAGGTGCCAGGTTTAATATAGGGAGATGAAGGTTGTGGCAATTAACATTGAATTTTGCCCCAAATATCGTTAATGGATCTATGGCTGGTGATCCAGAAGGTCCTCAACTTTAGATTACATGCTAATATCTGATGACATTACCCTTCAATATAATCAATTCTGTGTGGGTTTCCATCTATGTGTGACCATTGTACATTGTGCTCCTCTTTGCCCTTCCCTTTCTATAAATTAAAGTTTTCCTCATCATTTAGACTGAAAAAGCACAGTCTTGAATCTTTTCATGGAATTGGTATGTTGAATTCAGCCTATTTACGTTCTTGGGAATTCTTTTAAAAGAGCAAACTTTATTGATTACAAAACCAAAATATCAAACAAACACAACACACAGAAGAAGAAAAGAAATAGAAAAAAAGAATTTTTTTAAAAAAAATTTAAATTTAAAAATTACGTTTTTGAGAATTCTTCACTAAATGAAATAGCAAAAGGGAATATGTTGTAGAAGATGTCCCTCAAGAATTAAATTTGACTCCAATTCAATTCTTTAAACTCTTTTTACTCTAACACGGTATAAGATAATTGTTACTGAACATTTTTTTTCTCACCAACATTGAAACAGATAGAAGATTCTGTTTTTTCGATCTTCAGAATATCTTCAAAATGTCTATCCACTTCTTCAAAGTTAAGACTTGTAGCCTAAAACATTGTTTTAGATGTGCTTTACCTGTTCTTTAGAGATATTATCTACTAGCTCATTGTTAGACCTGGAGAGGTTCTCTTTCTGCAGCTTCATTTGGATCCCACCATCTATTTTGCTAGACTCACTAGTTCCTCATTTTTCATGTCTGAAAAATCCACTTTTCTTTAGCTTCAGGGATTGGCAATCCTTTTCTCTTGAAGATCACATTTCCCCAGAAATAATTATTGGGGATTAGATGGTGAGCAAAGCTGAAGCAAACATAGATGGGTTAGGACTACAAGCAGAAGAGGACTGAAACTTCCATTTTCTTCTGATACACACACACACACACACACACACACACACACACACACACACTTTGATACTTTCTTTCATTCCGTATAATGAGCTGCAAATCTCTTTTACTTGTAATCAGAACTGACTTTTTGCACAGTTTGAAATTAGGCTGAGGCTATAGCTGCTTTAGTTAAAAGCCACAGCTTCATAGCATTTTTGTATATTCCACTATGGGTTTCTCTACATAATTATGGAAAAAAATAACTCAGTAAGATTAAACTAATTAAACTCATTATATTAAATAAAGTATCCCATATTTCAATCCTTTTGTAGTCCTATTTTATCTTACTGTAGTACTAAAAAGAAAGAAAATAAAATGATGCTAAATGTATTTTACATTAATGAAAGCAGACCTATCCGCAGGCACTATTATTATTCAGCATTTAGTCTGTCCTCTGTTTGCTTGAGATAACTTGGTTGAAATTTACCTCTACCTGGAGATCAATAGCATTCATAGGAAGGAGAATGCATCCATACACATTTTAGATGCCATGTTACTCAAAAGAAAAGAGAAAAAATACCAGTTGACTTCAAATATTGGAAGTGGAAGGAGGTAGAAAGATGGCAAATAGAATCCTTAATGTGAAACCCTAAACAATATCAGTATAGAATACATTCACTGCTCTACTGAAGCATGAAAATACTGGTGGCTGTTTAGGCTTTCATTAAGGATAGCTTAACACAGCAACACCGCTCTCTGCATTACAAAACAGGCAAATAAGGTTCTTTAAATAAGAAGGGAGGACTAATAGTGGAACAAAATTTGAGGCTGGAGAATTCATATATGTTATACCTTCTGGGTATCTGACTGGTAAACTATCTTACTTTAGGAACATTTATCAAAAACAAAGACTAATGCTACAAATGCCTGCACCACAAGATAATCAATTCCTTAGTAAATTTGCTCAAAAATAATTTTCATTGCCTCATGGCAGGTGGCAAAAAACATTGATGCATGGCTTGTGTCATACCATGTGTGTTGAGAGGAGGGACCACTGGATTTTCATCATCCAACCAGACAAATTCCAGCACACAAGATCATTTTGTGAACTTATTGTTTTGTTATTTATAACAGATTGCCGGGTTCTCTTTCAGCCATGCAAGCAGTGTTTACAAGTAGTCCTAGACTTAGGACTGTTCATTTATAAAAGTTCAAAGTTATGACGAACTTGGAAAAAAGAGACTTACCTGCATAGACATGTGATAACAATTCAGGCACTTGGCAACCAGTTCACATTTGCAGTCTTTTGCAGTCTTTTGATCTCAATTTGCAACCTTTTTTGGCTAATTTCTGACAAAAATAAATGACAAAAATCACCCATTGGTTATTGTTCAAAAACCACCCATTGTTTTTTGTTCAAAAACCACCCATTGATTTGTTCAATAACTGTGACTTAATGACCACTGAAAAAAAATGTCATAGAATTGGGTTTAACTCAAGTTGTGATCCCAATGACTACAACAGAAATTCCAGGCCCAATTGTGGTCATAAATTGAGGACTAATTATAGTTAAGCAGATACAGTTCATTCACTCCCATTTGGTTTTGAAATCAAAGTCAAGTTTGGCATGCGCTAAAACAAGTGAGGTCATGCTATTACATTAATTGTTTTTACCATTCAATGATTAACCAGTTCTTTGCCTATAAATGAAAGGTTCTGCTTTTGTCAGTGTGCCTAATTTAAACTTCTAGTTGTACATGCAGCTATTTCTGAATTCTCCACTCCAATGGGTTTGGTTGACCAAAGTTATTAATTACAGTGAACTGACAATCCTGTTGGACTGGAAGAACACTGGTCTTCTTTCTTTTCATCCTCTTTTCCCTCTGGCTAACTGCATAGAATAGATATGATTTCACAAAGTCTGGTCCTCCATTAAGCCATGTTACTTGGCACTGCTGAGAATTTTAGCTTAGAATTACCTATATTTCAGAGGTGATGGTTCTAAGAAGAGTACTCTGAAAATGCTCAGATGTCCACAAATGGAATTTCCTTTAAAAAGTACCTGGAAGCTTCAAAATGGTGGTTGAAAATGTGGTGATTCACATGATTTTGTGCAAAACTAGATTTGCACATCTGACACTTCTCTTGTGGGAGCTGTATTCATTGCTGATTTGCTTCTGGGTCCAATTCATTGTCCTGGTTATCACTTATAAATCCCTACATGGCTTGGGGCCAGGTTATTTGAAGGACCTTTTTTTTTTCAGAGTTACTTACCCAATTCACCAGAATGAGCAGGGATGATGGGTCCTCTCACCTCTAGTGGAGCAAGATGAAGAGTCTTCTCCATGGTAGTTCCTTCCCTGTGAAATCATCCTTATGGGAATGTTTATCTCCCATTTTGAAACTCTTTTGAAAGATTCTGAAGATACATTTCTGCCAATTGGCTTGGGGGATCTCAGGGTGATATGGAGTGGATTAAATGATTGGTTTGATGTCACCGGGGGTGGAGCGGGGAGTTATTGGGTATTATATTGGGGTTTTTATTTCTGTGATTCTCTTAGAATCACCATGAGTGACTTCCGGTTTGTCGGCTTCGGTGACAGCAGGGATTCGCTTTTCTCTGTGATCCCTGCTGTGCTAGCCGCCTTGGTGCCTCCGATCCTGACGGATTTGGAGGCTAAGGCTGCCCTGTTGGGGCAGCTGAAGAAAGGGGGGATCTGGACAGGGGTTGAGGGGTACCACAACCCCCCCCAGCCGGCAATAACCCCCTTCTTTCAAGACGGTGGAGTGGCGGTCTTTATGGCCGCCATAAAGAAGCCGGCAACTGGATAAAGAATGTGCAGGAGGAAGAAGAAGGTGTTTTAAAACGAAAGTTTTTTCTTGGTCAAACTGGGACCTTAAGGACATATTTAACACCTGGGAAAGTATTGGCTTGGATGCTACAATGTTCCCGATTGACGTTTTCAGCTGCGAAGAAAAGTTATGAAAAGGGGAAGTTACTCTCCCTCCCTTATGGAATTAACAAATGGACAAGGGAAACCAGCCTTTTGATAGAAGGTAAAACCTAAACTCCTTTGTTATAAGTGGGAAGGGAGAGGCTTGGAAAAAAATTTTTTTACTCTAAGACTTTGCTGGAGGAGATGCCTTGAAGATAAAGAGAATAGAAATTAATTCTAAAAAAGATTTAAAGCACAGATTGGACGTTTTTTCTTTCCCTAATTTGACTTCACCCCTAGAAGAGAAATCGTAAAAAGAAGAAGCTTGTACTCTGCCTGGACTGTTTGATGACTGTGGGATTTTGGGACTTTTGGGAACTGTTTTAAGTTTGGAAATAACTGATTGGCTTAATAATAAGAAGAGGATACAGAAAGAGACGAAGAAACAGTTCAAAATGGCTCTATCTCTTGATGAACTAAAAAAACAATATTTAAGAATAAGGAAAGAAGGCAAAGATGTTATGGGAGAAGCCCTTTGTTTCCTAGATATGGCGCTTGTCATGTGTCAGCAAATTAAACAACAGCTGGAAGAAGCCGAGGAAGAAGAAGCCATTTTTAATGAACTAAACGGTGTGACTAAGAAAGAAAGGAGAAAGAGAGGAGCGAAAAGGAAGGATTTAAGAAATAAAAAAATATTTATGAAAGAGAAAAAGAAGATGCAAAAACAACAGAATGCTAGAAAGCAAAAGGAAAGAGGAATGCAACAGAAAGGGGAAACTAAGAAGGCAGAGGTTTGGAGAGGAGGGGGTAAAAAGTTTAGGTGGGCTAAGAAGGAAAGGGAAAAGGGGGAAAAAGTTACAAAGGTATAAAACAAGATGGAGAAAAGAAATTTTTTTTTAGGGATAATGGGTAATGTATGGGTTTTTTTTAAAAAAGTGGGGGGGATTCTGCAAAGTACACATGAGTATTGTAATAGTGGTATTTGTATTATAAGTAGATAATCAGAACTTTTTAAGATCTAATAAAAGACTAAAATATTAAGGTATAACTTTAAAATGTTTAATAATGAATGATATTAAGTTTTAATAAAATACTAAAGGGAATGTTTAAAATATTAGTTTAAATATAGAGTTTAATGGATTAATGTGTTGACTGTTATGGATTTATTATTGTAGTATCGGTTTCTGAAATAGTAGAATGTACTAAGCAAAATCTGATTGGGATTTAGGTGTTATTTTAAATTTTAATTTAGGGGAATGATAGAAAGGCACCATACTCTGATTAGTGATTCCAGGGGAAACTATTCTTTTTTAAATTGGAAATGAGACAGATGTAAATGGAGAAATGGACAAAAGATATAAAAATATTTTTCTTTAAAGCAAGATTAAATATATAAAACAGAATTAAGATGAGGCAAAAGTGGAGAGGAGTTATATAATAGATATAGAATGGTAAACAAGATAGGTAATGGTATATAAGAAGATCATGAATTCAATTGAAGTCCATACAAAAAGAGGTAATCTGGGGCCAAGTTACTTTCTAAAAGAAAGTTTTATGTTTTTATGTTTATGTCTTATGTATGTGTGTTTAATTAAGAATTAAATAATAAAACCTCGGAGGAAGACTAGATGAGAATAATTATAAACAAGCCAGAGAAAAATATAAATGTGATGATTGAATAGCAGATAAATTAGAAAGGAAATATGATTGAATAATGATTAAAGAGAAACAATGTGGAATTTGGTAAAGGGAATTTACGTGTTTATATGGAAATGGGATAAATTATAAGTATGTGATATAAAACAATATGTTACCTGCCTTGTAAAGATTTACAATGGAAAGAGGTTTTATGTTTTTAATGTTTAATGATGTTTTGTTTTGTTTGTTTGTTTGTAAAATCAATAAAACTTGTTTAAAAAAAAAAAGAATCACCATGAGTGAATTGGATGGTCATTTAGATTTTCTTAATAAAGAAAGAAACAAGAAGAGCATGCATTTTAGGAATCAGAATGAAATTCATAAGACTATTTTTTATGCTATAACTGAACACTGGGCAAAACTTCAAAAGTAAAATTAGTCCTGCTTTCAAATTCTTTCATCATGTAATATTTTTATTGAGACAATCCAAGGAAAGACAGAGCATTGTCTCTTTGGTTTTTCATTCTTTTTCCCACAGCCCTCCTACAGAGATATAACACAGCTTAAATACGAAATAAGTTGTTATTCCTCTGTGCAACAACACATGCTTACTGGTTAAGTTCAGAAGAAATGGGGCTTTGATAGGCTTATGATAGGCTTTTATCAAAAGCTCAAAGGCTAAAAATTGCTTCATTTATGGAACCACCTCCTTTCTTGATCATTACCCTAGGACCTCAGATACTTTTTTAAAAAAATTTTTTGGTTTTAACCATGTGTAATTTGCTGCCAATTTGATATTTTGATTTACAAAATAATATAGCCTTAGTTCGCTCTTAGACATTTTATTACATATACATTTAAACCTTTGCTCTGAAGTTTATGATAGAGTTTACTAAGATTCTCCACATTCTTAGATTATATTAATTTGACATTGATAAATCTCAGGAAAAAACGATTAACTGCAAAAGTAACTGTTGTATGCATGAATATTAGGTTAATCTGCCAGATGAGAGACTGCTTTACCATGTGAAAATTAGAACTTGATCAAAGCTCAATTGTATGCCTGAAAAACCTACACTGTAACATCTGGAAGACCCATATTTAGAATTCCTGATATAAACCAATCTTACACGCTCCAGCTACAACTCCCATAACTTCTAGCCAGCTTGGAATTTAGCTAAGATAAAGCTAATATATATATAATACTAAACTGAGTTGATTAATGGACAAATGTTTGACAGCTTTCTGAGGTCACATGAATATGCTAATAAACCCCACTGACTTCAAAAGCATAATCTATATAAATAGTTTTCTTTATGAAAGAAATGTTATTTCATTCTTTTTAAGTAGTCTATGAAGTTGTGGGATCTCTTTGTTGACATTTTTATAATCTTCCAAGCATATTTCAGATCTAGAGAGTCCTGCCTACCCTAATCAAAGATATAACCAGGATAACATTAACATCATTCATAATTACATTTCATAGTCCAGCAAAAATTTGTGGCTGGTGGTTAGGCTGAAATAACAGCAATAGCACTTAGACTTATATACCACTTCACAGTGCTTTATAACTCTCTCTGAGTGATGTACAGAGCATATTGACCCCAACAATCTGGGTTCTCATTTTACCAACCTCGAAGGATGGAAGCCTGAGTCAACTTTGAGCTGCTCAGAATTGAATTGCTGGCAATCAGTAGAATTAGCCTGCAATACTGCATTCTAACCACTGCACCACCTCTTTCAATATCTCCAATATCTTCCAAAGATTCTGTACAAAATAATGAAAGAAGATATAAAAAGTATTGCAACTGCTATTAAGCTTATTCTCTTCCTATTGGTTATAATATGAATTCATGTTGATTCTAACTATGCTTCCTAATTTCCTGATTTTTGGACTAGGATTTTTCTGCAATACCTTGCCCTGCAATTTTCCAAATTCTATTCACTGCTCAGTAACTTGCAAATGATGACTTACTTGGGTGTGTGCTGTAACACATAGGGAAGCTATATTATATGCATGGCAGTTTCACAAAAACCTCAATAATTCCTTCAGTGCCAAAAACAAGTGGGATTGTATGATATAACTAGGTGAGATCAGCTAAGAAATCATATTGATTCCATAGCAGCAGAATCATAGTAAGTCAAATAATGAGGCCTCCTTTTGTATGACTTCTTAACTTTTTAAACATATGCCCCATAAGAGATTTTATTTTAAATGGCCAGTTTAAGTTTAACCAGACAGACAGACAGACAGATACTATTAATTTAGAGGACATTCTATATACATCTAATATGAGTAATAATGAAATACCTATAAATTCCTGCTATAATAAGTCTGTTGCATTTTTGCAACATGAATTTTAAACCTTTATCACATTAATATAAATTCTTGAAGAATATGTCTGGGGAAATACATTCTATATCTATCTAGGAAAAACTGTGTCCTTGAAAGTTGCAATGTCTTCATTTATCTTTGTCAACCAGATTTAGGTTTTTATTCTGTGTTGCAAATTGTTATCTCTAAAATAGTACTTACATATTAAAAAGGGATGCACTACTCTCAATAAATAAATAAAATATTGTGCCCTTGATATAACAATAATATTAAAATAGTGTATTATTATTACTATACTTATTACATTATATTAATAATAATTTTATACAGAGCTCTACACAGTGACAAAATTGTGAATTCTCTAAGGAGCTTGCAATCTAAAATTCAGGGCAGGAGAGCTAGAGGAATGTGAAAAGAAGACAAACTAAAGGTAGGCATTTAGTTACATGTCTCTGCAGACCCAGTTACAGCACAGTAAGAAGCTTAAAAATTAGTTCGGGTTAATTCCATTCAAACAATAATGTAGTCATAACTGCCTTTCTCCGTTGGTCTCAGTTCTCCATGCCACTTAATTATATTTGCTGAGAAATCACAATAGGACTGAGTGCATGTAAAGATGCATAAAGTTAGCCCTCTCCCACTCCCTGAAATATACCTGATAAACAGCCTTTTAGGATTTTGTTTAGCATAAACAGCAATGATGTAAAATGGATGGGGAGAGACAAGACACACCGAAATGACAAGATTTTTTTGTGTTTTGTGGAGCAAGTAGCTCTTCGTTTTCTTTAAACATCTACAAGCAGGTTCTTGACTTATGACTGCAGTTGGAGCTGGAAATCTGGTTATAAATCATTTATGGGTGTAGGTCAAAGAGCCCATGACTGGAAGTGTTTTTATGACAATTCAAAATGTGATGGTCATTAAGCAAATCCATTCATTTGAATGGCATTTTTTTGCTTGAAGTTGACAAAAAATATCACTAACCACAATCACGTGACCACAAAACACTGTGACCGGTCACAATCCATTACCAAATATCCAACAAGTGATCATGTGACCACCACCTGTCATAAATGGCAGGTGGTGCAATCATTTATGACAGCTGAGGGGTGCTTTCTAGTCTGAAAAGCACTCATTGCATGGCCATTGTAAATGCAAATCACTGTTAATCAATTGGTCATAAATCGAGGACCACCCGTATATTATGGAATATCTTGTTTGTTACCTCAAAATGCTGAGAATTTGTTAATTGTTGATTTTTAGCAACTGTGATGGAGAATGTTGGCAGTATATATATGCCATTGCCAGAAGGGTCCTAGGACCTCTACTTCTTTCACCGGACTGAAATGAATGAGAAGCCCTCTGCAACTATTTATATTATATTTTGAACTTCAAACAAAATAAAACATTGTAAATGATCAAAAATCTTGGTATAATTGGAAATTGTGACTAAAGATAGTCCTTGACTTATGACAATTGAGACCAGAAAATTTGTCATTAAGTAGTGTGGTCATTAAATGGGAAATCATGTGACTGCCCCCTTCCCTGTTCACTTCCCCATGAACTTTGCTTGTCAGAAACCAGCTGAGAAGGTTGCAAATGGCGATCACGTGGCTGTCGGACACTATGACTGTCATAAATGCAAAACAATTGCCAAGTGCCAAAATCTTAAACCCATGACCCCAGGGATGCTGCAGCAGTTGTAAGTACAAGAACCGGTCGACTCTTTTTCAGTACCATTGTAACTTTGAACTGTCACTAAACAAATGGTTTTTAGGTGAGGACTACCTGTAATCATGGCGTTGATTCTAAAGGAAACGAATCTAAAGGAAACAAAAACCCCAGCTTTGATTCAGTGTCAATGCATGTTGACAGAAAGTTTTGTTGCTGGTACGCGAGGGATTTAGTGCAAAAACAAAGGTAGAGGTGCACTGTTACGGATTTCAGCTTTCAATCTTATGCTTCAAACAAGCTGAAAAAAAAACTAACACTTTTAACAGTAACTGAAATGCAGTCTGTCAGCATTCTATTTAACCCATTTGTATATTCCCAGAAAGTTTGACATTCTGCAGATCCATGTACGTCACAATTGAGTGTGAAAGCTGTCAATCATTAGGTAAGATCTTTTGTTCAGTAATGACAGGCACTTGAAAAGCCGCATTAACATTATTTAAGGAAGGTCTTCATCTGTAACTCAACTGATTTTTTTTTCTTCATCAAGAAAGAACAGAGCATATCAAGCCATTTTTAGTGCTGCCAAGGCCATTTAAGAATTCTTACAACGCAAGGCAAGGCCAAGAGATAGATTAAATGTCAGTAGATGTCAGGATTTCCACATTTGCATGTTCTACCATTTATCTGTTTTGGAACCAGGTTTAATTCACCATCAGTCAAGAAACTCATTACATTCCAAAAATATCCTTTGAATTTTTTATTATTATTTTTTGCTTAACCTGGTTCATTGGTTTTGAATTGTGCTAACCCAAGTACTGAGGTCTGTAATGCTTAACACTGACTTGGCCCTAGTCAGCAATCATTGCTTAATAACAAGCCATGCATTAAATCATTGAGTAGCTTTAATTAAATTGCCTGAAACTCTAATATATTAAAAAAAAGAAAGGATAGTTACCTGCTCAAGGACTGCCCTGAGAAAAACAAGATAAAGAAAATTATTTTCCAGATGTTAAGAAGCAGGCAATCTTTTTGTCCAATAAATAATAATGGAAAAATTATAACTATGAAAAGCCAATAAATACTATAGTAGCATAGGGAAACAAAACAGGCCAAAAATGAGGATTCATCTTGTCTTGAACTCATTCTGAGAGGATTCTTGAAAGAATAGTGTATTCTGGTAACACCTCAGGTGTCCCCTAAAATTGCTGCTGATGGATTGCGCTTTCCATCTAAAATAAAATTAAAATGTAAATTTTAGAAATCTTGGGTACAATACAGTGCCTGTGTCTAGACTATTACATTCATTTCAAGACAGCAAGATTAGCCTCTCAGATACCCAATTTTTCACAAAAGAATTGAATGGTCCTCTTTTCCCAATGAACATATGTTACCAGGCTGCTTTGGGGTAAATTGAGAGATGTTATTACTTCTTTACATATCTTGAATGAGAACTTTCATCTCCACTTGTGCATAATTAGTCGAGCCAGAGGTAATACTAACTATGCATTGATCACTATGCAATCACACAATTCTGGCTCTCTGCTGATGACAGTGGTGGGGGCTTGTTGCGATATGACACATCAGTAGGAAGTCACGTACACAGACAACCCAATACACATACAATACATATATAGGGTGACACTATAGGAACAGCTACGTGTAAAACCTGAGTCACTTAGGATTAACCATATATGGCAATGTTTCCTGTTCCTGTACAAAATCCTGAGTCAGCTATAGCATAAGGATTAACCATATATGGCAGTGTTTCCTGTTCCTGTCTAACCTCATGTAACCTAAACCCACCCCCCTGCTTGCTGCACAATAAAAGAGAGGGGCAAAGTTTGCTCTGGGCTCTTTTCCTCTCACCAAAAGAAACCTTTGTCGCTGTCATCTTTGCCATCAAGAGGAGCCCACCCAGACAGTCTGTCTGGGTGCAGGTCGCCAGCTGATTCATCCCGGCACTGGGACCCGCAACTCATCAACTGGTGACCCCAACGTGATTTCACAACGTGCTCCTTTTCTAGGAGACGTCGCCCTGACTCCCGTACTACCCACTGGGCAACAGCAAGCGCATTCGTAAGTATGGGCTCCCCACTTTCCAAAGTTCTGTCCAAGCATGTGGATGAACTTCATTTTTTAGTCAGGAAGGCCAATGCTCTGCAAAGAACTAATGGCATGACAGTCTTTCCTCTTTCAAGGAAAGCTATAATATCTTTTCTCCTCTATCTTCAAAAACATTGCCCAGCTTATCCCGAGGATGGCACTCTTAAACGCTCCACATGGGAGAAAATTGGGAAATGGATCCATCAACCTCCTCGGGCAGCGCCACATATTCTCTGTACCTGGAGAGCTCATGGCTGCGATTGATATTTTTATCCTTCTTCTGATTCAACTTCAATCAACAAGATCCCTCCCTCCTTCTCCTTTGTCTAATTCCCCCTGCTCTTTCGGCAGCTTCTTTGCCCAATTCCCCCTGCTCTTTCGGCAGCTTCTTTGCCCAATTCCCCCTGCTCTTTCAGCAACTTCTTTGTCTAATCCCCACCTCCTCTTCCAGCAGAAACTTCACCCATCTACTCTTTGTCTCCAACGCCCCCGCTCCCCCTCCCTCCTCCCCTTCAACAAAAGCCTTACATTCCTCGCATTCCTCTCCCCCTCTTCCCCCCCTCCCTACAGCCTTTCAGCCTCAAAATCTTCCTTTACAAAACCTGACTCCTTCCCCTCAATACCCCTCCCCTTGCTTCGTAATACCTTTCAGGAAGCCTTGATTCAAGGAAAATAGATCCAGAGGACCTCTCTTGTTTTCCTAAGGTCCTCCAAGCCCCGGCAAGTGGTGGAAATGCAAATCCTGCTCCTCAATCTCTGCTTTTAACATCTTCCCAACTTGCTGCTTCCCCCTCCACACAAACAGCTTTTTCTGTTCTGCTTTCAACTTCTATCATCCCAAACTCCTCTTTGATCATGGAAGGGGTGGTCGCTGCCCCCTTTCTTTATGACTCATCCACTCTTAATTGCCTCTCTCTCAGAGGTGAAAGATCTTTTTCATTTCCTGTTAACACTACAGTAGCCACTCTTGTTATTGCAACCCTTTCCCCTCTATTCCATGCCCTCAAGGGCTTGATCGCATCATCCCCAACTGTCTGCTATCTTTGGCTATCTTGCCCACAGCTATTTTCTTCCAAACAGCCCCCAAAACAAAGAAGCTGTGCATCATCGAATGGCTTCACCTCCCTCACACTCCTAGCCATCACAGTTTTCACTGATGGCTCTAAAACTCATGGCACAAGCAACTGACAATTAAGATGCCTCAACCTTCCCCTCTATTAGCAGGGGAAAGTCATAGTTATTTTCATCAAAACAAAAAGGCTCTGGTTAAACAATTTGGCATTTCTCTGCAGTTTGCAAGCAAAAACTTTTCCTCAAGGGATTAATCCCAGGGGCATAGAGGCTTGTGAGACATGGCAAATGGATGTCACTCAATTCTCACTTTTTGCACCCTGGAAATACCTTCATGTGTCTATTGACACCTATTCAGGTTTCATCATGGTCACCCCTCAAAGGGGAGAAACGTCAAAGCACGTTATCAATCATTGTATTTGGACCTTCGTAGTACTGGGACTGCCAAAAATCTAAAAACAGATAATGGACCAGCCTATATCAGCTCTCAATTCTCTGAGTTCTGCTATCACTGGTCCATTATCCACAAGTTTGGGATTGCCTACAATAGCCAGGGCAAGCTATTGTTGAAAGGGCTCATCAAACCTTAAAATTGGCATTGCAACGATACATGGGGTCAAATGGCCTTAAGGGCCCCCTAGCCTCCCAGCATTACAAAATATTTTGAATGTTTGTCTGTATACGCTTAACTTCCTTAATCTCACTGGCACCCCTCCCCTGTCTGCTGCATCTCGACATTTCACTAAACCACCTGTTCCCACTTCGAGACCACTAGTCTATTATAGACAGTTACCTGATCCTGCGTGGAAAGGACCTGCCGAATTGATCACCTGGGGTCGAGGCTACGCAGCAGTCCAGCTTCCTGACAGAACTCTTTGGGTTCCTGCAAGGTGTGTCCGCCCATATCACCGCCCACAACCAGTGAAGCCATCATCCGAAAAGATGACAGCACTCCTCTTCTTCCTGCTTGGCTGTTCGTTTCGCTGGACTGATGGAACATCCACCAGCCTTAACGCCCACAAACCACACAACATCACATGGGTCATCAAGGACGCTTATGGACAAATACTCAACTCTACAACTAATTACACCATGATTTCTTCCTATTTCCCCAAATTACATTTTGACTTTGCTGAAATGATTATGTATTATTGACAAAAAAATCATTTTGTATTCAGGTACAATTGTTTCCCAAAATTGATGTATATAACTCAGAAGATTTTGTTTCTTTACTAGAACCTAGACAATATAACCTTAGGGCAAAAAAGAGAAGTAGTAACTGCTTTGATGCTAACTGTACTGCTGGGATTGGGGCTTCTGGGACGGCCACAGGTATAGCTGGCCTTGTTACTTCTGATCAGCATCTTCGCCAGTTAAGTGCCACCATAGATGAAGATCTTAGAAGGGTTGAAAAATCCATTCTTGCCTTGCAAACTTCTCTTACCTCTTTATCTGAGGTGGTCTTACAAAACCGCAGAGGCCTAGACCTCTTGTTTTTGAAACAAGGGGGACTATGTGCTGCTCTTAAAGAAGAGTGTTGTTTCTATGCTGATAGCTCAGGAGTTGTCCTAGATTCCATGAAAGAACTAGACACCAGATTAAGAGAAAGGGAACGAGCTTCACAACATACTTGGTATCAAGGACTATTTAACCTTTCCCCATGGTTAACAACATTGTTATCTGCTATAGCTGGTCCACTTATCCTTCTCTTGTTGGCATGTACCATTGGACCATGTGTGATAGGTAAATTCTTAGAAATCCTTAAAAGAAAATTTGGCCAAATTGATTTGGATTTATACTCAAAACAAAAACAAATTAATGCGCTAATAGAGAAAAAGGCCCTCTTGCAATTCTCCTCAGATTCCGATGACTCTGATAACGAGTTCACCAAAGATGCTGCCAAAGGGGAACCACGAATTCTCATGAACCTATGACAGGATGAGTCGGAGGACCTAGACTGGACATAACAGTGAGGATAGTGAGTAAATAGCCCTAAAAACAAGATAAAAACAGAGGAGATGTTGCGATATGACACATCAGTAGGAAGTCACGCATACACAGACAACCCAATACACATACAATACATATATAGAGTGACACTATAGGAACAGCTACGTGTAAAACCTGAGTCACTTAGGATTAACCATATATGGCAATGTTTCCTGTTCCTGTACAAAATCCTGAGTCAGCTATAGCATAAGGATTAACCATATATGGCAGTGTTTCCTGTTCCTGTCTAACCTCATGTAACCTAAACCCACCCCCCTGCTTGCTGCACAATAAAAGAGAGGGGCAAAGTTTGCTCTGGGCTCTTTTCCTCTCACCAAAAGAAACCTTTGTGTCTGTCATCTTTGCCATCAAGAGGAGCCCACCCAGACAGTCTGTCTGGGTGCAGGTCGTCAGCTGATTCATCCCGGCACTGGGACCCGCAACTCATCAGGGGCTGGCATTTGGGGGAAAATAATAATATGTACCATCTGCTCCACAGGATCTAACTTCTATTTTAGAACTTTCTGTTTTAAACAGAAAAGGAATCTCTAAGGGGTGAAATGATGCCAGTTGTAGTTTTTTTTAAAGTGCAAGCATTCCATATAATATCCACAATAGTTATAGTTAACTAATCAAATAAAAGTTTTCAAGTTAGACACAACTGTTTCTTTCCAATTATCTTTAGGGTTCCCACTCTATCAAATAAGGCATTCCAAGGAACTGTTGGAAGAATTATCCTTCTGGGTTCAGTTCCAAGTGGGGAAAAAGACTCTGGAAACATGGAGGCTGTTTGGGAAGATGGTTTAATGGTGGACAGGGCCACATGGCTTAGAGCTCCAAAGTGAAAAGGATGATCACATGCTCCAAGGTGAAAAGAGATCAAGAAGGGTTGATATGCTGAGAGTGCCTGGGTTTTATAACCTTTGTTGGGATTTGAATTGGAGCTTGTATTCTGATTGGTTGTCAGACTCCCATTGGGCCATGCAGGGGAAACTGTAGGCTCTCCTGAGTTCCAGGCTTGGTTGAGCCTTGCTGGATGATGATGCACTGAAAGGGCTTTTGAGCAATTGCTATAGTTTTACCTGGAAATCTTTGTTATGTAAAGTATTCTGGCCCAGGCCTTAATGTCCCACTCATTAACAAAGGTGGGGGTGAGCTTCTGCTTCTGAGATGTTTCTGCTCTTGAGTTTCTATTCTTTTTAGGGGAAATATTCTGCCTTTTAAATATTTCCTATGATATTTCGATTTTCTAGGAGAGGGGTGGGTGCTAACTTCCTACAAGAACCAACTTGCTGGAAGAAAGAGAGATGGGAAACACAATTAGGTGGCAAATCTTTAACATCTTGAACTGTCTCTGATATTTTTGCACTAGTAAGGACTTCAATGTGAAGGCTTGGCTTTGTATTTTTCCCTAGATTTAAGGATTGCCTTTATTTTCATTTTTGACTATGTCAATATTCTTTTGAGAATTACATAGTATTTTCAAGCATTTCTGTCCCCAAAGGGTGATGTTGGCAAGAGGAGGGACCCCAGAAAGCTTCCACAAAGAGGCCACTTGGGACTGCACATTTTTCTTTCTCAACTATCCGAAGTGCCTCTAAATCATTTTGCTGTGACACAAAGAAGCAGATGAAGTTTGAATTCATGAATAGAAAGCAAAACGAGAATGAAAATTGGTAGAAGCTGGAGCCCAAAAGCATTGCTGCAAACCAATATGATGGTAGAAGCTAATTCCAGTTTCTCATATATTGGTTTTCTTAATTAAAATATTTTCTTTTAAAAAATTGAATGGGAGAGAGCACTCAAAAAGTACCATGGCAAATTACTGACACTACAGAAACACTAGTTGGTCTACTGTACATCTAAATATTTATTTTTTCAGGGCTTGTTAAAAAAAGTAGACCAAAATTGCTTCCAATAAAGAAAGAAATTATTAATAGCTATATTTTAATACAATTTTAGTATTGCAATAGTTTTCCTTAGAAACAATGTACAAATATTTCCAGAATGGAAACATTACGATAGAAACAAAATTTTTATCAAACCAGACAAATTTTATTGCATTCTTTGACAATGTGATTAAATTAGTGAACTATCGAAATGCTGTGACATAATTTGCTTGGACTTCGTTGAGGCATTTGATAAAGTAAACCACAATCTGTTACGTGATAAAATAGAAAAATGTGGATTTGACAGCATCATCACCAGATGGATTAGTAACTGGCTGACTAATCTCACTCAATGTGTAGTCCTTATTAGAACTGCATCTACATAGAGAGAAGTAGGCAGTGGGGTAACTCAGGGTTCTATCTTAGGTCCAATATTCTTCAATAACTTCGTAAATCAGGGGTTGGCAACCTTTTGGACCTCAGGGACCACCAAACTCATAACTTTAAATCCCGGGGACTACTAATAGGAATTTTGACTGATGGTGGCTTGCTGACATTGGTGGAAGAAAGAAAAAGAGAGAGAGAGAAAGAGAGAGAGAGAAAGAGAGAGACCTGATCTAACATCTCTCTCTCTCTCTCTCTCTCTCTCTCTCCCTTTTTATTTTTTTATTTATTTTATTTTGTCAAGCAATTATAAGATAACAAGTATAAGTATAAACATACTTATGAATACATATGGATACATATAAGAAAAATAAAAAGAAACAATAGGACAGGGACGGTAGGCACATTGATGTACTTATACATGCCCCCCCCCCCTCTCACACACACACACACACACATATACACACTGACAGGGGTGGAATTCAAATTTCTCAACAACCAGTTCTATGGCTGTGACCTAATTTGTCAGTGTGGCTTGGTGGTCATGTGACTGGCTGGGCATGGCTTGCATGTAAATATTATAAATATTTATATAAATATTGAATGTTTATAAAAAAGAGCAACTTTTACCCAAAAGCAGGCAAAGCAGACAGGCAGATTGAGTTGCTCACAGAATCACAGATTCACTTAGAGATCTGTGTTTCTGCCATCAGCTAGATGAGTCTGCACTGCTTCAGTCCTAAGGAAGGTTCGGCTCTGCTTAAAAGCAAAGCCAAAGATCTAAAGTTTAGCTAGAAAGCAAGAAATCCAATGATTTCCTGCTTTCTAGCTAATCTAAATCTCCTGGCACAGCAGAACAGCTGATAGTTGGGGAAAAAAAGGAAAAATAGCAACTTAGCAGGCAAATTTGCTAGGTAAGGAGTGGGCGGGGAGAGTTCTCGCAGGCCATGTGGCCGGCGCAGCTTGTATTCCTGCGCAGATTAATTGCTTTGGGGGTGACATTTTTCTGCGGCCCACCAAAATTTTCTCCTGGAACACCAGTGAGCCGCGGCCCACCGGTTGGTGACCACTGGTCCAAAGTACCTGAAAGCAGAACAAAAATAAATGAATGGAAACTAATCAAGGAGAGAACCAGTCTAGAAATAAGAAATTTCTTGACAGTTGGAAAAATTAATCAGATAAACAGCTTGCCTTCAGAAGTTGTGGTGGTCAAACACTGGCAGTTTTTAAGAAGAGATTGAACAACTATTTTACTGAAATGGTATAGGGTCTCCTGCTTGAGTAGAGAGTTGGACTAGAAGACCTCCAAAGTCTCTTCCAATTCTGCTAAAATGAGAGGGGGGAATCCTTTTCTGTTCAGGATGTCAATGATTCCTAAATTCTTAATAATTACTTGTCTTGTGGATAGTCTGCCTTCAGAGGAAACAATTCCGAGCTGATTTGTACAAGATGAGATTTTGTCACTTCTTTTATCACAAACGTAAATTATATATAAAATCTTTAGTAATGCATGTGGAAACCAGAAAATAACATGCTGCATTTTTCCCAGGCTGAACTTGCTTTTCCTTGCTAGTAGTTTTGATTGATTTCAAGAAAAGTAATTGTTTTTTATGAGGCTGCAGATGATTACTACCCCCCTTTGTACATTGTGAAAATAAAAGCCAATGATACAGTAGTTCATAAAAACATATATACGACTATGGCCTGGATCTCTGAATGACAACCATATTTGTCATATCCCTGATGGCTTGTGGCTGACAGCAGAGACTGTTCTTTCATTTCTCAGTCACTACTGCAAGTGAAGAACAGAATGAAATCTTACACTGTACAAAACTCTTATATCTGACAGTGAGTGGGAAGATTTATTTTATAACGCATTACCAGATGTATGCCAGCAACATAATATTTCTTTTTTTTAAATAAATTTTTATTGAGTTTTAACAAAACAAATAAAACATCTTATTTGAGTACAGCATGGTTCCGGGTTATCACATTTCCATACAGACACAATTTCATATGCATATTCATCTTATGTATTCAACTTCATATCTTATTACTCTTTTTCCAGTTTCTCACTATTTCTCCCTTTACTTCTCTTAATTTTCTTTTATGGTTATCTCATTTTCTTCTTATTCAATTGTATTTCTTTTACCTAAATTTCTATATCTTTTTATTCATTGTATTTATACTTCATCTGTCTTGTTTACAATTTCATATGTTCTCTTCCAACATTCTTAAGAAGCAAAATTCCCCCTATGATTGCCAATCGAAGTGCAACACCTTTAAATCTTATTGTTATTATCATATGAAATCTCATTAAACATTGAATTTGTGCATTCTAAAATTATAACATTCAAATTTCCGATATCTATTTTATATCATGTAGATCTCATCATTCAGACACTGCTTGGTACTTCCCCTTGAAAATGTAAAAAGAAAAATTCTAAAAACATAGCAAAAACAGATTGATAAAGATTGATAAAATATTGAAAAGAAATGTGAAAGATTTATAAGGAAATTTATACCAGTTATTAGAATGAATTTGAATAATTATTTTGCTTATTAATAGTAAATAATTTATAAGATAAAACTGTATGACTATCCAATGGTATCCTTATTAACAGTTAAGTAATAATGAAGAAGGGAAGGAAACATTTCAATTGTTCTCAAAGATTGATAGATATTGAAAAGAAATGTGAAAGATTTATAAGGTTCATACCAGTACTAGAATGATTTTGAATAACTATTTTGTTTACTAATGTTTATATATATATATATATATATATATATATATATATATATATATATATATATATATATATATATATTTTTTTTTCCTGAGGTTCTCGCTGGTATTTGTATGTGGATCTTTGGTTGTTGGGTTTTCCCGCGTAAGATTCGAAGTATCTAGGCAATGTTTCATCATCTTCAGGCTTCTGTCTCCGGCTCTGTGCTTCTCAGAGTGATGTGAGATTGCAGCTGCTTCTTCCAGATTCTTCCTCCAAGAAGCAAGAGCCGAAGACAGAGGCCTGATGATGATGAATGAGACTTCATCGAAACGTTGCCTAGATACTTTGAATCTTACGCGGGAGAAAACCTGAACAACCAAAGATCCACATACAAATACCTGCGAGAACCTCAGAAATATATATATATATATATATATATATATATATATATATATATATATATATATATATATATATATATATATATATATATACATTAGTAAACAAAATAGTTATTCAAAATCATTCTAGTACTGGTATGAACCTTATAAATCTTTCACATTTCTTTTCAATATCTATCAATCTTTGAGAACAATTGAAATGTTTCCTTCCTTCTTCATTATTACTTAACTGTTAATAAGGATACCATTGGATATACAGTTTTATCTTATAAATTATTTACTATTAATAAGCAAAATAATTATTCAAATTCATTCTAATAACTGGTATAAATTTCCTTATAAATCTTTCACATTTCTTTTCAATATTTTATCAATCTTTAGAAACAATTGTAATTTTTTTCTCTCTTCTTTATGATTGCATTAATTATAAATAAATATATCATTACATAACAATACAGTTTTATCTCATGGATTATTTACTTATTTCATTTCTAACTCATTACAGTATTCTACTGTCACAGCACTATCTTTTGTACCTTTGCAGAATCCTCACTTTTAACTTAATTTAACCATTGTTTCTGTGTTTTCTAGCTGAGCAAATACCTTTAATCCTAGTACGTTTCCCCTTTTTCTTTATTTCCTGTTTTTGTCCCTCATAAATTCTTTCCTTTTCTATCTTTCCCCCCTTTTTTTCATCCTGTTTTTTATACCCTTCTCTCTCTAATTTTCCCTTCTGTAGTTTTCTTTTCTGCTTCTCCTTGCTGTTATACTTCTTTTTCAGACTATTTTTCTTTTTGGCTGTTCCCTTTGATCTCAAACTTTTAACTCCTTTCCACCTTTTTACTCTTATTACCACACTTTGCATTATTTGATCATTGAAAATGGCTTCTTTGTCCCACCCTTCTTCTTGCTCTTGAAGCTTTCCTTTTGCTTTTCATAGTTCAGGATCTTCATTTCAAAAAATTCAAATACTAAGCCAAAGGATCTTCCTCCCCTTTCTGCATCTTCTTTCTGTTTTTTAACACTCATCTTCAATTCCTCCAGGAGTGATGGCATTTTAAACACTTTTGAACAACCACCCTCCTGCCCAATCTTATCGAGTCAGGTTCTTCTTTGAGGTGGCCATTTCTGACCACCACTGCAACCACCTTCAGGGAAGGGAGTTTAGACCAGCCAAGGAGGAGAGATGCGGCTTCCCTCCACTTGGCTAGCAATCTCCCCCCTCTTCACCACCTCTATGGGGTGGCTTCAGCCCCGAATCCAAAGGATCGGGGCGCTAAAGCAGCGAGCACAGATTGAAACTGCACATGATCACGGATTTCAGTCTATTGCTGAAGAGACCCAAACTGGAAGTCGAGCAACAAAATATTTCTGTTGCTTTTTCAAAGCTAATCACTGTATGTTAACTAGAACCAATACCAGCCATATTAACTATTTATTGCTCTAGATCAGGGGTGTCAAACTCAGTTTCATTGAGGACCTCATCAGGGTTATGTTTGACCTTGGGGGGCCAGGGTGGGTGGGTGGAATGGGCGTGGCTAGCTTGACATCACTCATATTGGTGCCTGTGGTGGCCCAAGGACTCTGCCAGAGAAAATGGACTAGTGAGCTCCAGTTTTGGCTGTGATGGCCTGCAACCCTCTGCCAGTGAAAACATGCATTATGTGCTGGCCACACCCATGCTCAGTTTAGTAAAGGAGAAAAAAATCCCGATACATCACATGATGCAGCCATGACGTGAGTTTGACACCCCTGACCTAGCATGAGCCCCTTCTCATAATCATGTATGTCAGAAAAAGGGAGGAAGATTTGTAACAAATGATCTATACTTAAAAATGCTATCTGCTTAACTTAATTAAACCAGATGGTATGTGTGCATGCAGTTGCTGAAAAAAAAGAAAAAAAGTTGCTCAGCTGTATTTTCTTTTTAAAAAGTGTTATTGCTGCTGACAAAAATGAGATGCAACATTGCACAAGCCTGGAGGTGACACTGTATAGTTTGTAATATAGGCTGTAAGGCGAATGAGGATTTTTCATCTTAAAACCCCCTTGATTCAGTGCAAATATTAGTGGAAACCAAAAGAAGTCTTTCCACAGGGAATTCTGACCCTTTCTATTAGAAATGCAGCTATCTCAACTACCTCCAAGTCTAAGGCAATCTTTGAAGACATCTGAAACCCTGACACATGATCCTATATGCACTTTTCAGACGAAGGTTTCTGTGGCAGGATGGTGCTGCAGAAAATAGTTTTATTATTTATTTGTTTATTTGTTTTATTTATTTATTTGTTCATTTATCCAATTTATATAGCCATCGATTTTACAAAAAGTGACAGGGTGGTGTAAAACAACCCAATCAGCGATGAATATAAAATAATCATTTCCTAAACCATCGTACGAAACCATCGTTTATAAACAAAAAGTATAAAAGCAGAATGAAACAAGAAAATAACAGATTTTAGATGTTAATAATAATGAGTCACTTCCAGTGGTGGGATTCAAATTTGTTTACTACCGGTTCTGTGGGCATGGCATGGCTTGGTGGGCATGGCTTGGTGGGCATGGCAGGGGAAGGATACAGCAAAATCCCATTCCCTCCCCACCCCACTAACCTACTTTCCAGCTGTTCAAAATTTCCGCTACCGGTTCTCCAGAACTGGTCAGAACCTGTTGAATGCCACCTCTGGTCACCTCACAAGTTTATCACCTCGCTTGCTGGTATAATCAGGACTTGAAGGTCTTTCAAAAGTTCAGCAGTTATGAGGCTGATTTCATCTCAGGAAGAAAATTCTACAGTGCCGTTTCCACTGCCTAGGGCCTGCCAAAGGTCTCACTCTCTAGATGATGAAGTGTGTAAAATGTCCATTCTATTGGATCTGATGGGATGGGCAACTGAAGTCAGGAAGAGGCGATTTCTCACATAACCCAGTCCTGTACCATGTAGGACTTTAAAGGTCAACACCAGAACCTTGAATTGGACCTGGAAACAATCTGGTAACCAATGCAGCAGAGCTGTAACATCCAGAGTTGTGTAACAGAAACACACATAACTGCTCGCAATTCTGAATTTTGTATCAGCTAAAGTTTCCAGATACTTTTCAAGGGCAGCCCCATGTAGAGTTCATTCCAATAGACCAACCTGAAACAGGGCATGAGTAAGTAGGCCTCTTGATCCAGGAATGGGCACAACTGGTACACAAAACAAATTCGTGCAAAAGTTCTAGCCACGACTATCATCTGCTTCTCAAGCAGGAGTTGTGAGTCTAGGAAGATTCCCAGATTGCACAAAGATTGCAATCCCATCCTTCACCAGAGACCACATAGAACCAGAGGACCCAAAACCTAAAGTCCTGCCAGGATTCAGTTGAAGTCTATTGTGCTCCATCCAGATACTCACAGCCTTCAGACAGCAGATGCTAGCAAAAATTAGAAACCCTCTGAACGTAAGATTACACTTCCCAGAATGCTTATATATTTCCCTGTAGAATGCTCTGCCTCAGGTTAGTGCACTGAATGTACTCCGAGGGCTCTTTTCCTACAGCAAATTCTACAGGGGCCCTTCCCTCCCTTCTGCTTGCTCCAGAGTCAGGATAAAAGACTGTGACA
The DNA here is from genome assembly GCF_049901715.1 of Pseudonaja textilis. NCBI lineage: Eukaryota > Metazoa > Chordata > Lepidosauria > Squamata > Elapidae > Pseudonaja > Pseudonaja textilis. The sequence continues at coordinate 255,817,755 of NC_141990.1, read as the reverse complement.
AGCCATTCTATAACAAGGATAGCTCCACTCCTAATTTTGGAAAAATAGATGACGAGTGCAAATGGAGAAACACAGGAGATGGGAGGAAGGAAGGATCCCGATATTTATTTAACTTTATTTAATTTATTTATTCATTCATTTATCCGCCTATCTCACCGCAAAATATAGGTGAAAATATGTGCAATTAGACATAATCCTGAGACTCTTGGACTAAAGTCCTTGAACATGGATATCAGTTGTTCTTTATTACCCTAACTTGCTGCTTTCCTGCTATTTAACCAATTCCAACCTGTCAACTTGTTTATAATTAGCAAATAAATAAATCGTATGCAAATTTAGCCGCTTAGATTTGTGGAACAAGACTATGACTTTCTCAAAATTGAAAACAAAATTATATAAAGTTCTGGCTTTAAAGTTCAATTATTCTTTTGCAGACATGGCAAAAGTAGTACTGGAATTGCAGTGGAATTCTCATTAAACTTAGCTTAACCCAGTTTTTGTTTGCCTCCCATTTTGAAGCCATTTCTCTTCCTTGCATCACTCAGCACTGAACAGAGAGAATATTATTTTATTCCTCAGAAAAGCAACAACAGAACAGACACGCTTATTTTTCATGCCAGGGATAATTTTGCATTTGGAAGCAGAGGAAGGGCATGGATTAACTCACCTATATCAGTGATTTTTAAGATTTTTTGGGGGGTGGGGAGGGGAGCATTGGCCTTTTTAATATTATTTTAATCCCCAATTTTAGCATCTCTTGAATGTCATTATCAGTGCAGGAGATGTAAATCTACTACTAATCTCAATTATCTGTTGCCTCTTGCACTCTATTACTAAATTAATTATCTGCTGAGGCTCATTACATTCCTTTTATAAGCTATCACTTCTAGCAACATGTGTAGTGTTACTGAAGAGTGAGAGACTCTAGTTCCATGCAGCTAATCAGTCTTCTCTCCCTAGATTCTCTTTAAGTTGAAAGAGACTATTCAGTTGCTCCATGTTGAATGAGAACCTCCTTCCACTGGGTTTTTAAAAGATAAAGAATTCCTTGTATGGCAAAAGAAAAGGAAAGCAAGGAGATTAACTTCTCTTCACCTCTTATACATGCCTTTTCTTTTCCTTACTGGGGCAGATCTCTGAGTAGTTTGTTTAATCATTTAATTTACCTTGGTAACACTTTAATTTAATTTTTAAAATTGAAGGCTCCATAGTCTCTGAGTGGCTTAACATTTTAAAAGCAAGCAACAATAAGAGAGTATGAGACCATACATATTTAGAAAAAACAACTAATTTTTAAAACCCCACAATGATTCAGCCGCAACCTTACCCAGGCTTGGGAATTGCTGCCAAGATTAGGAACCAGATTTTCAGAGATTTTCTAAACATCATCAATGTGAGACCCATACAAATATCTGGTGAGGTGCCATTTCCCAAGTAGGGGAAGGTAGAGTTGCAACCGAGGAGGCACACTTCCTACACCTCATTAAATGATATTGTTTAATTGAAGGGATCTGGAGCATGCCCACTGTGCCTGATATTACAGGATCAGCAGAAATTATCAGTAATCAATAGTCTAGTAAATAACAATAAAGAACAACTGTTAGGGAATAACCAGCATCTTACACTGGACCTATTGCTTTGGGGTGCCAAGATATCAGATACCTACTACTGATAGATGACAGCAAGGAGAGAATAAGAAAATCTTTTATGTCTCACTGCAAAGTCTGTTAAAAAACATAATATGACCTTATGAAAAATTACTTTTAGCTACTTCATGAAAAGGACCATGTAATTTTCTTGACACCAATACGGAACAAAATTAAATTCAGGTTAGAAACATTTCCCCGCTAAAATTAAAAACAAAAATTAGGATGTAAGTTATATGCATTGGCTGAGTTCCCATGTTATCTTAACCCATACTGTGGTTTGCATGGTTTTGTTGAAGCATTTTGTGCAAGTCCAGCACATTGTGGTTTGTAAATCATGATTTATGATATGGTGTGTGAAACAAGCTGTTATAATTTAATAAACAAGAGTTAAAGAATTTGTAGTTTAGTACAAAAGCGTGTATTTAGTCATTGTTACAAAATGATTTAAATAAAAAGATATAGGTAGATGATTTCACAGTACTTCATTTTTATATAATTGTTTCAATGATCAGAGATTGTTTCTAAACATTTGATCTGCACATAAGCAAAAGTGTGAATACAGAAAATTGTGGTTTAAGAATCTGTTGTTAAGTGAATGATGCCTTGAATGTGTGTGTGTTTGTGCGTGTGTGTGTGTGTTTTCTTAAGTTTCCGTGGGTACTTACATGTATGGTATTCAGCTTTGTTCGGGTATTTTCCCACGTTATTATAGTTGTGCAAAACTGAAATGGCTGTGAAAATCTGACTCACAGACGAACACAATACAGAAGCCTAAAACTATTAGCCTTTTTTGCTTCAGCCCTCTGTAAACATCGTCCAATTCTGAGCAAGTTAAGACTGGAAAATTGAAGCTTTTTAAAAAAAAGGTAAAACAGTTATATTGCCCTTGCTTTCCTTGTGAAAAGGACATTAAAAGAAAAATCCTGTACCTGATAATCCTCTCCCACGGTCTATCAAGTAATTACTGGCTTACTTAAAATAAAGTTAAAATGAAGCGATTTATCTTCTTGTTTGGGTTAAAGCAAGATATAGAAAAGGAGTCGGAATGCAAGAAATGTAACCAAAAAATAATTATTTTAAACTATTTAGTTTTAACAAAATAAACAAAAGAGCATTCCTTAACTTTATAGCAATTCAAGGATGTATCTCTAAAGTGATACAGGATCCTGGAATGAACAGAAGTGTTGTGCAAAAAAAAGAAATATTGCCTTTTTTTTGCAGCATTCAGAGTCCATTTTAATCAGGGCAATACTATTTCCAATACTATTGATTTCATCAACTGATTCAGGATGCATTTCTATACAATTTTAACCAGAAAATTATTAATGAATCTGTTATTTTCTGTTCCTAAATAATTTGGGGAGATAACAGCAAGAAGTAACTAGGATCCAGTTTTATGAAAATAAATCAGAATGCAATACAATTCTTGTTTAAACCTATTATTTTGGCCTTTGCAGAACAAAGAGTGTTTCCAATTCAGCGTCAATATAAATTCAAAGATAAGCAAGGCTAAAGCTACCTGCCTTATCTTGCCCCTTACCTGGAAGCTGCTGAAAACAGTTGAGTAAACTGTGCCCATTGTAACTAAATCCCTGGAAAACCTTTGCCCAGAAAGCAACACTTCTGTTCTTTGAGTTGTTCTCCGAGTGCGAAACTGCATAAACCAAGCTCATTTGTAACCTTAGTATATCATAAGCTGTGAAGTCACAGGAACCAAGATCAGAGATTTCTCAGAACTGCAGTAAGCTTGATATAGAATGATAGGCTAGAACTATTTTTCCCCTCTAGTTTTCTAAATAGAGATAATCTGGGGAAGCAGGAATATTCAGGTGTGTGATAGTCCCACTGAAATCTGATAACGGATTATATACTTCATGAAAACCCAGTTTCATAGTAGCTGTGGTGGTGCAGTGGTTAGAATGCAGTATGATAGACTGCTCACTCCAGGAGTTTGATTCTGACTGGTTCAAGTTTACCCAGGTTTCCATCCTTCTGACATCAGTAAAGTGAGGACCCAGATTGTTGGGGGCAATATGCTGACATTGTAAAGGACCCAGAATGCTGTAAAGCACTATGAAGCTGTATATAAATCTATGTACTTTTGCTAAAAGAGCAATTATTTCTAAATGAAACATTAAGATCAAACAATATAGAAAATAGGAACCAAGGACAAAATGCATATCACTCTGTATTGTTTATGTTTTGGTTCAGTATCCCACTATGATTGTAAATGATGATTTGTAGCTTTATGCTATCAGCATTCTAGAATATTTCTTATTCAGTAATTCATGGTTAAAAGCAGTATTATAACATGTCTGAAGCAAGTCACACATACTTCTGGAATCTATAACCAAACCCTTGTCCCTTATGAAGCCATTTTTTCACACCTTGCAGTTTTCTCTTGTTGAAAGGTGCCAAAATGCCTTTCTTTCAAGGATTAGATTTTCCTGCTGGGAGAGCTCTGGCGCAAGGATACGGACAACTGCTTGAAAGCTGGACCTTTTTATTTTTCAGGAAGGCGGAGAACAGCGAGAAGTCTGCGTTCCTGGGCTAGCTAGCTTCTTATGGTAAGTCCCTGGTTTTTTATACCCTTTTCTCCCTTTGTAAGTTGATTTTGTGTGAGTGTTTGTATTTGTGCCTAATGTTTCAAATCCTGTTTGTCTTTATTCCCGTCGGAGGGCAAACTCCGTGGGGTGCGGAAGGCAAACTCCGCGGGGTGGCCAGATTGTATTATTGGTTTTCTGTAATCTCTTTTAACTTTAAGATAGTTTTTCATATTTGTTCTGTGGCAATCTCCTGTCTGTCCCTTTTGTAATTTATATTGTGTCTTTTGACTGTTTGTTTTGCTTATTTGGTATGTCCTGTGTTTGTAAGGGTTTTCTGAATTATCTTTTGTTTCCTTTTTTCTATTTGTCTATTTTTCTATTTGTCTATTTTCTTAATTACTCAGGCTTTTGTCTATAGGGATTCTTTAATACTTTTTATTTGATTCCTTTTCCTATGTAAGTTTGTTTTCTGGCTGGCCTGATGTTCCCCTTGGGCTTTTCCTGTTTTTTGTGACATTACTGCCTTCGTGAAATTCCCTTTCCACACTCTCTTTTTCTTCTCTGCTTTCCAAGTAGCCCCTCATTTCTGAACCTACTGTTGTTGTATCATTTGAAATTATCTTCATTGATCATCAAAGCAGATACCCATGATTCTTTCAGAAAGGTACAATTATCCGAGACTTAGTTTTGACACCATGGCAAGGAAGATGAATCATCTGTTAAGCCACAAAAGCTGTGACCCAGTTAAGATTTCTAGAAAGCTTGAAGATCTTAGGATGTTTACAGCACTGCCTTTTACCTTTACAGATGGTTTTAAATGTATGCTGCCGCTGCTATATTATTTAAATGTATTTTCATTAGGTGAAAGGAGTCTGAGGCACTGCATCTGAGTAAGCTACAAAACTCATGCTGACATGCACGCTAAAAAAATTACACAGTTAAATTCCATATTATCATGTAAATGGCAAAAGAAGTCACATGGGAGCCTGTGCTTTGTGCTGAGTGATAAAAAGCTGTGAGCTATAAATAAGAGTTAAATAAAAAACCTTGTCAATTGAAGCTGTGGAGGGAAAGAGCCTTCTAGGGGCTTTTGTAGGGTTTGAGGATTATTTATTTATATATATTTCATACTTCTAAGCTGTCCATCCCCCTCAAAAATTATAACTTAGTTAAGCATTTAAAGGTTCAGTATTTAACTAGGGCTAAAATAGCTAGGCTGCAAAAATGTGGATTTCTACTAAAATAGGAAAGAAATACACAAAACTCCTAACTCTTTGCCACCATCTAGAGATTGTCCAGAATTTTGCTTCTCAGATATAACACACCGTTTTACAAACACCACAATGTTTTTGATTTCTGAGGGAATTATGACCACAAAGGTTCAAACAGAGCCCACCATTGAAAAACTGCTTCTTGAAAGATTGCAATTTACGAGAAGCTATAGAAAGAACCCTTTTTATTCTTTTCAACCTAATGAAATATTACACAGAAATTATGTAAAGGAGCTCAGGATTCTGTCCATCAGTCAGCAGGATTAACTCTGTGAAAGTGGAGCAGAACAGCAGCATATTTGGTGTGGAGAAAAAAGCTGGCAAAGGGGAGTTCAAAAATGGGTAAGATATGCTGGGGAGCTTCAGAGAAAAACATTACAGAAAAAAAAAAGAGAGCGTTAAATACCCTTAGTTCATCCCTATAGGAGAAGCACTGTATCAGAATGTTGCTGATGATTCCATTTTAAATTCTTCGCTCTTCACCTCTTGGTCAACAGAAAAAAAAACTGGATTGTAAATTTTTCCAGAAAAGTTTACTATGCAAATTATTCCTATTAACATATCCATCCCAATATCCATAGATTGCACAAGTATTTAGGCTATAGTATTTGATGTGAGGAAAGGGAAAATGATAAATTTCCCATTTTCTATTTTTTTTTAAAAAAAAAATCCCCGGTGATTTTTTTTCTGCATAAAATTTTGTCACCAGAAATGTTTCTGCCTTACTTCTCTCCTGGACATGTGACCTAGAAAAGCATATACATAACCTGCCCTATGTTTCCCAGGATACACATGCATATAACCAGACAAGATGCTCTGCAAAGAGAGACTAGAAATGCTTCTGTATCCCATTACACAGCTAGAAATATAAACACCAACTATGGACACTGCAGGTAAAGAACTAGAAAGAATTCAAGAACTCACGTTCTACCCACTTATTCTACCTTCTTATAAAAATCTTTCTGCTTCTGATCTATAACACTATATATGACAAAGTGATTAAAGTTGGTGGGAAATTAAGACTGTATTTCCCCGCTCTGCTTTCACTTGTACAGAACTGGTTCTTCCGAGTATCAAAAGATCTGAGCCCCAATATTGTTTCTGATACATAATATAAGTTATCAGTCCACACCAGCATATCCATATACAAAAATTACTAAGACATGCCTTCAACTAATTCATTAAAACTCAGAGGACTGTTGTGAAAAAGATGAAACTTCCATTCATAAGTGCTGGATTGAAGCACTGAACCTTAGCAAAAGTCATACTTTTAACTTCAGCTTCTGTAGGTACCACCACCACAGTCAGAAGAGAAACCAAACTAAAACAAAGTCCTAAATTATTCTTGGCAGAGATTTTCATTTGTAATTTGTTTTCCAGAAACCAAAATGGAAAAGAAATTAACCAGTTGAAAATTGCTCATAGTCAAAAGTACAGTGTTTTGATAGTTCTGAAGGGCTATTATTACATCAGTCAAACAGTCAAGAATAGGCTGTGCTGAAATTTGAACTGATAGAATCAAAATGAAAGAATAATTATTTTCTTGGAAACATGTGGAAGGACACTTGTACAGACCAATAAAATCTGCAAGGTGTATGTTTTATATAGCCTGTGGTACTCATCTGATTTTGTATACTTTTAATGCAGGAAGTCAATCTACAAAAAATGTCTTCTCCCGATTGTGTGGAATAACTCTTATCACTAACTCTATTGGGCTAAAGGAAAAATATCCATTCAAAATATGGAAAAAGAAAAAGAAATAACTCATAGAACAATGAAATCCAAAACTTGGATACAAAAGAGGCAAAACATTAACACATCTTTACTGAAATATCCAGTTCTTTAGTATATTACAGAAAGGCTTAAGAACATGTATCGTACCTAAAATGCAGACTTTTTTAAATAACAAGATTTTGTATTTATATATATGTATATATAAAAAGAAAGTAAAGTGCAAGAAACTTATTTTTCCCTTCTCCAAATTAATGCATCAAAATTTACTACACTGACAATACTATAAACCTGGAAATACCCCACCTCCATTTTATTATATAGTAGTGGGTTACATATAAAACAGAAATGCTGTGGAACCACTTTTTTTTTTTTTTTTGCCAAATGCTTCTAACTGTTAAGGGATAAAAGGTATTAACAACAGCGTCTTTTCTGCACACTTATTACAACTGTTGACTTTGTCGCTGTCCATTCTGGCTGGAAATTCATTAGAAAATGATGTTCTGTAAGTGGAGCTACGATATCTAGATATTAAATTAACAGTATTATGTAAAGATGGTTTTTTTTAAAGGTGTGACAAAGAAACGCACGTAGCTCTTGATGCCCACTGCCAACCATAGCTTTTGTACATGACCTTTTAATTTGACTTCAATAGTGCAGATTAGGGGTAGAAGGGGGCATTATTACATCTAATACTGAAAAATGGGGGTGGTGGTGGTGGAGTTATGACATTTTAATCCAGCTTTAATATGGCACCCTCCTGTTGAACAGGATTACAACTTCTATCACCCTTGGCCAACATGCCAGCTGGGGCCTGCTGTAAGATGTGGTTCAATGCATCTAGGAGATTCCCAGGGTGCAGAAGGCCATGTGAATACATCTCTCCCAAACATCCAGGTCTCCTCAGCAAGAAGAGTGAAATTGGCAGCAAGGCGCTTTTTCTTCAGGAACTTAACACTAGGAGTGTCAGATAAAGAAAGATCGTATTCTGCATATAGATTCCAGGAACAAAGTATCTGAGAGACAAGAACTAGTTCAGCTACTGGCTATTCATCCTCACGAAACAAAAACTCTGAATCATGGTCATTTTTAGCTGGGCTTGCCACATATTCCTCTGTAAAAATCTCAGGAACATTCTGCGGGGAGGGGCTCCTGTCAACCCGCAAGTGGGTTCCAGCCTCGATTTCCTTTTAGGGATATTGATTCCCCCAGGCTCTTGAATACGGGAAAGACCCCCTTCAGACGTCCTTCTCCTCATTCTTGAATCTCTTAAGAGTCTCATAAATCCAGGCAGTTTCGCCCAAGAACATCACGGAGCGGCGGCCTTGGCTTTGCAGTGCAAAATGTGCTTGTGGACAAAGTCGATTCGCTCCTGGAGCAGCTGGGCTTGCTGGTCGGAGAGGAAGCCGAGAATCTCGGCCAGAGGCTCCCGAGTCCGGTAGAGCCTGAGCAGCTCGGACGCCGCGTTGCGCAGGCGGTGCAACTCCCGCACTCTCTGGGCGGTGGCCTCGCGGAAGACGCAGACGGAGCGGAGCAAAGGCTCGTTGTATTTGTCCCACATGGCCAGCAACCGGTAGCCGTGCACCAGGCCGGCCTCGTTGTCGAGGAAAACCAATCCCCCGTTGGGGGCCCGTTGCAGGTTGCTGGTAGCTCGATGCATGACACGCGGGTCCCACTGCAGGCTAAACAGGTTGCTGACCAGCCGGTCGAAGTTGGCCGTGAGATAGTCGAAAAGAATCAAGTCGCTCCACTGCACCAACTCCACCAGCTGCGCCTGGCTGAGGCCTCTCAGCTCCCCCGCAGCCAGGGGCTGCAACCTCCGGCCGGCCGCCGGCGCCCCCGCCTCAGCTTGCCAGGGGGCGGGGGCCACCACGTCGGTCAGATTGTCCACCCACCGCGCCAGGCTCACCACGGCCCCCTCGGCCCAATGGGAGCCGCGCAGCTCGTCCCGCACTTCCGCCCACTGCCCGCCGCGGGCTTCCACCCGGGAGAGAGTCAGAGGCGGCAGCCGCTCCTGAATGCCCAGCAGCCCGGCCAGGTGGTAGGAGAGCGCCTCGCCCTGGATCTGCTCCGGGTTGATGCCGTAGCGCACGCAGGCGCGGCTCCCGTCCGATAACCGGGCCAGCCGGTTGGAGCTGCGGCCGCAGCCGCCGCGCTCGAGCGATACGACGCGCGCCTCCCGGGCCGCCCGCAGCCACGAGGCGGTCTCCTCCGCCGAAAAGCCGGGCGGCACCTGAGCCTCCAAAGTCTGGCTCCAGAAAACCCCGCCGCGCACCGGCAAAAAGGGAAACTGCTCCTCGGCGCCCATTGCTCCTTGCCTCTCCCGCCGAGGGTGAGCCGAAGGAAGCGGCGGCTCCTGCCCGCTTTCTCCCAGCCCCTCCTGGAGCTCCGTCGACTGTCCCGGCAGCGTCAGCAGCGCTCGGAAAGTTTTCTGGGCGGCTTGGAGGCGACTTGTCTGGAGGGGACGGCTCGGTGCTGCCGGCGCGCCTTGGACGCTGCCGAACGCCGAGTCGGCTCGCTCCTGAGGGAACTTCAGTTCGACCGTTCTCGGGTCCCCGATCCGTCCACTCCACAGCCCCACCAAGGAAGCCAAACCTAGCAGCCAGAGCACGGCCACGGAGCCCAGCCCGGCCAGACCCGCTCGTTGCATTCTCCTCCCGCGGCTGATGCTGAGCTTGGAGGCTGCCGCGATCTCAGTCCGCCGCTCCGGGACTCGGCAGTTGCGCTACCCCGCGGCTCATCCGATCGGGGCTGCCTTGGTTCATGGTGGCTGTCGGTGGCCGGTTCCAGATTCCGGCAGGAGCCTGCCTAAAAAGCCGGCAGGGAGGCTCCCGTGGAAGGAGGAGGAACCCCGATTCCGGACGGACGCCCCAGCCTCGGCTGCGGGGCCGATGTCTGTACACAGACCCCTCTAGCGATTGAAATTCTCAAGAACCGAGACCACGTGGGGGAGGCGATGGGGGGGGAGCACAGGGACCCAACCCACCGCCCGACACGGTCTTCCCCTTAAAGCGGCAACGGCTTGTCGAGAGGTGGGGCCGTTGCTGGCCGATGCGTTCCCGGTGGGGCGCTCCCCCCAAAATGGGAGGTCCTTAGGCACGCCCCGAATGCTGAAAGAGCCCTTTGGGATCCGGTTTCGGGGTCGTGGCGAAGATGAGTAGCAATCTTCGCGAAGGGATGGGCTAGGCGGCCGGCCATCTCTCAGCGCTCCTCCCTCCTCCCATCCGGCTTAGGAAGCACAAAGGATTCGGTCCGTTTAAAAGAAAAGATGGGAGAGAGGCACATTGCGCTGCTGATTTCAAAGAGCTCTTTCTTTGAGCGGGAAGAGAGGAGGAGGCAGCAGCACGGAACGGTGGGAGAGAAATATAGTCTGGGCGGCAATCTGGGGTCAGTTCATTCGTATTGAGCAAAGGCAGCCGAAGGTTGCTTGCGGAGCGCTTGAACCCTTGATCAGGGCTTAAAAATCCCATGCGGCTCAAATAAATAAATAAACGAATGAATGAATGAATGAATAGATAGATAGATAGATAAATAAATAAATAATCTGGCTGGGGTTTCTTAGCCATGCAAATAGACACGTTTGAACTCTACTAAGCATAATCGGCGTGCGATGGGTGAATGTACACTACTTTATGCACGGATGCTTCGATTTAGGATTGTAGTAAAATCGGTAGAAATGTCTTCTCGCGCCCCGCTCTCTCCCCCCTCCCAGGATTTTATCCACCGTTGATTTTGAAGAACCATTTTAAGCCATCCTTGAGTGGGCAGAAAATAATACCTGCGTGAAATTTGCCGCTCCCAGTTGCCAATTCCTGCCTTATTCTACTTCTGTTATTCTCCGCTTCAAATCACTGGCTTTCATCCAAGTTAGGTGACAAATGACAAAACGGAACAGATTTTACATAGCTTGAAGCTGTCCTTGGATGGTGCCCAAATGTGGAGGAAAGTGCTGCGGAAATACCAATACAAAAAGAGTCTTAAGACCAGATGAAGGCAAAATAACAAAAGGACATTGCAGGAAAAAGAGGTTGCAGTGGCTTGTTGTGATCAACTACAAGTGGGGAGTGGCCCCTTTTCAAAAGGAAAATATAAGCTCCAGTGTGAAGGAGGATCCAGCAGGAAGCTTCTAGGAAAAGTGGGGCAAGCAGAAGATCCAGACAACTGGCCAGGACAGAAGCAGCACCTTTGCTCTGCTTCACCCCCCCCCAGTTTATTCCCCACCATTGGAGAACCTGGAAGCAAAATTCAACTGTAGTCTGGTTAGCTTCTGCAACATGGAATTGGGAAATGTTTTGTTCTTTATCTCTTATCTGTAGCAGGAGCTTTCTGAATTATATTCCTTGTGTAATAAGAAAGCTCCGTTAGCGAAGTTTTATTGATTTGAGTGATTCCATTAGTTTAGGAGCACTTAATAGATTGGAATGAATCACATGTGACTTCAGAGCCTCTTCATCCTTTGGGATAAACTAAAGATGTCCCAGTTCCCCTTCTTTTCCATTCTTGGTTGTCATGAATTTATAGGATTCCTCAGGTGGTTGAAGAGTGAAGCCATCACAATGCAATATTTCCTTGTAGGCAGTACAGAAGGGTAATGTAGTTGAGAGAACTAAAAGTCCAACCAGAGAAGAATGGTTATGCTCTATTCATCCACATTCCGCCAGAGAAACTAATGTATTTCCAGTAGTTTCATATTAAGATCTAAATCTAAACTGAAATGGATCCAGGTAATCTGTTTCCTCCAGAGTGTCTATGGAGATTCTCAGTCATCCAGGTCATGGTTGTCCCAAAGATGATTTTTTTCAAGTGGCAACTGGACTTTCTGGTTTTTCTTTGAGGACGTTTCACTTCTCATCCAAGAAGCTTCTTCAGGGACTGTGTACTGTTCAGTTCAGTGAGACTTGGTTCTAAATAGATAGTTTGTAAACTGACAGCTCCATAGGAAATTACACAGACTTAAGTTATTCCTCTTTCTCTTCTGCAACATAAGCCTTTTTTCATTTTCTAATGTCCTGATTCTCCTGGATATTATGGCTAAATCACAATGTGCTTCTGTTTTTTTTTTTCCCCCAATCAATACTCCTCTTGACTGGGGACAAACTGAAATAATAATATTTTATCCAAAATAAAATGCTGCTACTTTATAACAGAGATCTCGTCTCATATCAAAGAAAAATGTATAGTAGCGATTGTTTATTTATGGGCCAAGTCCAATCTGTTACATATACAGAAGAAGCATTCTTGTTTTGGCCATTTTCCTCAATGCTCAACAGTATACAATTGCTAGGAATGTGCTATTAATTTCCCATTAGCAGTGTCATTGTAAGGTAGTTATAAAATGGCAGTGATACAAATTTGCTAATTTTTAGCAGTCCAACAAGAGTCTTTCAGCTTATTTGGTTCACTGATATGATGTTTAGTTTTTTAAAAAAGTTAGCCACTTTGTCCACAAGGCTAATAAATGACTCAAGTATGATGGCAACCCTGCAGTGTCCCAGCTGGCCCAGCTCATCTGAACTGACATGCTAGATTTAGCCAATTTTCATATGGGAAATTTATAAGGGCTATAAAATAAAATTCCTTGAATAATTTCTATTGAATATGATATAATGTAACATTGTGATGAACATCATTAAAGCATCATCCCTTCTTGCTATTTGTCAGTAGCGTCCCTGAATACACAAGCAGGTTCCCCCAAATCAATATAATATGTGCTTTACTGAAGTTTAATCCAGTTGCTGTTACGGATAAAAATGGTCCTCAATTTGATTACTGAAGGAAGTTTTGCTAGTCTTCAAGTAAAGTATGAACTATCTGCAGTGGAATTTCCTTCATCCCTGATATTAAAATTGTATTATCGCTTCTCCCTGTCATATATTAAAATATATTAATCCGCTAAACCTAATTCATTATTTACACAACTAATAAAAGTGTTCAATGTTTTTAATATAAAATGACAAGTTTTATAAGTAATTGATCATCCATATTGTCTTGCCAACATTGAGGGCTCCACCAAGTGGAGAAAACTGGGAACATATATAGGTTGACATAATTGAAGCTTCACACATATCATTTTCATAACCTTTCCAATACGATTAAATAGAATATTATGCCCTGGGATGAAAAGGAAGAATGGAATGGAGAACTTGTTTTGAGATGGCAGGTGGCTTGCTTATCACAGGCTTGGGAAAGGTAGAGATTGATGGTTTCCTATTAAAAAAATCAGCAACCTGTAGCCGGTTAGTTGTTCTGAAATACAATTCCCAGCATCCTTCACCATTAGATATGTAGGATGACTACAACTCATACAGAAAATGACACACTCCACTGTCTAAAGTCTTTGAATTGGATTCCTTGTGACCATGTAAACATGTCCATGTTTTCTTGGGAGCCTTGTGGAAGTGGCTTGCAATTGCCTTTCACTTCCTAGATCATCTTCCAGTTTCTAGGATTGTCTGGTAATCTTCCATCCTGTATTCATCAAATTGATACTGCTTAGTTTTTGAGATCATCCAAGATTGTTTACCTTCAACTGTTCTGGCATATTTGCTCAGCTTTCATTCAGAAAAGAATGACGAGGATTGCAGGATGACCACTTATATTGTGCTAATATACTGAATGTTGTGTAATTCTTTTATTTAGTAATTGATTAAATCCTATATTTCCAATATAAACAGTGTTCAGGGGAATAACATCACTAAAATGCACGATAACATTAAAAATCCTGATTAAAACATAAAACTGAAGGAAATAAAACAGATCCATAAAATATGAGATTGACAATATTCATCAATTTAAAAATAGCTTTTGTAATGGCAGTAATCCAAAGTTCTATTTTAATGTGATACTGTTTTAGATTCTTTAGCACAATACATTGCAAAATCTTTAAAAAACATATTTGAATTTGATATGGAAAGGATAAAAAAAATAAAGAATCCCACTTTTCTAACCCCATATCACGATGCAAAAAAACATTCCTTTTCTAAGTAGACTTAATGAGCAATGGCTTATTTCTAACCAGAAGAATACATCCCCCCAACACTTCTTGATTATCAGTAGAGGCAGTATTTTAGTTTAATTGCACACAAAACTTTGCCTCCAACAATGTCATGCTTACTCCACCTGCAGGCCAACAGTAACTTCGCCATTAATTTCTGTGTGTGCACAAAATAAATTAAAAGTAACAATAGCTAATAAAAGGATATTAAAAAGAAAGATAAGGTAATGAAACAGTGCCTTTGAGAGTTTGCCTTTTACTTAACCAAAGTAGAAGAGATAGAAGACAAGAAAATTATTCTATGAGCATGGATACCCTACCCCAATTTATTTCCTTTTGTAAGGTGACATATTGAAGGAAAGATATGTTTCTTGGGTCAGGAATGATCCCTAGCAAATAAGCAGATATTTTAATTGACTCCCCACCCCCACTTCTGACTGGTCAAGAAAGATACCCCGTAAGTAGCAAATGAGCTGCATTTCAAAAGTTACGTCTTTTGGAGTTGAACTAACACCTGATGATTTCATATGTGCTTTTTTCTTGTTTCTCACATTTGAAAAAAGGTTTCTACTTGTACTGTTAACAGTCACACTTTTTTTCACATTCATTTCTATTTGTTGATGTGCTATTATTTCTTTAGTGCTATTAATGCGCAAAATGCTGTTAGTTATGAATTATGCAGTCATTCCTGTTTATTCCCAAACCTTGGTTTTCTACTGTGTGATGACGATATACCAAAATCTTGGTGTTGTTTTTTTCATAAATTTGTAGCCCTTCCCCTACTATTTGGAATCTGGTATTCAACCAATAATGCTAATAACAAGCCACAATATATGGTAGTCACACCATCATTAGATTGAGTGCCCTATTATTTATTTCTAAAATGCTTTGATTTTTTTAAAAAAATAAACTATGTGGGATGCAGAACTATGCTAGAAAAGATGATAAAGAATGTAGATTTGAGACTGGAGTCTAACTAGTAATAGATAAAAAAGAAAGCCTGCCTCCCTTTGCAGAAGAATTATGCTTGCAAATGTTCAAAATCCAGAATCCCTGCTGGAAAATAATCGTTGCCATTTAATATGTACAACAAATTAAATCTAAAAATTGGTCCATTGTTACTTTCCAGCATAAACTTGTAAGAGTTATTATAACAAAAAAAAAAGAACAGAAAAGAGCTTCATCCTTTGTCACTATGACTGGCAATGTCTTTTATGTCAAAGTCAGGTCTTTTTAACTATAGGTAGTCCCATATTGCATTGTATTCCATGTCAGCTTTCCCTTTTAGTTCCATAGTTAATTTATCCATTTCCACGCACTCGAAGATTTTTTAAATTATTAAACCTTTGGGAGGTATGGCGTTTTTCTTCCAGTACTGTGTGTAGGAAATTTTAGCTGCTGTTATTTTATGTAATGTAAAATATTTTATCTTTCTATTATAGTTTCTTTTAATTATTCCTAAGAGGAATAGCTTCAGGACAAAATCAAATTTATTTTCAATTAACTCCTTTAACCACATATGAATCACTTTCCAATATTTCTTCACTTCAGGGCATGACCACCAAGAGTGAAAAGAAGGTATCTTGTTGATGTCCACACTTCCAGCAATTTGGTTTTAGATTTGGGTAGATCTTAGACAATTATGAAGGTGCCATATACCAACGCTAGAACATTTTGGGTTGGTTTTCCTTGTAAGCTGCCGATTATGTTATTTTATAATTAGTATTCCAAATCTTTTCCCACTGTTCTAATTCAGCAGTATGTTCAAAATTTCTATAAAGTGCTTTCTAAGGACCTGGGATAAGTCGATGTTGTTGTGTAGCGGTATTGTTGCAGGTACTGTTCCATGTACATTTTGCAATTGACTGATAGTCATTTTGTCAATGATGATTAATAATAATTGAAAAAAATCACCAGTGGCAAAACTCAGCTTTGCAGCTTAAACCTGTGTTAATTCACATTAACACCATCAAACTGCCACATCTGCCTACCTCAGGTCCTTGGGAAGAACTCAATAAGTAGATAAAGATGCCAAATCTAGTCCAAACATCTGGCTGACAGTGTGACGAACCATAATAATAAGCATTTGCCTGCAAGCAAGAACTGGTGGGACCATAAAATAGATGAAGTAATAAAAAATGAAGAAGCTAAAGTGTTCTGAGAGTTTAGGATTCAAACAGATAGGCACCTGCCACAGAATATCCCAGACTGAACAATTGTTGATAAGAAAGACAAAAAATTCTAGATAGTGGACATAGCAGTACCTGGAGATAGCAGAATACATGATAAAGCAGTGGAGAACATAAGAAGATACAAAGACCTGCAAATAGAAATGGAATAACTGTGGCAAAATAATAATAATAATAATAATAATAATAATAATAATAATAATAATAATAATAATAATAATAATAATAATAAGTGCCCTGGGTACAATTCCAAAACAAATGGAGCACCACTTGAATACCACAAGCATTGATAAAATCATCAGTCAATTGCAAAAGGCAGCTTTGCTTGAAACAACGAATATCCTACAAAGGTACCTTTGACACAATCAACCATCACATCTGCCCATTCAAGGTCCTTGGAAAGGATTCACTATGTGGAAAAAACGCTAAATTCAGTCTGAACAACTGCAGTGAACCATAAGGCTTATTTCCATGCTTGTTCATCCAGAATTTTATTTTTATTGGGTTTCATGACCATCATTCTCAACTAAAGAGTCATAAGCGTGTCTATTGACAGATTTGATCCTGAGTTTAGAAATATTTATATAAAAATTATCCTTATTGAATTCAATGAGATTTGCTCCCAAATAAAAAGAAATAAAACATCATTCTTATATTTATTTATTAACTAACTTGGCCACTGGACTAATAGTTTGTACCATGTTATGAGTTGTCTTAACATAGTTTATTAAATAGTTCGCGATTGGCTGGATTTACAACAAAGACTTCATGTCACTCAGAAAAATTTAAAACACTTCATCTCTGAGTTTTTAACTAACTACATTTTATGGTTCTATACTACTGTAGCTCAGTTAACCAGCAGCTTTTGAAAACGGATGGGTCACTTTCTTCGTCACTTCATGCCTATCATTTTAAATTGCTAATGCCTTGTTGCTGCTATTTCTCACGATCTCTTAACTGCGTTCTGATAACTTGCTTAGAAATCTGTCGTGGATCCTAAGCCACCTTATGGGAATGGCTGGGTGAGAAATGTGTGTGTTAGGTCTCTTGCTGTTTCTTGATTCCAAATATTTAAGCACACATTTCCTTTCTCTGCTTCCTGCACTTAATGTTAGTTTTCCAGATGGAACAGAGAGTCATGGGATCTTCCAGTTACTGTAATATCTGTGCTTTCTTGAGGCTCCCCGAAGCATAAAACAGCTGCCACCATGGACTAAATGAAACATCTGACATATTATTCATTCTACAAATAAACTGTAGTAGCAGATACAGTTTCAACAATTGGCAATAATTTTGCCTGAAATAAAACAGAAATACAGATGTTAGATTTAGGTCATATGGCATGCTACCTAGTTCTTGCTGAACAAAATACATTTAAGGAAGATTATCTGTTCGCTTAGATTAATGTCATGAACAGAAACACTATTCTTGAAAGTTTCTGCCTCACCTTTGTAAACCAACACAGTGGGGAGGGGGTAATGAATGGCTTCTTTCTCATATTCATATTAGTTCCCCCATCAATATGGACATTATCATATTTGTAGCAGAACAATTAAAATATAGTCATGAAAATCAACACAACCAGGATGGCTTAAAGTATCTTTGATGCTTACTCCCTCTACCTCTCATGTGAAACAGAAAAACATGAAGACAAGAGAATGGTACTTTTTGAAATCCAAACAATGACCTTTTGCTGCTACTAAAATTATAAGAAACTTTTTTGCTTAGTTCCACAAAAATTCCCAGCATGGCACATTGCCATTGTCATGGTTCATAGATTCCATCCTCTTACCCTAACTTACATGACTCTTTAACCACAATAAGCATCTTTTAATTGGTAAAGTGTATCTTCTAAACCTAATGGCTGAAAAATACTGACTGAAATTTCTAAAGCTACTTTTGATAACTAGAAATAGTATCACTCCAATGTCAGCTAACACATTTAATCACACAGACAGACACAGACACAAAATTACCAGTGGTGATGATTAGGCAGCTTAAGGGACAAGATAATGAGGCCATAAATGAATTCATGTTTCTTCATGGTGATTTGTCAGAAGCTGGCAAAGAAGGTCTCATATGGCTATCACATGATGGTTAATTGGGAGCCTTTGTCAAGCACCCAAATCATGATCACATGAATACAAGTATGCTGGAGAGACACAACAATGAGGACCTGTCATAGGTCCCCCTCGTTCAGCACTGGTATAACTTCAAATAGTTGCTAAATAAGTAGGGAAGAATGTTAATAATATTAAGTGCAAACACACATAAGCAGCTGGGTTAGATTCCTAGAAGGTAGTATCCATGATATATTTTATAGCAATGTATTGAATCTCATTTAATGGTAATCATCTATTTTCTTTTTTTTTAAATAAATTTTATTGAATTTACAATTAAAAAAAAACATAACAACATTACATATGCAACAGAGAGAGAAAAAGAAGAAAGAAAGAAGGGAAAGAGAAAAAAACAAAAAAAATGCTCGTTCTTGCGACCGAAAAAGGAGAAAAAGAAGTATAAAAGAAAGAAAAAAAACAAAGAGACGGAAGAAAAAAGAAAATACGTTAAAACCAGACAGATATCCTTTTTGACAGTCTGCAAGATCCAATTCTCCTACCTTACTTTAAATATACACATCTTATCACTATTTATGCTTAAATTACGGTAATCATCTATTTTCTACTTCTAAAATTGTCTTTATCTCTATGATATAGATAATTTGCTATAAATCTGCAAAAGTACTAGCAGAACATGAGGTTTGCAAGACTTTTGAGAAACCAATTTAGAGGACTAGGTAGCATCCTGTAAAATGGATCTAGAATTGTCCTTTAAGGCTGATGGACAGCTTCAACTGCAACGGATTTCACTTGTATGATGATATCATAATTTTGTTCTTATTGCATTTACAAAAGAGGCTTGTGAAAACCTTGAGGAAATTTGCTAGCTTCCAATAAGGATGGTGACCTGATACTCTCTGTGGCTCTTCAAATTGTGGAAAGCCACTGCAGCTGAGAAACCAGGTAAGGGGCAGTTTCTCACTGGTTTTTATTTTCCTGGATCAGAGATCATGAGATTAACCACATGTCTTCCAGATGATATTCTTTCCAATTTAACTGCAGAAACTGAAAATTTTTTGCAGCTAGTTTAGTGGTTGAGCAATGACAAACCCTGGACTTTTCCTATCTCTTAATCACATCATAAAGCAGACAGATTTCCTTTTGCAACAAAAATAAAACTCTTTGTAGTAAGTTAAACCTCCTTTCAAGATTATTGAAAAGTCTTTTGGGTAAAAAGCTTAATTAAAAGATGATCTAAGAATTTTTTTTGATATAGCTAAAGGGACAGTATTCATATTTTTACTTTTACTATTTCTGCAATGTGACAAAGAAGAAATGAAGAGAAATCAAATCTTATGATAATTTTGAATGAACTGAAATTTAAGGTTTTAGGAAGGAATAGAAAGTTGTCATATTTAATAAGATGAAAATAAGATGTTAGAAATTTGGCATTATGGACTTGATGTCTGGATTTAAAAAGTGATATTATGGATTTGTCTATAGGTAAAGATTGGAATATGGAATGAAGAGATATTGTTTGTAATCTTATATGAGTTGTAAAACCATTAAATTTGTTTATACTTGTTGTAATGGAAGTTGGAATTCACTATTTAGACTCTGAGTTTGATCATTGTATCCTGTCATTATACAAAGCATAAATTGCAAGCGTTTATGAATACAGGCATCAAGATATTAATCTCATCATAGGCTAATGTGTAATTTCAGTTCTCTGAAAAGTTATTTAATTTCCAATATATTTATTAGAGAATTCAAGGTGTCAGTAAGTTCATGTTATTGGCTTCTGAAGCCCTGGTCCCTCCCACCCAACAACTAATTTGCAAAGTCTGAGAACCATACTGGAAATTTCATTGAAGTGATACACCATTGCTTGCTATCACATCTTTAAGTACAATCTTCTCAGAATGCCATCTGTGGAAAATTTATGCTTTTTTTTTTATCCAAGCAGGATTGGATGTATGTATTAGTAAATGGGATATTAGAGAATAGTATCAGAAGCAAAATAAATACATATCCATATCCTGAAATGCTTAATATTTGACCTGTTTCTTTCATATATTAATTTTTATTGTGCTTTTCTGTATGTTAAGACAGGATGTGATCCTCAACCAATAGCTAATTGGCTTCTTCTCAATATTGTTTTAGCAGATTCACATCCTGATGGAAGAATTAAATTGACTTAAATACTTGTGATGACAATGAGTGAACTTTTGCCCTTCTGAAGTTATTCTCATATATCCTCTAGGGTGTTCTTAGGATGTGTGGTGTTTTGATGGGATCCTTTTTTGGTCTGTATGGTTTACAATTTTTTCTCCACTAGGGACCTAGAATCCTTTCCACTTCATATATATGGTGTGTGTATATGTATGTGTACGTACTCAAACATGAAGCAAATGTCTTTTTTGACATTAACCAAGAAATCTAAGCTCCATATGTAAGACACCACAGCCATACAATTTATGTACAAAAGAGTTTCCGATTACATAACACTTCGTAGGTATAACATGGCCAGGAGCCATCTTTAATTTCAAACCAGTTCATATGCTTGGTGCTTGGCAGGGTTCCATATTCATCAGCTGGTTTGATGAGACCCAGTTGCTTAAGAGCTTATGCTCATTTCTCTTCAAGATTATCCACAAAGGTAAAAGAATATTTATATTTAGTCTAGTAGGAGGCACCAAAGGGTCTGCCATGTGTGATTAATTTGGCACAATGAAAAAAATATATGTGGATAATTCATTTGCATGTAAAATACAATCTGGAAACCCAATCTAAAATATATTTCTTTGGAGGCAAGTGCTCTGGATTTCTGCCGACCATATTTCCATATTATGTCTTTAGCCAATTTACGTAACCTATTTGGAATAGCAAGAATGCACATCATATGTGGGTCTGTGTAGTGTTAATCCCACAGCTAAGTGATTAGGCAGTTGCTTCAAACACATTCATCTTGAAACTGAGCCATAATTATTCCATCACATTCCTACAAATTTGCTGAAAATGAAATAAGGTGGGTTTTTTTGCAGTTAAGTATGGTTTGTAAAGAAATCAGCAAGATTATCAATTCACCACATGCCTAGCAACATAATGCAAGTTTCCTGGTGTCTGGCAAATTGTATGATGGGGTGAGCAACAAGTTTGGGCCACAGGAGGTCCTCAGTCTAATTTCAGAAGCCCTTTGCTAGCAATCTGTTTTCTCACAAGAGGAATGTCCCTTTCCCTTATTGCTTGCTGTGTGAGGAGGAAGTAGAGAGAGCTGAAAGATAATTCTTAAGAAGTGGTATGATAGGGAAGAAGAGCATAGAAAAATGGGTACTAGAATGACAGAGCATTACTGACATGATTGTATCTGACCTCATCTGCTCTCAGTATACTGTGCAGCTTCCAATTATTTACTCTTACAAGAAAAATTATCACCCACTCTTATTGTATGACTTATCTCTAAAATTTTGAACTAGCCTCAGTAAAAGAATTAAGTTTCCGTAGAATGCAAATACACATTATTTGCTTAATGTGCAATGTACAAAGGCCACCTTATCACTCAATGATTAAAGTAGGGAGAATCTCCTTTAGGCATAAAGGCATAAAGGACAGCTCTGTGCAGTACAGGAACTTCATGATCTATAAGGTTGCCTCTGGATTTTAGTACTTTGGAGAACCAGAATAATAAAATCTTTAATACAGTTTCTTTTTTAAAAATGTCATTATGCACCTAAGTTTCTTCCCCCTAAATTGAGCCTATAGACATGGGCTGTTTTTGCACATTTTACAAAACTATGGTTTGTTTATAACATGATTTGTTGAATAGTTGGCTAAGGTCATATATGGCACTACACCATCCTAATTAAATCAATTTGGTAAAATGGTGAAAGTGTGGGATTAAATGACAAACTCAGGTTCAAATCCATCTTCATGCTTGAACTCTCATAGTGATTGGATCCATTTCTCTCTAAATTCTAAATGTCTTCAGAATTCTGAGAGATACCTCAGAAGAGGGTTCCCTGTATGATACTGCAAGTTTCTGAATGCAAGGTAAAATATAAATTTACTAAACTAATTATATTGCAGCTGAGTGCAGTGTGTAAATCTATACACAGATCAATAACTTAAGTTTTTTTTTTAAATGAGATTGGGAGTAATCTCCCAATATTGGGAGTAGAAGAATTATTTCTCAAAGGTTCTGGTACTCAAAAATGGAATCAGCCAACTGAGATGGCTAAACATTTAAAATTCTTGTAATAAGTTTTGAGTGAGGCACTTTTGAATACTTTCTGCACACCATTATCACATTTTCCCCTAAGTGTAAGGTTTAATTTTGAAGCAGGCCAGTAGGTCTTGGATAAAGGGATCAAAGAATTTGATTAAAGAATAAAAGAACAGCCAGTTCAATGCTAATACAGAAAGCAAAATATTCTGGCTGTATTACAAGATTCAAAACTTTTGAAGTGTAAAAGAAACTATTTTCTCCTTATCTGAAAAGCCTACGGGAAATT
This sequence comes from Pseudonaja textilis, assembly GCF_049901715.1. Taxonomy (NCBI): domain Eukaryota; kingdom Metazoa; phylum Chordata; class Lepidosauria; order Squamata; family Elapidae; genus Pseudonaja; species Pseudonaja textilis. Next base: position 255,794,804 of record NC_141990.1, on the reverse strand, counting down.
GGTACTACAGCGTCTTGGAGTGTTTTGGCCTTGGAGAGATAGTGCCTAACTGAAAGGCATCCTTTTAAAAAAAAATTAAAGGCAAGAACATAGTTCTCATTTTTTTAAAAAACAAAAAGGAAGCACCAAGGAATTCCATCTCCAGTTTCCAGTACCTAGTATTCTCAGAGTCATAGGGGAGACTTTAAGACATAGAAGGAGATTTTAGACAACTCCCTGTTCATGACAGGAAGGGAAGGCTTTGGTTTTATTAATCATGATGTCTGCAGCTGGTCCAATGAAAAACTGTATAAAAGAGATGGTTTGCATTCATCAAAGAAAGGGACTGAGTTACTTGGTATTAAATTCACAGATTTCCTGGATAAACATTTAAACTGAACAGAGGAGAAAGAGAATTAACGGATACAGAAGTCCCCAGCAACCTAAAATTAATTAGGATACCAGTGCATGTAAAATAGATGTTTGTGCAGGTAAGATTATCAACCTTACTGTCAACCAAAACCAAGCACTTAATAGTGAGTGCCATACCATGTGCATTAATCAAACAGGTGCAAGAAAGTAGGGGCAGGCAGGCACAACACAGGTTATGTAGACAGTAAACAAAGCAGGCAGGCACCATATAGGTTATGTAGACAGTAAACACAGCATCAGACATAAAGATCTCAAGTGCCTATATACAAATGCACAAAGTCTGGGGAACAAACAGGGTGAACTTGAACTACGAATACATGAAGATAAATACAATATAGTTGAAATAACAGAAACTTGGTGAGATGAAACCCATAACTAGAACATACTGGTAGAAGGATACAAACCCAGACCCATAAAAGAGGTGGAATTGCACTGTATGTAAAGGACCACTATATTGCTACAGAAATGCATGAAACCAAAGATGAAAACCTCCTAGAATGAATATGGGTCAATATAAAAGAAAAAAATGACATGGCCATAAGTGTATATTATATGCCACTCAATCAAGCAGAAAAAATAGATGTTTTTTTTTGCCAACCAACTAACAAACATATGCAGGAAACACATCACAATAGTAATGAGGGACTTCAATTATTCTGATATCAATTGGAAAACTAATTCTGCATCAAGTGAGAAATCAAATAAGTTCCTAACCAGCCTAGCTGACAATTTTGTTGCCCAAAAGATACAGGATGGAACTAGAGGGACAGCCATACTGGACTTAATTCTTACAAGCCCTTAATTCTTAGAAGCCCAGACCAGCACAATACCACTAAGAAAGAAAAACAAGAAATCCAAGAAGAAATCAGCATGGCTGCACAAAAATCTCTCTGGCAAATTGAAAGAAAAAAAGGACAAGTACAAAAAATGGAAAGAAGGACATACAAGTAAGGCAGAATATCAGCAGATAGCCAGAATCTGCAAAGATGAAGTCAGGAAAGCAAAGGCTCAGAATGAACAAAGACTTGCAACAAAAGTTAAAGATAATAAAAAAAAGTTTCTTCCAACACATAAATAACAAGAAAAGAAATCAAGGAAACAGTCGGTCCACTAAAGAGAAAAGACGGCAAGGAGGTAACAGGCAACAGAGAGAAAGCAGAACTGCTTAACTCATTCTTGGCATTGGTCTTCACACAAAAAGAAATGATAGCTCAACCCACCAAAAACATAGCTGTAAAAGACAGACCAGAAGTAAAAGTTAAAATAAGCAAAAAAAATAGTAAGAGAACACTTGTCTGATCTTGACAAACACAAATCACCGGGACCTGATGGATTACATCCCAGAGTATTAAAGGAGCTGGCAGAGGTCATATCAGAACCACTGCACCATATCTTTCAAAAATCCTAGAGCACCTGGGAATTACCAGAGGACTGAAAAAGAGCTGATGTGGTTCCTATCTTCAAAAAAGAAAAAAAAACAGACCCAGGAAACTATAGATCAATCAGCCTAACATCAATACCCAGGAAGATACTGGAAAAGATAATAAAAAACAGATCTGCCAACATCTAGAAACAAGTAAAGTAATAACTAGCAGTCAGCACAGGTTTGTTAAGAACAGATCATGCCAAACCAATCTTATTTCATTCTTCAACATAGTGACAAAATTAGTAGACCAGCAAAATACTGTGGACATATTTAGAAATTTCAGCAAGGCATTTGACAAAGTAGACCACAACCTACTTCTTAGTAAGCTAGAAAAAAGTGGAATAGATAGCACCACCACTAGATGGATTTGCAACTGGCTGACAAACCATACTCAACAAGTAGTCCTTAATGGAGGGAAGTAAACAGTGGGGTGCCACAAGGTTCCGTCTTAGGCCCAGTACTGTTCAATATCTTCATGAGCAACTTAGATGAGGCAATAGAAGGGGAACTTACCAAATTTGCAGGTGATACTAAGCTGGCAGGAATAGCTAACACCCAAGAAGATAGGCTCAAGATTCAGATGGATATTGACAGACTAGAACACTGGATCGTATCTAACAAAATGAAATTCAATGTAGAGAAAAGTAAAGTCCTACACTTAGACTTTATAACTATGTAAGAATATGTAAGAAGACTTTAGAACTGGATATTTCTGGACTGTTAAAAATGTGTATGATATGGACTGTTTATTGGACTGTGCTATTTCTTCAAGTAAACATTAATACAACTTGTTCAACTCTGTGTGGCTGTATATGTCTTCATAACTGTTCTCATAAATCCGTTTTCCATGTGCATATCCTTTTTATACAAGGGTTACTCTGCACATATCCTAACATTGGTTATGGGTCCAGAGAGATATTGAGAACCAGTGTGAATATACAGTTTCATATTTAGACATCTAATTGTGGTTTATTGTTACAATGGCACAAGAACAGTCAACCAGTCTATCCCTGATAACCCAGTTGGATGGAACAAACTATGTTTCCTGGTCTATGAAGTGCAGCCTTCTTCTGCGTAAAGAAGGGTTATGGACTGTAGTGAATAATCTACCAGATGTAACAACTTTGGATCCATCGAATGATGATGATAAAAAGAAAATAGCTGAATTTAACCAGGATAATGAAAAGGCTCTTAGTATAATTGGACTGACACTGAGTGATATGCAGCTAGTCCATATTCATGGTCAAGAATCTATTGCTAGATGTTGGGACATTCTGAAAAAGATTTAGGAAATAGTTTGAGTGCACACATATACCTTACACGTAAACTGTTTCGAGCTCGTCTTATAAAAGGTGGCAATATGTTAGCTCATTTGGAGTTTATGAAAAAGACTTTTCAGGAGCTATGAGAAAACTGATTTTTTCTGAGTTACAGCAGGTTTACATTATTCTTTCTTCTTTGGATGAAACTTATGATGATTGTGTCTTTACTGGAAGTTTTAAACAGAGATGAACTTACATTGACTGGTATAACTGGAAGACTGTTAGAAGAGTCAGGAAGAAGGCAAGATAGAAATCAACTGAGAGAAAGACAACCACAGGAAGAAAAACTGTCTTCAACAATATAGAGCTAAGAAATTGTATTTTGTAGGTTATGGAGCTAATCATAGATTATTTAGATTTTGGGAGCCAGATACTACTAATATATATTGGAGTGCAAGTGCTAAATTTCTGGAGCATGTTGGCTGGCAAAAGTTTAAACAAGTATATAATAATAAAAAACATAGTATTATTGTAAAAACTCCATTGTTCACTGATCATAAAAATGATAGGAATATTGATGAATCAGTAAAAGATGAACCATATATAACTGCAAAAGATTTGATAGAGGAGGTAGAGGAAGAAAATAAACAAACAACATGTACTGAGTTTTCTAGAAGGTTAATTAGAGAGAAATGTAAATATAACAGGGTTCAAACAAGCATTATATATAGCATTAGATAAAGAATCTTCTAATCTCTATGAAATTGTATGAGTTATTAATTGTGAAAAAATTATGAATTAAAGACGTAATGTATTATATACTGACCAACTCAAAGGGGAGAATGTTATGTATATGTAAATAATGTAGTTGGGTTGACAATATATAAACTACAAATATATATGTTTGTAGCTTTAAGGAAAAATACTGCTATGTATTATGCATGTATCTGGTTGGTTAATTGTGCTACAAGTTGCCATAAGAGGGAACTATAGATCATGGTTTAATTCTCATTCTCTTTTTCACTGATGATCTCTCTTAATACTGATACTGACTGACTATGGACCGATACTGACGAACCCTGTTTATTTTGATATTCTGTTGATATCGAAGATTATTTGTTGTATTATGGTTTGATATTTGTCTGCTGTAAAAGACATGGAAACAGTAAGAAGACTTTATAACTAGATGTAAGAAGACTTTATAACTGGATATTTCTGGACTGTTAAAATGTGTATGACATGGACTGCTTATTGGACTGTGCTATTTCTTCAAGTAAACATTAATACAACTTGTTCAACTTTGTGTGGCTGTATATTTCTTCATAACTGTTCTCATAAATCCATTTTCCGTGTGCATATCCTTTTTATACAAGGGTTATTCTGCACATATCCTAACAGTACCAATACCACTCTATAAAGCCTTAGTAAGACCACACCTAGAGTACTGCATCCAGTTTTGTTCACCACATTATAAAAAAGATGTTGAGACGCTAGAAAAAGTTCAGAGAAGAGCAACCAGGATGATTAGGGGACTGGAGACTAAAACATATGAGGAACGGTTACAGGAACTGGGCTTGGCTATTCTAGTGAAGAGAAGGACCAGGAAAGGCATGATAGCTGTCCTCCAATATTTGAGGGGCTGCCACAGGGAGGAAGGGGTCAAGCTATTTTCTAAAGCACCTGTAGGCCAGACAAGGAATAATGGATGGAAACTGAACAAGGAGAGATTTAACCTGGAAATAAGGAGAAACTTTCTGACAGTGAGAACAATCAACCAATGGAACAGCTTGCCCTCGGAAGTTGTGGGAGCTCCATCACTTGAGACCTTCAAGAAGAGATTGGACTGTCATTTGTCAGAAATGGTATAGGGTCTCCCACTTGGGTAGGGGGTTGGACTAGATGACCTATAATGTCCCTTCCAACTCTGATTGTCTGTTATTTATCTGTTTCCAGATGATTGGCTGGATGTTTATCCCCTCCTTGAATATCTCCCTCAGACAATGCCTCCACTGTCAAACAGTCTTATCACTACGGAGGTTTTTCTCCTCAAACCCAAATCTGCCTTCCCAAATTCTGTTCAATTACTTTGAGATGATGATGTTGGTATTAATATTGCTGCTGAGAGAAAATAGTTCCTTTCCTTCATGGTACCTTTTAGATACTTGAAATGTGATATAATGCCCTGTTCAACCATTTTCCCCAGATTAACAAGATGGCTTGTTCCTTCAACTTTTTCTCATTAGACATAGGGCACAACCACATTTTATGTTACTCCTGCATTGGTTTATTTATTTAATTAATTATTCAATTTCTACAGTTGCCCAACTCAACCAAGTGACTCTGGGAAGCTCATAATGCTAAAATTATAAAACAGAACAAATTTAAAAACATTAAAGCAATAAAAACAAATTTCAAATATGTGTGATCATATGCCATCATCATTATTGGGTAACAGAGCCAGTTAACTTCCAGCTCAACAGCAGCACAGGAATAAATGGATCTAGGACAACTCACCATGGACAACTGGCTGTGAGACAATCCACATGGGATAATTCAACAGGATAAATATTAAACACCACTGTTTCTTCAACATCATTTCCATTTTTGTCAATGGAAATAATGTTGAATAAACAGTGGCAAATAACATTTATCGTGTTGAATTATTCCACATGGAATTGTCCCATGGCAAGTTAGCTGCAGTGAGTTGTCCCATGGTGAGTTGGCCATGGCGAGATGGCCACACCGGATTGGCCGCAGCAAGATGGCCATTCTGGGTTGGCTGTGACAACATGATCACACTGAGTTGGTCATGGTGAGATGACCATGGCAGGATGGTCATGCCAGGTTGGCCATGGAAAGATGGTCGCAGTGAGTTGGCCATGCTTCATTGGCTGTGACAAGATGGCTGCAGCAAATTGATCTTGGCAAGTTGACTGTGGTCAGTTGCCCCATTCCAGGGGCAAACTGCAGCAAAGACCATTCTTGTCACTGAGGTATGGATGCAGATGTTTTTCCAAAAGAGGAAACTCTAACCTCCTCCTTCTTGGTTACTGTTCTTGCCTTCCTCCTCCTGAGGTTAAAGCATCATACTGTGGTGAGATCCTTTCACTAGTCTTTTAAAGGGGGCAAGAGATTATTCTGCAGTCTCCTAATTTTACAAACAAGCACAGTGTAATGGTAGGAGAAAGATAATGAGCTGGCAGGCTGCCTATTTTGCTGATTCCCTATGGCCAGCTGAAAGGACTGCTGGTTGAACAATTTCAGAACAGCAACAGTGAAAAGGGGGTAAAAACAGGGCTTTATGGAAATGTCCACAGTTTGTTCATGTATTCTTTTTTAAACAAATAATTTCTGATTGCTACAATTTCAAGAAAAAAGAAAAATAATGTTGATGAAGTAAATATTTTAAGAAATACATTAAAGTAGGGGAAAGGGGAGCATGCAAGTTTTAAAATATGGGTGAATAACTAACACATTTCAAATAACCACATTTCAAATTTCAGCATTTGTGAAATATCACATGGCTAATATAATTTAATATACCATTAACAATAAGACATTTCACATCCAATTTCTAGTCAAAACATGTATAATATTTAGTGGGCACAAGATCAATTAAGAAGAAAATAAAAAACAGTATATAATGAATAATATATTAAATAATACATTAAAGAATACTGTAGGTAGCATGTAGGCCATCTTTTGGATTGAAATGTAAACATTAGAACCCAAATGTATAAGGCAGTATAATTCCATATATAGACCTGTAATTGAAAAATGGTTTTCAAATAATACCAAATTGTACATCAAACTTATTTGTTAGTTATTCTAGACATCAAAGTATATTCCCACAGTTTAACTAACCATTCTTCCATAAAGAGCAACAGAGATCTTTTCTAGTAAAAATAATATGAAATTCTTGCAGCTATTATAATATCTAATGCCAATTCAGTATATTTTGAGGGAAGGTATGGTTTGCTGAAATATTGGTTAACAGAATCATATCAGGTTAAATGGAATTATGCACTTTAAAGATTGCTTCCATTTTATGATGAAGTATTACATTGTTCTTCTCTGTATTGTTTCTGTAAATCTTTTCTTATTGTATGCCAAGAACGGGAGTCAGTATTCAAAATAGGGCCTGACCAGTGCAGAATATAATATTAGAATTCCTTCATGTGCTTTGGAAACTCTACTCTGAAAATTACATTTCATTTTTAACTGCTATATGATATTTTTCATATGTAATTTAACTTGCTGCCAAGCTACAATTTAAGATCCCTTTCAAACATATTACGTCCAGGGCAAAAATGTGCCTACTGTAGGATTTTAGAGCCTATGATGTATACCTTTAATTCTTTATGGCCATGCTGGTTGTGGATAATAAGACCTGAAATCTAGAAGCTCTGGAGGAGTGCTTGGTTGTTTGGATTCAAATTTCTTTAAGTCATTGTAAGATAAAAATTAGAACATATGGCTTTCTTGACAGGATATTTGATTTGAAATTATCTCTGCAAATGTATAAGTGGACATTTACTGGAGATAGAAACATGTGGAGATATCTAAATGGATGCATCAAGTATGATATCAGGATATTGTTATTAATATTTTTATTAATATTTTTATTATTTTTTAAACAAGCCTGTAATCCTTACATTGGGGTAAAGTCAGGGTGACTGAATGGAGCTGAGCGTTTACTGGCTGGATGCCCTTCCTGACACCCACACAGAGTTCAGAGCAGATATTTTCTCTTTGTACCCAAAAAGAGAAATATCTGCCACTACCTAGGATAGAACACACAGTCTCCTGATTGCGAAGTGAAAGCTCCATCTCTAGGCAATCACACTGCTCTAGGGGTTTGTTATTAATTTTTCCAAATTAAATGATCTTTTTGACACTTCTTTCAATAAACAAACTGCATGCATATATTTTTTTGCTTTGCATGATGACCCAGCTCCTCACTAAGAAATTCTAATTTGTATCTGTGTTTTACTAGCTAAGCAGTTTCAGGCATCTTTTAGGCCAAGCAAGAAATATTAAATATTAAATTGATCAATAAAAGGGGACTTATTGTAATGCTTTAAATTAATTTACAATTACACAAGGGAGATAGACATGATCATGAATGGAAAATACATATCTGTGAATTCATTCATTAAAAAAAAATCTATGGGAAATTTTAACTGTGCAAAGTGACCTATACTATCATCCAAATTGATAAATATTATTTGCCTCTATTATGAAAGGAAATAATCTTAAAGTTCAAGTGTTTCTCTTTCCTTTGTTTCTCTTCCCAAACACATCTTATTTTTGTTCTCTTTGTTTTTGCCTGTATGTCATCCTGAGTCATTTTGAGACAACGGATATATAAATCAAACTAAAACAAATCAAATCAAATAAATAATGGGACCCACGCCAATTGTTTAGCCCAGGAAGATCATTGCATTTTGTTCAATCTACAATAAATAAACAATGAGTCAGGCAGACAAATGGAACACAAATAATACCCTGGTTGGAAAGCTGAGCAATCATTTTTGTTTTGATTTTGTGCATTTTATTTTGCAAATGGCTTTGAGCTGATCCCCCGAGCATTCTGTAAACACTTTATTTAGAGCCATAAAATAAATCCTCGCAGAAGAAAAAAACGGGAGGGTATAACCCCACAGAGCATGCAAAACACAAACTTGTGCTATGAATAATATGAGTTATAGCTACAGTTTTGCAATCACCATCTTTAAAACTAACTCTTCTCTGAATAAAAAGTCAATAGTCATAAAGAAGACGAACGGGGGTGGGGTAGGGGGGAGAGCAGCAGAAAGCAAGGCATAGCAATAAGGAGTCATCAAGAGAAAGGAAGTATTTTCTAACATGCTGGTAGGGATTTTAAGAAGAGACGCTGCAAATAACAGGTGTCATTTTCAGAGCAAGCATGTGCATTTAGGAAAAATGAAACGGTCCAGGAACTGTTCAGGAATTGCTTCAGTGTGGAATGTACCTTTCACATAGCATCTTCTCTAGTTTTCTGAAAAAGACATTTTACTGTAGTGATCAAGCAGAAGCCTGGTGATGTGCAGAAAGAGAGATTTCAGATTTCAGAGAGAGATTCCATTAAAAGGGAGGCTAGGAACCTGGGTAAAGAACAGATGGAAAGAGAGAAGAAAACCCTGGAGTAAACCTTGATATTGATGGAGGAGAGCAGAAAGAGAGACTGACTACTTGCCTGCTATCAGTTTACATTTTTAGCAAGAGTAGGAATAAGTGGGAAGGGCTTCTATATTGTTCTTTCTGAGCTATGGAAAATGAAGAGAGAAACCTCTGCAAATGAACTGCTTATAATTCTAGCGAGAGCACTCTATCATTCCCACTAGTATCTTCCCAGCCCTATAATCTCATTGAGACAAAAAGCAAGGGAGAAGCAATAGTCTGTTTACCACCATCACGTTGCTCCCAGTGTAATCCCACCAGGCCAATGACGTCCTTGTTCACCACCAGGTTTATCATCCTTGATTGGAGAGCACCAAGTTTTCATTAAAGTAATGTTCGTGCCATTTGCTATGACAATATCCTGGTATGGGTGTGTGTGGGTGTGTGGGTGTGTTTGCAAGACTTCATTCAGCCTGTTGAGGAAAAACTCCAGGACTTCTCAGAATGGACAATCAGAAGACTGCCAAAGTGTTCCTTCATTTAGAACTGGGTTACTTAGTAACTGTTCAGACTTATGATGCACCTCCCCATGGGTTCTTAAGACCTGGTTCTGAACTTCCCACAGCTACCCCTCCAAGTCACATGTGGGTCCACAGCGACTAGAGGGAAATGATGCCATACTGTCATATGCTTCCAGAAATATGCTATTGTTTATGTAAAAAGATTGGACTTTTTATTTTGGATTGAGGTCAACACACTCCCCCAGGTTCCTATGAATCTGTGAGGTTTGCAAGTAGATGGAGCTGCAGGATCAGGGGTTTCCCACTAGCAAAACTCCCCACTAGCAAAACTCCTATTTCATTCTGCCCCCTGGCTCTGGGGATTTCTCTCTTGTAAGCCAAAATGTTATGGTACCTGCCAACATCCCCTTATACTGCCTGTATGCATCCCCTTACACTGTTGTTGGTTCCTAGGTTTTTTTTTAAAGCATTTTTTTTAGTTCATGTTGCAAAAAGCTGGAAGGGGTCTCTGTTTTGCTGCTATTCTGTGTGCTCTCACAGGAGTACAGATTTCCAGCAGTGGGACCATAACTAGACTGGTGGCCAGAATGGAGGACCCGTAGTCTGAAAGATAAAAAAAAAAATCTGTCAGCTGTTGGATCATTAATAGTACTTCGTTCCTAGCCACAATTTTATCTTTTCTCCAATATTGGAAGGGGACCCACCCAAGAACTGAAGACGTTAAGAAGTAGGAGGGCAAAGAGTTGCCAGATTATATATGAAGCAAACAAGGAAAAATCAATTAAAACATGGAATTCCCAGTTTTAAATCCTCATTCAGCTATGAATGTTTTCTTGGGCCTATTGTCATCCCTCAGGTAGTTGATATTGGGGTAATCATATATACTGCCTGCAACTACTAAAAAGAAGAACAAGACAAGAATGAATGAATGAATGAATGAATGAATGAATGAATGAATGAATGAATGAATGAATGACGAGATGCATACAGGCAGCATCAAAAAGCACCTTCAAAGGCTACTTACATTGTTTCTGGCCACTAATGCAAAGTTTTCCTTAATCAAGCCAATCATGTTTTGTTTTCAAAACCTGGCTTGGCTGTCAACATTGTACAGCAGCTCTCTTTAGTAAGTTAGAATGTGACATCCCAGACATTAATCTCATGACAATATGTGAACATGTAGAAGGGAAAGTATGCGCAACTGTCATTTGAAGCTCATTATGTAAGATCAGCAGCATGTTTAATTTGTTGTACTCAATTTAATTCTCAGCAGGAACAGTACTGAAGGAAAAAGTATCAGTGGAATCTCTGAGCCAAACAAGATGCTCAAGAAAAGAAGGCAGATAAATATCTCTTTAGGAGGAAGCCTGTGTAAAGCCATGGACCACTTCTTAAGGCATCTTCTTAGAAAATTGTGGTCATTGCTTGCTAAATTTCTCTCCATCACTCTGTGGTCTCACTGATGCCTTTTAGTATTTTTCTTTGGGATCTAAAACTCAGACGGGCTGTATGCCACTGGAAGGATAATTCTGTGGTGGAAGATACTCACATGCAACTTTAGTTACCTGCATTTCATCTCTGAGAATTTCCTAAAGCGTTTGATCTTTTGAAAATGAATTCCAAAGACTATTTTCCTTATCAGATGGAGTAAAAGTGTTTTAAATACATTTGTCTAGACATTTAGATAATGGCACTAATTATATTACTGATGTTTCACTCATTCATATTAACTTTAATGATTACAACCCCCTTCTTCTAGTTCTACTCAACTGAAAGGTGTTCTTCCAGTTTATAGATGCACAATGTGGTGAATAAGCAGCACAATGAACTCAAGAGAAGCTAATGGTTTCTTTATACTTTTCTTTTTGTTCTGCCTTGTCTTATAATGTAAGCTATTTATATCATCCCCACAGATGGGATTCTGTTATGTTCTGGAAATAAAGCAACTGACACACAAGATTCCTACCCACTGCTCCTAATCATTTTATTATTTTAACCTATTAAGGTAGAAATTGCTTATTATCATTTTAAAATTGGATATGCACTTCAATAGCACTAAAAAGTGAAATATAATAGTATACCATTATGAGAAGGATAAGTGTATTTTCATATTGATTCATATTGATGTATAGTCATCTGTAAACACTGTAAACACAGCCAAGACATTATTTTCTCAAATAAATCCTGTGGAATAATCATCTTCTTTTATATTCACATGGCCCTTCACATGGCCTTATCCCATTTGGAAACACCGGGGAATTATGTAAGAATGTTGTTCGCAGATTTTAGTTCTGCTTTCAATACCATCATACCGCACAGATTAATAGCCAAGCTCAAAGATCTAGATTTTCCAGATTCTATTTGTTTATGGATATTGGATTTTTTAACAAATCGTCCACAAAGAGTTAAACTGAATGATTATATTTCTACTGTCAAGACACTTAGCATTGGCACTCCGCAAGGTTGTGTCCTTAGTCCACTACTGTTCTCCATTTATTCATCTGATTGCACAAATAAACATCCCAATAATAAGATAATAAAATTTGCAGACGATACTATGCTTGTAGGACTTATTTCTGGGGATGATAAGTCTGCATATCGGGATGAGGTATTACAGCTATCCCACTGGTGCAAAAATAATAATCTTCTATTTAACATTAAGAAGACCAAGGAGGTTATAGTGGACTATAGGAAAAAAAGAGCAGACATTCAGCCACTGTATATAGAGGGAGTTCGTGTGGAACAGGTGGTTGAATGTAAGTATCTCGGGACCATCATTACAAATGACCTGACCTGGAGTGCAAACACCGCTGCTTTAATTAAGAAGGCACAACAACGGTTGTATTTACTAAGGATTCTTAGGAAACAACAACTGGCTGAGAGTCTACTGACTACCTTCTATCGGAGTTCAATTGAGAGTATATTATCCTACTGTCTCTGTGTATGGTTCTTGAGCTGCACAGTGGCAGAGAAAAAGGCAATTCAGAGGGTGATTAAGATGGCCCAAAACATCATTGGCTGCTCACTCCCCTCTTTGGAAGAACTGTATAGGAATAGATGTAAGAGGAAGATATTTAATATATTGAATGACTCCTCTCATCCGGGACATCAGCTCTTTGAACTATTACCATCGAGAAGGAGATTCAGGGTATTAAGAACAAGGACGACTAGATTTAAGAACAGTTTTTATCCAAGTGCAGTTTTGAGTTTGAATGCAGGGTCATAAGATTTTTGTGGAATTTAATGGCTGAGAGTAATGGGGTATTTACATTTTTAAATTGTATAGAGATTATTGTATGGTTTGTTGTGTTTAGTTTTATTTTTCTTTCAATGGTGTTGTCCAGTTTTACTTGTGGAAGAGCACCTCATTTCGTTGCACCCGCTTGCGAGTGTAATGACAAATAAATTCTTATGTCTTATATAAATAGTTTTGATTTTCACTTTTGCAAAAACTGAATTTTGCTATGGATGCTGATTTTATTTCTAATGGCAATATAAGAAATTACCTGTAATGCCATTTGAAATATATCTGTAATTTATTGTTGTTAGTTGTTAGTTGTTAGTTGAGAAGTCGTGTCCAACCCCATGGAAGGTTTTAAAACTGGGATGAATCTTTATAATAGCAACCTAAGTGCATTTTGTGAATAGTTAACATTACTACATTTTCCCTTACTTTTCTGACTTATGTAAGTAAATGCCAACAATGCAGTAGACATAAATGGTGTAGAAGAAATGGCCACTGTTTCTGTGGAAAAGTAAGGGAAAATTATTCTTGTGTAAAAATATGCATGACTATAGTTTCAGGCTGCCAACTTACCCTTACGTACCTAAAGGTAAGTCTGAATTATCACACAGGGATTTTTTTTTTAGCCAAATAATGCACATATCGAATAATATTATTAAGAGAATATTAATCTTGACAATCAAAAGGTGTGGGTGGGATTGTCAAAATTGCACTTGTGACCACATGTACAAAGCCTTTCTTACATACAGTATGTCATACAACATATACCAATGGTGTGGGGTCTGATTGCACAATGGAAGCTATTAACTTGACTTTTTTGAGCTGAAACTTCCCAATACCCTCCTTGCTGTCAACATTACCATTTTGGATATTCACACTTACCTTGGAGTTTACTAGCCCCTTCATTGCATCGTCTCAGCTGCACAACTCCCAGCAGTTCAAACTTCAACCAAACTTAGCTCAGACAAACTCCTAGGATTTGTCCACGGCCCCATGGGAGTCTGACAACAGCCAAACAGAATACATGTTCTTGCACAGGAAGAGGAAGTTCAAGTGCAAAATCCAAGAGAAGATAGAAATACCTCCCACTCTCAACTGCATGTGGTCAGCTGCCCAAAACTACAAACATGGTTCTGTTCATCAATAAATGGACCCCCTTTCCAATCAGTCTCCAGCCTCCATTTTGTCTCCAGTGCCTTTCTCCCGGCTTGGAACTGAACCAGATGGATATTTCTTCCAATATAAGTCCATCCATCTTGCTGCTGGTTCAGAGGTGGTATTCAGCAGGTTCTGACCAGTTCTGGAGAACCGGTAGCAGAAATTTTGGGTAGTCTGGAGAACCAGCAAATATCATCTCTGACTGGAGATTTTACAGTATCCTTCCCCTGCCACACCCACCAAGCCAAGCCCACACAATCAGTAGTAAAAAAAAAAAAATGAAGTCCACCACTATGTGGTTGTCCTTTTCTTTTCTCACTACTGCCTTTCCCAGGATTAGAGCCTTTTCCAGAGATATAGGTATTCAGATAATATGTCTGAAGTAGGATAAAGCCTGGTTATTTGTGCTTCAAGTGAGAACTCTGAGTAGATTTGTTTAACGATTCATTTGATTGTTTCCTTGCCTGGCTATTTATGGTACTCTCGTGAGTCTTTTCAACATCAAAGTCTACTAAATCCCACCCAGTGTGCAAAAATCCTAAAAACAAAGCCCTGGAAAAAGTCACTTTTGAGTACAAGGGTCTTTCTGACCTAAACTACTGCTCTGATGCAAGAGATGGAGTGGCTTTGACAACAGTGGTGGGATTCAAATTTTTTAACTACTGGTTCTGTTGGCGTGGCTTGGTGGGTGTGGCAGGAGAAGGATACTATAAAATCTCCAGTCAGAGGTGGTATTTGGCAGTTCTCCGAACTACTCAAAATTTCCGCTACCAGTTCTCCAGAACTGGTCAGAACCTGCTGAATACTGTTATGATATGTACAGAATAACCTTTGAGTAACAAGGAAACATTTATGAGAGTAGCTATGAATAATTATTCAGCCACATACAGATACACTAAATTGAGTTAAAGTTTACTTTAAGAAATAGCACAGTCCAATAAACGGTCCAGGTCATATACATTTAATAGTCCAAAAAATATCCAATTACAAAGTCTTCTTACCAGTTGCCTTTGACATTTATAGTAAACAAAAATATCAAAGTATAAGCACAGCATAAATACAACAGAAAACCTTAGATAGCAACAGAATGTCAGAGAGAGCAAGCTGTGATCTCTAGCTCCCTCTTATGGTAATTTACAATATAATCAATCAATCAGAATATAGTATAAATCAACACAGTGATTTTGTCTTAAAGCTACAAACATACATTGTTGGTTTATATATTGCCAACCCAACTAATTGGTGGACAGATTCCTAACAAATACCACCTCTGTTTGACAAGCTTGTGTAAATCTAGAGAATTCAAATTGAACACTGACATTTTTGTCAGACAGTCTGATTTCTTTTTTTTTCTTGGAATGCAGCAATGAATGATAGCATGAGCTTAAATGGAGAGATAGTATACCTCTGAACATGCCAATTCTGAATAAAATAAATTCTACTGCCAATTGCAATCTTGTTTTTCTTCCTAGGAAACTTCTTACTTACAATAAGCTTGGAGATAGATCATTAAATGGCTTGCTCTGACTGCTCCCAGTCCAAGGAAATGCTCCCAGTCCAAAATGAATGTAAATAATGAATGTAAATGAACAGCACCATCTTGTAAAGGCTTACTTAGCAGTAGGTCTTGGTGTATTCAGTAGGGAGAGCTTATAAATAATTATCCATAATATTGCAGCTAGAAAACTAAATTATTTTTCAAAGAGAGTTTTCTGAAATATAAGCAAAAGTATAAATGAAGTTAGAATGTGAACAGCAACTAGTAACATAATTTAGCACTTCAGGAGCATTTTTAATGAGTTGCAATATTTCAAATAAATTATTAGTTCAGTAATTTAAGAAGTCCATTTGCTCTTCTTATATTTTGCTCTACAGCCACCAAGACAAGGTTGCTTTGTCCTTTGGAGGAGTCTAGAGATATTCCTTATCTCCCAATGGATCAGTACAATGTCATTGGGAAATGATGTGATAGTCTTCCAAGCTAAGGCAATAAGATACCAATAATCTAGTCAGTGTGCCAATCAAATGATCTAGTAGAAATTTTAGCTGATGGAGAAAATGCCCTTCTGCTTTTCCTATAAGCCAGTCAAACAGCCTGATAGTATGGATAGTCGGACTCCAGCTGTCTGTGCTTGGCCCCCAAATCACTTACTGCATTTGTATCAACCTTACTAAGTAGACCAGAGCAGGAAATCAACTTTACTGGAAAGCTAAAATTATTTTATTAAGACTGGTTAAACAATGATACCTCAGTACTCAATCTTAATTGGTTTGGGAAGGTATGATAAGTACCAAAAATGATGAGTTCCAAGCAAATTTTTCCCATAAGGAATAATGTAGTGAGTCACAAGGCAGCTGACATCAACAAGTTCTAGATTGTACATTGAGTGCCAAACAAACAATGGGACAAATGTTCACATCAAAATGCATTGAGTACCAAATTGAATATGTTTCAAAGCAGTTGAACATCAAGATACCACTGTAATAACATAACCTTGCAGGTCCGATTGTGCAGTATCACCTCCTCCTTATTCTAGTTCAATGAATTAGGGAAGCATCTGCCTGAGCTTCCAAATATAAGATTATAGTTCTGGACTTTAAAAAATGCTTCAACCCCTTTTGTTTAGGCAATGAATCTTGCACATCTCCATCAGTGGGGGGATTCAAACTGTTTTACCATTGGTTCAGTGGCCTGGCTTGATGGTCATGCTTTGCGTGGCAAATGCACGCTTCACGTGCGTGCAGAGGCTTTCCAACTGACTTTCTCCTGCACTCCTGCACTCTCCCTGTGTCTTTAGCAGTTGATGCTCAGCCATCTGCTGTGTTGCGCGATGCAGCTGAATTTCAAAAGCAGAAAATAAAGGTCAGTATGAAGCCAGGGCAGGCGGGCAGGCCCAGCAGGATCGTAGGAGAGAACCAGTTCGCTCTCAGATGAATCTTTGAAGCTATTGGTTCAGTCAAACTGGGCCAAACAGGACGGAGTAGAATACCACCCCTGATCTCCATCAAGGTCATCATCTTTACTTTTTACAATTTCTTCCACTATAGTTACAACTCTTCAAGAAAAATGGAAACTGAACCCCATAGTGCAGGCTTCTAATGCAGATGTATTGCTGTGTGTGTTATTTTTATAGTTAAATTTTACTTTCCTATGTTTTGTAATCTGTATAGCATGAGAGAAAAGCCTCAGAATATGAAGAAAGAATAATGTTTAAAATTAGTTCATTGGGGATCAATCTGATAATGGACTGTGTTAATACTTTGAACGTAAGAAGACCCATGCAAGAATGTGACACTGGATATTTAATTCATTTATTTATTCATTTATATGTTGACCAACATGGTAAAAATGGGGGAGGGTCTCATCCTTCGTGAAGACTTTCGAAACTGAAAGTGAAGTCTTGGAACAAGGAAAAGAAGCCTGTACATTTGGTCAGAATCCATGGTCTTTAGAAAAGCCAGATTTAATACCTCTTTTCATAATACTGTAATTTTCCTTCATGTAATAGAATAAAAAATTTGCATGGCTTCAGATTTCCTATCACACAGATACAGTTTTGGGACAGCATTTTACACATTTAGATTAACAGAGTTGGAAGAGACATCTAGTCCATCTAGGTAGGTCATCTAGTCCAACCCTCCGCCCAAGCAGGAAACCCTACACCATTTCTGACAAATGGCAGTCCAATTTCTTCTTGAAAGTCTCAAGTGATGAGGCTCCCACAATTCCAAAGGCAATTTTGTACCTTTGAAATGCATACGTTGTGTGTCTTTGCATATTTAAAGAGTTACAGAGCAAAGCAAAGTGTAAAATGTTTGAAGTGTTAGAAGTATTCATTGTAAATAATTACTTGACTGAACTGGATTACCCTTTCACGTGTGATAAAAATGCTAATTACCATTTCCTTGTACTTGTTGTCCCTTTGTGATTTTCATTAGAATCAAACAGCTACGTGGAAATAAAAGCAGTAATAAATCTTCCAAATTCTGGCCTGGTGTTTGAGAAAGCAGTAGTATTTGGAGTCTTTTCAGTCGTTTTCCAGATTGCCTTGGTTGAATCTACATTTAATCAAATATTTTTTCTCTCTCTCCAAAAAATTCTCAAAAGCAATTTTAACATTCCCCAAACCTATTTCTTTCCCCATTTTTAGTAGCAAGCTATTACTCCATTTTCCCAGATGTAGGTTTTTGTAACACTTGGAGATCCCTGGACATATTTATTGCTGCTGTGTGCATTCAATCATCATTAGTTGCTGGATAAGACACTTGCAAAACTGAAGCAAGCACCATTACTTCCCAGAGACATTACACCAAAGATTTTTGCTAACCAAATAATATTCTACGGTTTGAAATATACATATGGGTTTTATTTAAATAGAATCTGGCAGGATTGTTTATTGTTCCTCATCAGTGTAGTGGGGAGAGCATTATTTCTAGAATTAAGTGAAGATGTCCCCGAACAAGCAGCTGGAGTGGTTTATTGCTATTAAAAGGTAGAAAATTCTATTTTATCCCAAAGAACTGGACAGGGGGGAAAAAAACCTTGTTTCATACATGTTGATGTAGGAGTTAAAATCCTTTGTTTTCTTAGTTAAATATAGCAGGAGAGTCAAAAATCAGAAATCTGGTTGAACCATTTCAGACTCAGAAATGTTCTTAACAGGCAAAAACCTTCATGAGCTACAGCTCACTTCATAAGATGAATAGCTCAGAGACAATTTCTTATGAATGCCAGTTTAGTCTGCAGGATATACAATTAGAAGCTAATATGATCTCCACTCCCAGACACTTGAGGAGTTATTGCATAAATGATGGAACACATTTATTTTCTTTGGTTTCCATTTGTCTTGGACTACATGCTCTATATATTTTCACAGTTGTCTATGCTAATTGAGATTAATAGACTCCATTGTCCATAACTGTTCAATGCCTCTAGGAGGGCTATATTGCTCCAGAAGGATGTGCAAAACAGGCCTACATTGCACAGAAATAAACCTCAACTAAACACTAACTGTCAAATGCCAGGGAAACCAGAAGATCCAGGCAGTTCAAAACACTATAAAGATTTATTGCAAGCTTAGTGGGCTACAAGAATCTGACCTACTAAGGGACAAAACAAATTCGAAATAGATAAGAGTCAAAGGAATTCAAGATGAACTGGACTTAAGATTTCTTGTGAATGTGAAGCGACTCGTGACTGATGATGTGCTTGACACCATCCTCCAGCTCGGCCTGGTCATCTCCTACACTTGCCCTCCTTATGGCATGAATGATTCAGCTATAGAAATATAAGCTTATGTACTGCTCCACAATGTTTTACAGCCCTCTCTAAGCAGTTTACAGAGTCAGCCTATGTTCTGACCCAAACACTTCCCCAATAATACAAACATGAACCAAAGGGAACAGAAACCTTTTAATGATTCTTACGAATCCCTGGTTAAAAGGCTGCTGCAAACTAATTAACTTTGATAAGCACAAGCCTCCCCAAAACAGTGCGAGGCGGCCAAGAATAAAAGATAAGAAATATTTTATAACACAGGAGGCTTCAAATACCAATGTCCACTGGGGCTGGAGTTTCAAAACGTTTTTGCTTCCTACAAAGAACGTTCGCTTCACAGCTGGTTTTTATCTTCTTGAAGGAGGGGCCATTACCTTGCAGCCTTACTCCTGAGTCGCCCATGCTGCTGCAGCTGCTCTTTCCTGTGAGCAGCCCTGCATGCACGCGCACTTGACACCGGCTCCTCAGGAACCTCCTCATCGCTGCTGCCAGCCCCCACAATCTTGAAGGCAGCAGTCAACTCCCTAATGGTCCTGGCCCCTCATCTGAGTCCTTGCTGTCCTCAGCCGTCCGCATCTGCTACCGGCTAACCACAACAGCCTATTGCAACAGTCTGGGTCCTCATTTTACCAATCTTGGAAGGATGGAAGGGTGAGTCAACCTTGAGCCAGTGAAAACTGAACTGCTGGCAATTGGCAGAGTTAGCCTGCAATATTGCATTCTAATCACTGCACTTACCAGAGCTCTGGTTAGCATAGATTAGAAAACACAATGTATTATACCATTTTTCTGACTACCAACTGTTCGTATTATCCAGTATTTATGTATTGATTTGTTAAATTTATTTGCTACCCATCTCACTATGGTGCTAGTCTGATGGCTTACAACAATAAAATTAAAAGTGTGACAAAAATGCAAACGTAACAATGGCAAAGGAGGTAAAACAATAAAAATAAACAATGGAAATACACTAATATGAAATTAAAGAAGATAGATGGAGAAGGAGCAGGAAGTGCAGGGGGAAGATGGGGGGGTCAGCTAATTAGACCTGTAGCCACCTCCAGTGATATATCCCCCGCCTCATTGGATCCCCAAATCAACTGGCAGAGCCAGATCTTTAGGCCCTTGTGGAAGAATAGGAGGATATTGTGTGGTAGGATATTTAAATACAAACCTTATTTTCAGATAATTTTAGCAGGAAAGCAAACACTTGTGTGCTCCTGAAATCAATTGAGATATTAAAGAAATTGCTTGAAAGGTGTGAAATCTTGCACCTTTTCTTCTTTGATGACAGTTTCCACAAGTATAAGCAAGTGCAATTGTTTGTTTTCCATACCTTCAGCAACCCGATTGCAATGATGAAACACAGGACCTAATTATTCATCACACAGCCCCTTTACAGAATATCGTACACTTAACTGGGTCAGTGGGGGAAGGGATTTATGTCTCATGAGAATCTTGAAAAGGAGGTCAACAAACTCCAGGCTTTCACTGCAGTTAAACAAACTCAACCTGTTCTGTTGAATCAGAAACTATACAGTATAATTGATATATGTAGCCCTTCCATTAAAAAAAACATAGAAAGAACTAGTTGAAAAAAAATCAAAACTTTTCATTATACGGCTCACCCCCCCCCAAAATCTGGCAGCAAAAGACACACTTTTTTGACATGGTGAATTGATTTATTACATCAATTTATATGGCCAACTGTCTTGCAGAAGCAATTGTGGTCAGCTAGAAACGTTTAAAAACAATATACAGCTAGTCCTTGACTTAAAGAATCATTAAAAGGTTTTGCTGTTACCTCCGTTTTGTGTTTGTTTCCTTGGAACAAGGTTTGGATCAGAACACTTACAACCATTACAGCAACCCCCTAGTCACGTGATCAAAATTCAGACAGACACTTGGCAATTGTTTTATGACGGCTGCAGTGTCCTGGGGGTCATGTGATCACCTTTTGCAGCCTTCCTACAAACTTAACCATCTTGCAACCAATTTAACAAGAGCAGTGATTCACTTAACAACTGTGACAAGAAAAGTCATAAAATGGGGCAAAACTCACTTAACGAATGTTTCACTTAACGAATGTTTCACTTAGCAAACAGAAATGTTGGGCTCAATTTTGATCGTAAGTCGAGGACTACCCAATGGTGGGATTCAACTTTTTTTACTACCAATTCTGTGGGTGTGGCTTGGTGGGCATGGCAGGGGAAGGTTATACTGCAAAATCCCATTCTCTCCCCACCCCACTAACCTGCTTTCCAGCTCCATTCTCCTATGCAGGGCAACAAAAGAAGACCCAGCCAATCAGGTGGGACGGGAGGCAAAGAATAGATGGGGGCGGGGCCAGTCAGAGGTGATATTTGCCAGTTCTCCAAACTACTCAAAATTTCCACAACCAGTTCTCCAGAACTGGTCAGAACCTGCTGAATACCATCTCTGGGACTACCTGTAAAAGCCAATATCAATAAAATATTTTAAAAACCTTATATAATTATAATTGAGAAACAACCCAATAAGCACTCAACGATACAATAAGCCCTAAATGGACTTCAATGACTGAAGCAAGCCTAGTGCTTCCACTAGCCAGGGAATGAAGCAATGATGTCATAAATCCTTGTCAATACTGTCCAGGCAATGGTTCACATCCATCTCATGCAGCATCATGAGCACGATTAGTATGACATGTAACCCTCTTAAAATCCAGTCACTTTTGGAGCAAGGAAGGGGCATTCTTCACACTACTACTGGGTAATTTGATTTAGCAAGTGCCTTATAAGGGCAATACACACTCAGAATAAAGAACAATTAATGCTATAGCATACTGCGAACAATTGTAAATGGATATGGCCCTCCCTCAGCCAAACTGCTTGTAGACATTCCTCCTTCAAGCATTTACAACCCACAGTTATCTCCAAAGAGGGAGGGAGTACCAGAAGAGCTTCTCACGCCTAAGCTCTAAAAATATTCACATTTTACTCCCACAGGCTCCCAAATGAGCATAAATACCGACATGTTGGAGCCTGCTGACTTGCTTGTGCAGGGTCTGATACTCCTTGCTGGATGTTGTTGGTTATTTAGAGTCGTAGAAGTTAGAAAAGACTCCACACGGGTTTAGGGAAAGAATCCACATTTAAGTATCCCAAACAGGCAGCTTCTACTTAAATACATCGGACAAAAGGAAGCCTACCATCTGTCCGGGTTATGGCATATGTGATACTGGTTTTACTCTTCAGATATATTTTTTTCCCAGGTATTCATTTTAATATGGGCTTCTCCACACGATTTCTCCCCCTTATTCTTCTGTCCCAGGGAGAAAGCCATGCGAAAGTCTTGTTTTCCTTGCATGGTGTGTCGTCCTTTTCCTTCTTGGGACACCCACTTGGGAAGAATAACAGCTCATCTTTTGTCTACCAGAAGTTGTGGGGAGGAGAAGGAGGGGATGCACGAGGGGCTTGAGGATGCCACTGTGTGAGGGAACTAGAGGAGAAGGTACTCGTCGGAAGGTAGGGTGATAGCATGAACAGGCAGCCAAAGTGAGTGGGAGAGGTTGTGTGAATTGGGGCTTGGAATGCTGCCAGTCCTGCTTTTTTTAATCCCTTTTTCCTTTTCCTTCTGTGCTGTTTGCTGTCTGCCTGATTCAATGCACAAGGGGACTGGCAATATCATGAAACTGGGTCAAAACTTTCCTGGCATTGGATCTTGTGGATACCAGACATTTCCTGGAAGAAGTGAACAGGGCTTCTTTTCCCCAAAAGATTTTTTTTTTTTTTTTTGATCCAGTATGTAGCCTGAACATGAAAGACATTTGCCTGGGTTACTGTCTGCCTGACTTCAACATATGCTGAGAGCTGTTCCAGAATGTGATCGCTGGTTTTACAGATAAAAGCATCTTTGAAAATAGGGTAAGAGTTGAACCAAAAAGCAATGGAAAAAAGGAAAGACTCTTAGGGGGTTTTTTCCCACCACTTTTCTGCTTCCAAATTACTTTCCTGCCCTGCTAGATTCAAACATCTCTCACTGAGGCATGCCTGAAAGTGCAAGGTAAGAAAAATGGAGCTGCTGCTGGTGACAATTTCTACCACAGATGTTAAGAAAAGGATTAAGCAACTTTCCTATCTTCCAAGTCCCCATTACATTCATTCTTGATGTTGCTTTAGCCTCGAGAAAAAGAACTCCCAAACTTTTGTTACACAATATAGATTTCTATTTTATAGAAATCCTGTTTTGGTAACATAAATTTTGGGCACGGCAGAACCATCTCTGAGTGATTCTGAACAGATTTTTGTGTGTGTGTGTGAAAAATCTTGGATTTAAATCAACATCAGAGGGCACCAAAATTCTAACTCTGATATTTAATCTCTGAGGGCTCAGGCACACACAGCAACGGTCATTGATAGTACAGCGAATGTGTGATAAATAAATGAACATCAATACACAGACCACCTTCTCCCTTTCTACAATTTTATCCATTTCATGTGACATTTCTGCATGATGAGGAAGCAAACCAATGACTTGAGAAAGCATGGAAACTTTGGGGCAGCATATAAACACCATAATAAATAAATACTTTTTAAGCCATTCAGCATGAAATTTATTCAAAATAGGGTTGGATCCCGGGAACTGTGCGAATTCCAACCCTCCTTTTCTGGGGAGACATCTGCTCAACCACCTGCTGAAAATTCCCCTTTTTCATTGAGTTTCTTAAATGGCTCAAACAGTGAAGATGACATAAAACCAAGGACCAAGGAAATGCTAGCCTATGTGTCTGCAGTAATTCAAATAGTGCAGCCTGGTTTCTGTCAGATATATGAGAACTGCAGCTTCTAGAATTTCTAGACCTCACAACATTTGGCTGTCTGGGAATTCTAGGTTTCATAGTCCCAGTTTATCTAAATGGAAACAAGTTGAGAACAACTATTCTAAAAGGACAAAGGAACATTCTGGGCTCACATTTTAATGACTAATAGAGCTTTTTTTCTGGAGCATGAGTCAAAGAGAAAAAGTCTGGATGTAAAAATGTTTTGACTTTGCTCAATAGGGTTAGGACATAATACTTACCGGATTGTTTTTTCCTTTTCTTTTTTTCTTGATGATAGTTTCTAATTTAAAACAATTTGCATGGGAGATTAAATTGTTCCATTGCTGCTTCTATTGCTAAACATAACAGCCTAAATCCCAGCTGCATATTTTGACAGAAAGTGATATTGTTAGCCTTGGTTAAACAACTGGATTCCTTAGTTTGAACATGTGTTGGTAGCACAATATGAAAGGGAGGAGCTGAAGTGGATTTAATAAAATCCTGCCAGAAACATTAATTGCTATGACAACAGGGAAAATATACAAAACTTAAATTAGTAAAACAATAAAGGGAGAACTGCAGTACCTTAGTTACACAAATTAAAGAAAGAAATAAAGATCTAAATTATAGCTTTTTATTCAAAGGAATTGTATATCTTTTGATGGTGTTTTGAAATGTTACAAGGTGAGAAAGGTGATAATATAATTTTTAGTGTTGCTTGGGAGCTACTCTGAACTGAAACTGATTCTATACTGAATAAAGTAACTTACAACTGGTCCTTACACTTAGGGCTGTGACAGCATCCCCAGAGTCACAGGATCAAAATGCACGCACTTCTCAAACAATGGTTGCAGTGTCCTGAGTGTCAGCCCTGAAGCTGACCTGACCGAAGCCATCTTGGATGCTTCAGTGTTGCCACACTGCAGCTGATAGATAGGGAGGGGGGATTTTAGATAGCTCGAATTTTGTAGCCAAAACAAAATACTTTCTCTTGGGAACCAACGACATTCTCACATCTAGTCGGAGGAAGGCGGAGTGATATCACCAGGCAATCAGACTGTGCCATGATTGGACCATCTGACTGATTATTTGGAGACAAACTTTTACTTTTAATTAGGTGAAAACCATTGGACCCTTCAGAGTCGGTTTACACCAGATACGTGCCAATATGACATACCCAATAAAGCTATTCTTTGAGGATCTACCTGCCTCAGAGTTTTGCTTTCTATGGGTCTATTACTTGGAACTCTGACATTGGGGTTATGCGACTGCCATTTGCAACCCTCCCAGAGAGTTTCCAACAAGCAAAGTCAATGGGGGAAGCTGGATTCACTTAAGAATCAAGTGAGTTGCTTAACAATCATGGCCAAAAGGTCATAAAACTGAGCACAACTCACTTAACGACTGCACTGCTTAGCCATAAAATCTCCAGTCACAATTGTCAAGGACTACCTGTAATATGAAAAAAGTCCCCCAGGATGAGTTCTCTTGTAATGAGTTCTCTTATCATTCTTACTTGAAATTTAACAGACATACTAAATACAGTGAGATATATGTCCTATGTCAGTGGTGGTTAAGCTTTTTGGGCTCCTGTGCCTAAAATTGTACCCAGTAGGCAATGCGCACATGCCCCCTGCGCATGTGCGCACAATCCTCCTACCCTACCCCCATTGTCTGCACTGTGCATGCACACACCTCCCAGCTGATTTTGGGGCCTTTTTTGGTCTCCCAGAGGCTCAAGGGAAGCCTCTGCAGGTTTTGTAGGCCGAAAAATGGGCCCATTTCGTCACTTCCAGTATTTCCAGAAATACAGAAAATAACACCTGTGCCATAGGTTCGCCATCACGGTCCTATGTTATATAGGTAGTCTTCAACTTACAACCATTCATTTAACAACTGTCTGCAGTCATAACACCTCTGAAAAAAAGTGACTTATGACCATTTTGTATTCTGTATACTGGGTGACATGATTACTATTTGCAACATTTCCAGAGCTTCCAACAGCAAAATCAATGGGAAAAGCTGGATTCAATTAATAACTGCATGATTCATTTAACAACTCTGGCAAAAAAGTTATAAAATCAGACACAACTCACTGAACAATAATGTCATTTAGCAACTGAAATTCTGGTCCCAATTGCGATCGTAAGTTGAGGACTACCTGTAATAAATGACCAAATTCATTTACTTTCATGCCCTGCTTACACTCTTTTCTCTCAGTATGGAGGAAAGTTAGGTTGGGAACCTCCAAAGAATTATATCTGATCACATAAATAATTCTAGTTTTCCTTTGCCATTCTTTAAAAAAAAAACATTGTTATTTTATTGGTCTTATTTATTGCTTTTATTGTTTATTGGTGTTGATCAATACATAATGGTTGCATATCTATGCATTATTTTCAGCAAAGTGCCACAAAATATACATTTGAAGGCATCTGGCAAAGATGAAAGTCACCATGTCATGTGGTAGAGTGTTCTGCTGGCTGAGAGTTTATGTAGTCAAGGAGTTCCTCCTTTGTTGTAGCTTGAACTTTCAATTCTTGTAAATACTTCCTTGTAAAACTATTAGTTTAACTCTCCAAAATGTATTAAATACATGGGGAGTACTGTAAGCACATTAGCTGTGTACTCACTTAACAACCACAATTGGGACTGGCATCTCTGTCACTGCGTGATATCGTTGTTAAATGAGACATCACATAACAGCAACTTGCACTTTCAATGCCAGCTTCTCCACTGATGCTGCTTGTCAGAAGCCAGTGGTAAAGGTCACAAATGACGATCACACAACCACAGCATATGGCAACTGTCACAAACACCTGCTGTTTGTAAACCACCTAAAGTGGAATACATGTTGAAATGTGTGGTGTACAACAACTACAACAGTATTCAGCCAGTTAATGGCAGTGTTTGTAAATGTGCTAGGTATAATCTATGGTATATGCTCTATGGTCTTTTTGTTCTAAGGAGTTTCCTGTTACAGTTAAAAGTTAAGTCGTAAGGCCCCTGGAAACTGTACACTTTGTTCTGCAGGCTACATATTAACAGAATTTCTAACACAATCATGTGACTGTGGGGATGTTGCAATTATTGTCAGTCCTCAATAAGTGTGAGGACTGATCATAATGTCACTTTTTCAGCACGATCCTAACTTCTAACAGTTGCTAAACAGGGCAGTCATTAAGCAAGGATTCCCTGTAAAGCCAATATAAATTTACCTTAGCTCTATTCATTTCTCTATTCCGGTGCCACCTACATCTCATTTAAACATTAACTTTGGACTTCAGCTCAACCAAGGTTGCATTCCCCTGAGTAAATGATCTTTTTTTTAACTTGATTGACTTTCATAAACACGCAGGCAGCTTGCAACAATTGCCTGTTTGGCCAGAAGCAAAATTATTGCATCTATCAGGGATCATTAATCCAGGTGGCAAGCGAGCGATCAGGTTCAAAATGGAAAGCCTGAAGACCTGATGACAAATGTACTTAGCATCAGAACTAAGGAACCAAAAGGTGGTTGTAATTATGGATTCATGAAACTAAAAAAAAAAAAAAAGAATATTTTTTAAAAAAATATATAGTTTTGCTTGAGTCAAGACCAGTGTCTAATTACTTTGAAATGAATAAATGTTACCTCTAGAAACACTCCAAATGCTCTTTACCTTTGTAATCATGTAAATGCACTCTTTAAAGTGTAAAAAAAAAACATGGCATAAACTTTCCATGTTAACTTGTTTTAAAATCTAGCAAGGTGTGTTCATGATTTATTTAGAATTGCACAAATGCATGTTTTCCTTACATCCTTAGGGTGTGTGGCGGGGATGGATTTAGATATTCATTTATAACCCCTTCCTCTGTCCCTCAAGCCTGGTTTTATTCCTTACAACAATCCAGTGTTTAAAAGGCTACATTTTGATTATGGAGTTTCCCTTTTTTTTCTCTCCCCTTAAGCCTGTAAAGAATTATAAAGTGGTGATATATGAGCTACCTTCTCTGGAATGTCTGTTGCTGAGAGATTGAATGCGTTATTGGAATACACTGAGTTTTCTCAGATTTCAGTGGAAGTACTGTAAATCTTTTAAAACCAGTTGTGAAAAATCAGGCCTGAAATTTCAGTTCTAGCCTCTTGGTGGAAGTCACATGTCACAATATTTGCCCCTTGTATTGCTCAGGCAGGTCCAGGGGTGAGCTGCTACCAGTTTGCACTGGTTCAGGAGAACCGGTTATTAATTTTATGGCAAACCGGCAAATCCCACCCCTGGCTGGCCTCACCCACCCTAACCCACCCCTTCCAGGAGTCCCCACGGGGCCCGTTTTGAATCGCAGGTAAGTGCAGGGCTCATGCGGAGGCTCGGCAGGGGGGAAAAACTGGCTAGTTTCTGGCTTCCAGAGAGCCGCCAGAGCCCAGGGAGGGCAAAAAATGGACCTCCCAGAAGTTTCAGAAGGCCACAAACAGGCCTGTTTCTGGCCTCCAGTGAGCCTCCAGAGCCTGGGGAGAGTGAAAAACAGGACTCCCAGAAGTTCCAGAAGACCAGAAACAGGTCTGTTTCCGGCCTCCGGAGAGCCTCCGAAGCTCCAGGAGGGTAAAAATGGCCCCCTGCGGCCCGTTTTTACTCTCAGGGTGGTGCAGGAGGCTGACAATGCCACACCCACTATGCCATGCCCACCCAGCAAATGGGCAAAGAACTGATTGTTAAATTATTTGAAGCCTATCCCTGGACAGGGCCCAAAGAAAAATATGGTGTCTTAGGCCAAAATAAAAACAAGGTCCACCCTTTTTCTATGGACCTTGTTTTGCAAAGCTGTAATTCTTTTTTCTTTATGCTGCCTTCCATCTTCCTTCCAGTGAAGAGGTTTGAGAACAAGAAGTATTTCTGTGAATCTTGCAGCTGAGGTCTTTTTATAGCAGGGGTCTGAAATAGCATATCTGAAATTTATTTCGTGTGGGTTTTGTTTATAAGCAGATGTATATGCCAGATTTTGTAAGGATTACTATAATCAATTATATTTTAATGTATACGTGGCTTATAATGTACTTCATAAAGATCCTAGTCAGCCACAAAGAATAATGAAAAAAATCCATTTTAGGCCAAATCAAGGTCAGATAATAGCACATGAAGCTTTTTGTTCAGTAAGATTTTGAACAAAGGAAAGCGGGAAGAGGGGAAAATGTGTGGTTCAAATTATAAAATGTCTTTTATCATATTTTAAAGTTAGTCTCTTGAAATGCAATATGGCGGCTATCTGAAGATATCAAATTATGCTGTCTGAAATTCTGACATGCTTCTTTCAATTGCAGCTCAGCTTGGATGTTGTTAAAGGCTGCTGGGATAAGCAAGCAGGTAAAAGGGTAGAAATCTTATTAAGCTTTCAGTCAAAACCCAGTGGATGAAAAAGGTCTCTGTTAGGAAGTAATCAGAAGGAATCTGAAAAGCTGCATTCTGCCACTGTATCTGCATCGCCTCAAGACAAAATCCCCTCAAAGCCATTTAAGGATCTTAAAATGTAGGTAGATTTGTGCAGAAAGAGGCAATCCTTCAGGTATTATGGTCAGACAGGTTTTACAATTTCAAAGGTAAAACCCAACTTAATGAAGTGAGTCTGGAAATGGACACTGTTTCAAGACTGAGCAAAATTATTCCATCTGTCTGGACAGCTGCCATAATTTGTAGTGAATTTAATTTATCCAGCGTATCATCTGTCTACTAGTCATTAAATCAAAGTGAGCTGAGGAGCCTGAGAAAAGGTGCTGTTCTTTGAAGAGTTGCATTAATGAAAACAAATAGATTTTTTTAAACAGATGTGTCTTTTTTTAAAGGCTTCTACAGAAGGCTGAAAGAAAGTGTGTGTGTGGGTGTCTGCTTTAATGAACAGTAGAGAAATGCTCTATGTCAGGGGTCCCCAACCACCGGGCCGTGGACCGGTCCCGGTCCATGGAACATTTCCTACCGGGCCGCCGGTTTGCTGGGCGCCGCCATCTTGTTTGTACCGGGCCACGGATCATTTTGTGATGCCGGTACCGGGCCGTGGCACAAAAAAGGTTGGGGGCCACTGCTCTATGTGTTTGAGGGTTGCAGTAATTTTTCCAAATCATTTTGGAAGTGTGCAAGAGACTGTTTTTAATGCTTCATTGACTCATTTCCCATTCTGCCTGCAAACTTATTCTCTAATATTGGTGGTTGTTTAATGTTTCTTTTCTGTTTCTGAAAACAGTTCAGATCTCACCCATATCAGTCATTTGACAGTCCATTTGCATATGGACAATAACATGAAAGGATGGATTCCTTTAGCTGATAGGTTGTCAGTTGTGATCCTGAGCATATGACTTAGAGGCAACTCAGTATGACTTGACATCTATACTAGGTCAATCTACTGTATTTTGGAATATGTTGTTTGCTCCATCTATTCAGGTCTATCAGTTTAGGACCAATTTATCTTCCAAACTGTAGGAAGAAGTGAAATCCCATGTCAAAAATGTGACAGCACTTTAAAGAAAAGTCTATTATCATAGTCACTACAATGTACTAATTAGACTACTACATTATGAAGATGTTAGCTCGATTTCATGGACAGTTCTGGAGGTGATTTTACATATTAACACACATTAAAATTATTCCTTTACACTAAAAGGGTTTATACATCATGTTAACACATGATATGATCTATTTTTGGCTTAGGATATATTAACTCTATCAATTATGATTTACTAGCTTGATGCTAGCTTCGCTACAAAACTATGTGGTCGGGCTTAGTTTTGGGGGAGGAAAATAAGGGAAAAAAATTCTGCCTCTGCCTACCAGCATCCAGTGGTATTCATCTGGCTAGCATCCTGTCAGCGTGTGAGAGAGTTGAGGGCTTTTTGGAAAGTGAAACAGTATTTGCTATGTGAGCAAGAAGGAGACAGCAAGGAGCCTGGGCATGGCTTAGCTCAACTGTTCTGTACTAAAGCTGCTTAGTGCTGTGAAACTGAAACTCCTCTCCTCTGCTTATGTTTTGCATTCAGGTGGGGAGGGGGAGTAGAACTCCTTAGCATCAGAGTGTGTTAATAATAATATACGAAATACTAATGCTCTGATTTCAAAAAATCCTTTCTTAGTGAGCACCTAGAAGCCAAGAGGAACATACGTGGCTAATGTCAAGTTTGTAGGCTTTACGGTTCAGGAGATTTTGTGATTATGCATGAGTGGTATTTCACTTATATATAGATAGATTTAAAAAGAAACATATCACAATTGCTGTGGTGGTGTAGTAGTTAGAAAGCAGGTGTTCGAACCTGACTGGCACAAGGTTGACTCATGCTTCCATCTTTCCGAGGTTGGTAAAATGAGGGGCCAGATAGTTGGAGAAAATATGCTGACTCTGTAAACTGCTCAGTGAGTGCTGCAAAGCACTATGGAACAGTAAGTATATAGTGCTACTGCTATCATAATTGTGGCTTAAGGCAATGTGAATGTACTATGATGTGGATATTCAAATAAATTTGATAATAATAGAGCATATCTTCAACTATTATATGTTCAAAGTCCACTAACATTTCATATACCCATTTTTATTTGAATGTCATATGAAGCAAATTTATATAATTTTCAGTCTCATACAAAATATTTGAACAAGAAAAAAAATCCAAGAATATTCTGGGGCACTCAGTAGCCTAAATCCATAACATGTTAATAGGATTGTGATCTAGTTGGAGTTGAGTCCACAACTGGAATTCTTACATCCTAAGAAATCAATGGATCTCTTATTTTAGTCATAAGATGTGTCTTGTGGTTTTCAAAAAGCAATATAATCATGATAAATGTAAGCTTGATCTAAGCTCAAGTCAGAGTTTTGTTGTTGTTGTTTAAAATAATCCTTAACTAAACAGAAATGTAGGTGCCCACTACATAAAAATAAAGATATGGAGAAAATTGTCCCAAGGGTGCTTTTTCAAGAGGCAACTGGACTTTCTGGTTTTCTTTGAAGATGTTTCACTACTTATCTTTGAAGTAAAGCATCTTCAAAGAAAAAAATCAGAAAGTCCAGTTGCCTCTTGAAAAAGCACCTCTGGAACAACCATTACCTGGATGACTGAGAATATTCATAGATATATTGGAGAAAATGTTAATAATTTGTTCTCTGGAGTTTTGCAGCCCACATACAGTAGCCCGATCTTGGGATCATTTTTAAATACCTCCAAGCAGTTCAGATGAAGTTTTCCATTACTAACCTGGAGGCACTTGTATTCTGGAGTTTATGAGATGATGACTTTTCATGACCATGATTTCAACGATACTTTTCTTTTCACATGCTTGTGATTCAGAGATACTAAAACTGCTTACTAAAACAAGGGAAAAATAAACATTGATTGTTAGGAGTAGTGGCACTGATTTGCAGATGGTGAAATCTGTATAATGAGAAGTCAATACAGAAAACAATTTTTAAGCTGCTGCTACTGCTTTCAAAACTTTGAAAAGTACCCCCTTAAAGCTCTTCCTTTAACTCATAGCAGAAGAGTTGAAGCTTTTCAGGTCAAGGATGCCAACTCTTTGGGTCAACACAGAAGATGATTAAAAGAAAGCACAACAATAGTTTTGCCCACTACATTCATAGATTAAATTCATGACTGATGGAAAGTCAGGTGACATTCCCAAGAATCAGAGGTGGTATTCAGCAGGTTCTGACCAGTTCTGGAGAAATTTTGAATAGTTTGGAGAACCAGCAAATACCACTTCTAACTGGCCCTGCCCCCATCTATTCTCTGCCTCCTGAGTCCCAGCTGATTGGCTGGGTCTTCTTTTGTTGCCGTGCACAGGAGAACAGAACTGGAAAGCAGGTTAGTAGGGTGGGGTGAAGAGGGAATGGGATTTTACTGTAACCTTCCCCCAGGAGTGGGGTAGGAATGGAGATTTTACTGTATCCTTCCCCTGCCATGCCCACCAAGCCATGCACACCAAGCCACACCACACCCACCAAGCCATGCCCACAGAATCCGTAATAAAATTTTTTGAATCCCACCACTGCTAAGAATGGTTTCCTAGTGTAAGCACAGCACAGCAAAGGAAATGTCCTTTCTGATTTTTACGTATATATGCCTTTCACTTCTAGTCTGTTTTCAAGAAGACTGTTCTTCTACCCCAAATAAGTACAATTACTATCTACTATATTTCTGAACTTGTTGGCTTATGCATATTTATTTTTAAAAAAAATCACCTGCATGTTTCTCTATCCCAATCTTCCTCAATCAGAAATGCTGGGTTTCAATCATTACAATTTCCACCTTTTTATGTGTTTTGAATACCGTCAAGTCAGTTTTGATTCTCAGTGACTGCCTGGACAAGTCCCATAGATTTCAGAAGTGGTCCCTAAGGCTTCCTAAGTTTGAAAGAGAGTAAACTAGCTTCATGTCTAAGGCAGGATTAGAACTCCTGGTCTCCTGGTTTCTAACTGATGCTTTAACCACTACACCAAACTGGCTGGCTTTTTAATTACTAGCTGGCAGAGCTAAATAACATCAAAAGACCTTAGGCATTTATGTAATGGGCACAGAAGAACAATTTGATGACAATTGTAGCTATAGAGAGTTAGCCAAGCTATTTTTATTTCTTAATATTCCGAAGTCATATTTAAAAACTTTATTTGATCGATATTACAGAAAGAGTGATGCCTGACTGAATTTACTACCTAGAGATGAATCATGTGCTGCTATTATTTTGAGCTACTGAATCACAAAAAGAAAGAGGTTTCCTTTGAGATGATTGCTAAATATCTAAAAATATGGTTACTTTAGAGTTAATTTCATGGAAAAAATAGCTCTTATTTACTCAAGATGCATATGTTTTGGAGCAAGATGAGTCATTGTCACAAGCAAACTGATTCCATGAACTCTCCTCCATGGGTTTATGGAATTTTGATTTCTTTCAACAACTTTTTGTTGTGATAATAACCAGCTGTGCTAACTTCATTTAGTGAGAAAACTATGACCCTTGTTTTCTTTATTATCTGATGTTGGTCATTCATGCCTTTGTAAACTTGAGTATCAGTAGCCAAACATACCAAAGCAATCTTTCAGCACTACAATATAAATGTAAATTCCAACTTTTTTTTTTTCAAAATCATAGAGCAGATGCTGGATTATATTCTTTGATGACTGCAGCTATGATGTCTCTACCGTAATCCATTAGTCCTCCAGCATTTGCTCTAGGATTTGCCAGCACACGACATATTTGAGTGTTAGACTATAAAATAATGGTCAAGAGAATATTCCAAAACTCAGACCATCTCAATAAGATATTACTATTACTATATCATCTATATACAAAATACAGAAGGACAGTTCTGCCATTTTTTAAAAAAGTCTGCACATGCAGAAAAAATATAAAGCAGCGAGAGGCAGGAAAAGTATGTCTATAGGTAAAAATAGTGTGCCTCAGTTTTTGCTTTTACAATAGTATTTGTGCAAATTATTTTACAGAAATTATTAGGCTCCATAAAACAAGAAAGATATGTAGTGATTCTTCCCAGGGTTCTTTATTATTTCATACTTATAGACAAAATCTTGCCAAACTAAAGCAGACTACACCTATATCAAGCAATATACTCTAGGAACTATTAGGGAGGAGCTGCTTCACC
This sequence comes from Pseudonaja textilis, assembly GCF_049901715.1. Lineage (NCBI taxonomy): Eukaryota > Metazoa > Chordata > Lepidosauria > Squamata > Elapidae > Pseudonaja > Pseudonaja textilis. The sequence continues at coordinate 255,759,948 of NC_141990.1, read as the reverse complement.
CTCTATCTCTCACACAGTCTTCTTTTTTTCTAGAACACACTCCCTCCCTCCTGGGAATCCAGACTACATCCATCACAGAAATGAACTTTCTTAATTTTGAATTTTAATAATATTCACATTAATCATATTAATGTCCATCATATTAAATCATATTTACTATGATTGTACCTATTCTTTATTCCAACTTAACTATATACGCTTCTTATTTCTTCTAACAGCATCTCCTTCTGGTAGCTAAGGGCATTCTTTAGAACGTACTCTAAGAAAGTAACAAATAAAATAATAAGCCAACTATAAGGAGTGAAAACACATCATATTTTCCTCAAGGCCACACTATAGGATCTTTCTAAAAAGATAATTTAATTCGATTTCTTAGTTTTTCACCCATATTATGAAAGGAAGTCCAGCCAATTTAGCCAGGAATTAATGCTAAATTAATCCAATTTAAACCAGCACATAACAGTACCTCTGTAAGCCCTGCACATCAATAAAGTATTCATTTGCCAAAGAATATTTTGTTACATGGAAATCTATTAATATGACTAAAATTGGTCTGACAATAATAATGTATTTTATGTAATTGCATTGCATTTTAAAAGTTCTATTAATAATTACAATTCTACTTATTTTATTGTTGTGTTATCTGGTCCAAAGGCCATAATTGGGGTTTTTTTCGTCTTATAGTACACTTTTATATAGCTCATTATATAGCCTCTCCAGTTCTGGCAAATAGCTTTTCCTTTGTAGCTGAAACTGTGAAGACATGCTACATTTGTTTAATTGGTTGGTTAGTCTGGCATTTCTAAATTGTTTGGCTTGTGGTTTATGAGGCAAGAGTTTCCTCCCAAACAGTCAGGCATGGTAGTTTGTTTTCCCAATAGCCCAGGGAACTTCATGTTATGCCTTTGTAAAGAGCAATTTTACATGATGATGTCACTGTTTGGGGTAAGATATAATGTATAAATTAAAAACAAATTAAACTGCTATAATATTGCTTCCGGGAATGAAATGCCCATTTTAAAGAAAGATTGAATTGCTCCTCCATCAATGGGCAGCCTGCCATCTAGTAGCTCTTGTAAGTACAAATGGGAGACTTCTCCACAATTGTAAGGCATTTTCAAAGCAGTTGGTTTTGTCAGAATTAAGGGAGACAAAACTTTTCCTTGCCTTTGGTAAGTCTAATGATGGGCGATTCCCACTCATAATTGCTATTAAGAGTTTTTTTATAGTTTCTCTGAAAACTATAGCTCCAAAACAGAACTGCCACATTCATGTATGACACATTTATTTATCCAAAACTTCAAAAGTTCAGTACCCCTAGCCAGCTGAAATTCCCCAGCCAGCTGCAGTTCACATATTTTAAAGTTGTCAAGGCTTAGAAACCATGCCCTAACCACTATACCACAGATGCACTACAATATAAATGTAAATCAGTTTTAATCTCCAACATTATCGTAATACTGGTAACTCTATTAAGGAGAAGAAAAGAGAAAGAACAGTGGAAAACAACAGTTTATACAGTAATTATTCTCATCTCGCTAAGATCTTTCTAATAAATATTGACTTCTTATAACTACATGGACCTGTTTGTTTAGTTTTATTGGCCATATTTCAGAATAGTCTGCTGATGGCTGTTTTGGGGGAAAAAAAATTAAGTTCCCCGTCTAATCTATAACACCCGGAATTTTCTAGTGTTTCCCATTTAACTACTGACCAGTTTCAATCCTAATAAGCTTCTTTGATTTACTTTAGCTAGGCAATGTCACATGCTAGGAGGTAAGGCATTATATTTATTTATTTTTCACATTTCTGAACCATCCACCCTCCTCTAAAGAGGGACCCTGGGCAATGTTCAATAAAATGTTAAATATAAAATAGTATATGAGGGTACAATTGGAAGGAAAGGAAAAGCCATCATATGTTTGCCTAAACAACATACTTTCCCTCTATTTTTTCACATTTTTGTTCCCCTGATTGTTTCAGGGGAACAATCAAGAATAAATTTGTCTCAGGGGTTAAGAATTTGTTTTCCTCAGAGTTCATCCAGAGTTAGAACAGTCTGTGATATTTTAGTCTTTTCAAAATATGATTCAAGACAAGCTGATTACATTTCTTTCCCTGGATCTTTTCCTACTGATGTAAATCCTGAACCCTCCCTCTAATAGATAGATAGATAGATAGATAGATAGATAGATAGATAGATAGATAGATAGATAGATAGATAGATAGATAGATAGATGTATTTATTTATTTATTTGTTTGATTTGATTTGATTTGATTTGATTTGTCAACCGCTTACAAGATAATAGGTATAAGTATAAACATGAGTAAGAATACAGGAAATAGGTACGAATAAATGGGACCAATAGGACAGGGACGGTAGGCACGATGGTGCAGTTATGCACGCCCCTTACAGACTTCTTAGGAATAGGGTGAGGTCAATAGTGGATAGTCTGAGGTTAAAGGATTAAAGTATTCAGCAGGTTCTGACTGGTTCTGGAGAACTGGTAGCAGAAATTTTGAGTAGTTCGGAGAATCAGCAAATACCACCTCTGACTGGAGATTTTACAGCATCCTTCCCCTGCCACACCCACAGAACCGGTAGTAAAAAAAAAAAATGAATCCCACCACTGGATAGATTGATAGAGAACCAGTTTGGTATAACAGTTAAGACATCAAGCTAGAAAGTGGGAGATGGTGACTTCTTTTCCCATCTTAGGCGTGAAGCCAGGTGGGTGATCTAGGCCCAATCACTCTCTCAGTCTTAAGACCTAAGTAGGCAGTGGCAAACTGATTCTGAAATCTTGTCAAGAAACTGTGGAAATTTCTCCTAGCAGTCCCCAGGAGTCAAAAACCTTATACAATCTTCAAATGCTTACAGATTTTTGGATCTCATCCAAGACAAGGCTTTCCTTAGCAGCAGTCACTGTCTTTAAAATGGCAAGCATAATTGAGTGATTGAAGCGCTGCCTCTTTTGATGTGCATGCAATGTACACAACACACATTTGGGGCAGGACTTTGATCACTTGTTGTGCTCCTAAATAACTTTTATTTTGAGTTATTGCTCTGGGGCGAAGACAATCTAAATGTCAAGTGTTTGCACATGAACAAGACTCTGTCACTTGAGGAACAATTTAAATATGGTGAATACATTGTAAGTCCTTTTTAAACAGAGAGGAAGAAGTGGAGGAGATGGACAGATGACAGTCTCTTGCAGTTTGAGGCACATGAAACTTGACATACTGACTTTCCTTTTAAGTGGTCCTGGGAGAATGTGAATAGACTGGACAAAACTTCATAAAGACTAAATTTTGCATTACGTGCACATACTTTCAGCTCAAAGGGCAGAGGACAATCTTTGTTTCAATCCTCCAGTAAGTTATTAAAACTGTTCTACTGATGTTGCAGATGAAGCTGGGTATTTCCTTTAAAATGTGTTTTAAAAAAACACACAGAGAGAGACACATAGACATACATTTTGCTGTTTGCAGACAAATCTCTCAGGCAACAATAACACACTGAAGGGGAAATAAAATGCAGCGATTAATATTACACTAAACCCCTTGGGGCTAGCCCTAAGGACTGGGTTTTATCTGCATTTAATTTCTATTCTGAGATACAGCTATGCTCCAGGCTTTAACTAATTTGCATTTTCTCTTTCTGAAAGAAAGAGCAACAGAACTGTGCTGACAAGAGCCCCAAAATTCCATCTTCGATAATCATTGACTAAGAGAATCAATTCTCCAGAGTTTTGGCAAGCCTCACTAAGGAAATGGAGAGGGACAGGTCAAGTGATAAAACATGCATTGAGGTGTTCTGCCACAGTCAAGCTTATGCTATGATGCATTTTTCCATGTTGGTACCCTGTTTCTCCAACAATACGGCCTCCCCCAATAGGAAGTCCCAGCACGTTTTATAGGCATGAAATGAAATGAAGCCCCACCCCCCAAATTAAGGCCTATATTAAAACATGCGAAATGGGAATGGTGGGGGGGGCTTGCCATTAGGAAGTACTTTTGTTGCACACCCAGATATGGTGCTGCCTGCGTTGACCCCGATACGAACTGCCCCACCAACGCCGAGGTCAACATCCAAGCTGTCGCCACCCGCCCGCCCGAAGATGCAAGGGGGGGAATTAAGTCACCCCCGAAAAGACGACCTAGCCATTTTTTCGGGGCTCAAAAAAATAATAAGACCCGGCCTTATTATATGAGAAACACAACATTATGGCTAGCTGTGGTCACCCATGCTGTTTTACCTTTCTTAACATTATGCAAAGACAGCCCAGCAGTTAATCCAAAAACTTTCTATCTGATTTTTGTGTGAACCAGTCTTCTCCCAGCATGGTACTTTCTAGATATTGGACTACTATTTCCAGAATCTCCAAACAGGTTGTCATAATTTACGACTGGCATCTGTTTTTTTTTAATGAGTTCATTCTAAATGATAAATACCGTATTTCCCCAAAAATATGACATACCTCGAAAATAAGTCCTAGCTTGATTATTAGATGTGCACCCAATATAAGCCCTAATTAAGACCCAACCCACTCCAGAGTGCATGGGTAAAAATTAAGCTAGGGTGGGGATGGTGGGGTAGAGCTGCCCTACTACTTACATTTGGAAAGTTGTAGCCAGGCCTCGCACACCCCAACACCTGCCTTGCCAGTCCATTTCTTCTGTATCTGGCAAGGCTTTCTTGAAGGCCTCTGCAGCTGATAACAGAGTTTTGGATCGATCTGGAGGTCTGTTACTGGCTGCAGAGGCCTTCACGAAAGTCTTGCTGGCCGCAGAAGAATAAGTTCTTGAAGGCCTCTGACAGTGAAAAAGAAGCCAGGGGCAATGCGTGCAAGTGAGGTGAATCAATGAACAACATCCCCTGAAAATAAGTCCTGGTGCCTTTTTTTGATGGCAAAAAAAATATAAGACAGGCTCTTATTTTCAGGGAAACACGGTAGCATTCCATACTTGTTCTATCTGACCTTTTGGCAGCTTTCAATACTATCAGCCATGGATATAGATCAGTGGGAAGCACAGTGTTGGGCTGATTCACTTAATTTCCTTGGGGTGGGTTCCAGTTGATGATGATTGAAGAGGAGAGGTCCTACCCTTTCCGCCCCATGTAGCCTGCTTTCTCCTTGATAAATCTTAAAAAACACAGTGAATCTTACAATGAAGATACAGTGGTACCTCTCTATTCAATTGTTTCAAAACTCATCAAATTTGGTACTCAACACATTTGATATGAAAATGTTGTCCTGGTACTCATAGTTTCTTTGGTATTCAGCACACTGCAAAAGGAAGAGGTAATGGCTATCGAGGATGGACAGGAAGTCAGCCATGCTGGGAAAGTCACTGACATAGGAAAAAGGACAGACAGAAATTTTTCATTGCCAAAACAAAGAGTCATGTGGTACATCATCTGGTTTGTTTGGCACTCATAGTTTTTAGTATCCATCATGCCTCCTAGAACCAATTAATATCAAGTACTGAGATGCCACTATACAAATCTAAGTTTGTAGTTGTTGGCAAAATCCATGTAAGGCATCAACAGGAAGCAATCAAGCTATAGACAAATATGTGGTGTGACGGTACTTAGCACATTGCATACATTTCTGAACACACTTTAAAATAAGATATTGGAGAAGATGCAAGAAAGGACAAGCTCAGTTACTGATGGACTAACTGAAGCTAGAAAAGAAGTTATAAGAAATAAAGAAGGAACTTAGTTTGTTTATATTTCCCACATTGTCTGCAAGAAAATAATAGGTTTGAACTGTTCCACAGGAAAGAACAATTTCACTACCTCTAAATAAGTCACAGCCTTAAAAGACAGAAGGATGATTTATGAAAATATACACATCTTTCTGAAACACTAAAAAAAAAAATAGTTAAGACCAATGGTCCAAATACTCAGAAACATTTTGATGCTTAATATAAGAAACAGAATGTTGAATAAGTAATAAAAATTCAATAGGTAACATGAAAAATTCAAATTAAGCAAGAAATAGCAGCATAAAAACTCTAAATAAGGGGAAATGTTCAATATAACAGTTAAAGTTAAAATCTGTTAAATTGGGTACTCATATTCTTTTTCTAAGCAAGTTCTTCTGTCTTTTGCTCCCAATTTACATTATAAAACTGTTATACTGTGTTCTTTATATCTTTTTTTTCATTTAAAAAATCCTTAAGTGGAGATGTTATAGCCCAAAGCAAATTTATTTTCTCTTACAGGAAAGTATGAAAAAATTACACTTTTGGAGGATGGGGAATAATGCTAGTAATCCTTGTATCTGGTATATATTCCGAGAATGTTTATCCAAATGCATTAGTGAAGAATATTTTAATGTTAACTCTTCTGAAATGGTGCTATTCAAGCAGCTCACATTAATGGGAATGCCTTTAATACCAGATATGAACTCTGCAGTAGTAAAGGAAAAAGTATTTACCCTTAAAATAGCTGACCTCGATCTAGTGAATCTTCTATTTTTATTGATTATAGAAACTTACCTCCACTCCAAGAATCTGTCCAGTTTCTTCACACTGTGCCTTATTCTTTAAAGTTTTAAGTTAGCTTTGTCCTTATTTCCTTAAAAGTCCCCCAAACTGTAACCTTCAAACAAACTTTGTGTTATTTTAGGCACAGTTCCACCAGGAAAATTATGTTGAAGAAAGCTTCAGCTCCCATTATAAAGAATAAGTAGAGCACAAAAAGCAAATCTAAAAGAAGGATTTGGACACTAACATTACAAGATTAGCTCTTCTGGGAAGAGTGTAACAGGGACATGATTAGGGCCTTGCATTGAATTCAGGAGTGTGATTCCCACCTTTTCACTTATATCAACTTTAAAAGAAATGTTGCCTTCTTAAAAGTATCTATATTAGTGACACTTGTTTCTATGAATGCCTGAAACATAATGCTTTCATCTCACCTGTCAAAATACCCCATTTACACCCACTTAGCAGTTCAAAGAAAGAGTTGCAATTTAATTCTTGATCAGAATGGAATTTTCAGATGTGCTTTCCTCTAAGAAAAATCCAGAAGCAAAACTTAGTTCCGGGATGATCTAAAATATAGTGGGATAAAACAGAATACTTCTGTTTGGGGGAAAAAGAACATCCTGGGCTGAAATTGAACGGAATGATCAGCCTCTTGGTGGTGAACTTTTGATAGTAAAAATGAATCAATCGAGTTAGGCTCAATTAATTAAAACATCTCCCATTTAGTATTTATTTGGGTATAGGAAAACCTGTGTCTGGGGTTGATATTTGGCTAAAGAGACTGCTGTTTGTGTACTGAGTGTGTACAGTGTATGGCCAGCAAGGCACAAGTAGAGTGTGTGTGGGGGGTTAGAAGAAACTTATCCCAGCAACTTGCAATATTTCCTGCCAGCAAGGAATGTCAGAAATGGCAATCATGTGATCATAGGGTGCTGCAACCAGTCATAAGTGTGAGCCAGTTGCCAAGCGCCCAGATCATGATCATGTGACTATGGAGGTGCTAGGACAGCCAGAACTCCAAGGACCAGTCGTAACCATCAATATTATCAAAACTTTGAGGTCTTAAGTCAAGAACGTTCATAGTTTAACACTTTCCTGATTAATTAGTTTTTTTCTCCCACTTCTCTGCATTTTCTGAAGAGCTTCAATTAATCCTATCCAGGATTTTCTCTACTCTTTGTTTTTTGTTTTTTTGTTTTTTTCCAAGCTTATGCTTGCATAGGTGTCATCTGAATTTACTTCAGGCAGGAAGACAAGTACTGCTGCACTATCCAGGAGATCCCAACAAAAGTTCCCTTGCTGTCCACGAGACAGCTTGGAATCACCCCTGCTCATTCCCCCAGGTGAATTTCCATGCAAAACTCCCATGTTTTCTTGCAAACTCTCAGAAACTCCCCCCTCTGATGAAAAACTATTGTAATCTGGACCAGGTGAAAGAGAAGAAGGAAAAAGCAGAAGATACTGCCTCAGTCTTGATTTCCCTTCACTGTTCTCTTTATTTTTCTGTGTTAACTTACTGGGTGATCTTTCCTTGTGTGGAAAGGGAACTTCACGAAGACAGTAGTGTCACTCAAACAGGAAAAGCCAAAGGGGAATATCAGGCCAGCCATAAAACAAACTTACATAGGAAAAGGAATTAAATAAAAGGTATTAAAGAATCCCTATAGACAAAAGCCTAAGTAATTAAGAAAACTAGACAAATAAGAAAAAGAAACCCTTACGAACACAGGACATACCAAATAAGCAAAACAAACAGACAAAAGACACAAAAAAATATAAATTACAAAAGAGACAGACAGGAGATTGCCACAAGACAAATATGAAAATCCATTATAAAGCTAAAAGAGATTAGGAAAAAAACCCGATAATACAATCTAACCACCCCGCAGAGTTTGCCTTCCGCACCACGCGGAGTTTGCCTTCCACACCCCGCGGAATTTGCCCTCTGGCAGGAATAAAGACAAACTCAAACAGGATTTGACACATTAAGCACAAATACAAACATTCACACAAAATCAACTCACAAAGGGAGAAAAGGGTATAAAAAACCAGGGACTTACCATAAGAAGCTAGCTAACCCAGGAACGCAGACTTCTTGCTGTCCCTCACGTTCCTGAAAAATAAAAAGATCCAGCTTTCAAGCAGTTGTCCGTATTCATTCGCCGGAGCTCTCCCAGCAGGAAAATTGAATCCTCGAAGGAAAGGCATTTTGATACCTTTCAACATTTGAAAATTGAGCTGCTTAGGTCAACCAGATACTCCTACCAGGAACAATGGGTAATCAACAGCCCTCAAAAGAAACAATCAATAGAAGTAGAATTTGTTAGCAATAACAATGCCTCCCCTCCTTGGCTTCTGTCTTTTCAAAAATCACTTCCAACACCTTTGCCAAACACCTGCGCAGTGAGATGTGCCGTAGCTTTCTCTCCTCAGTTCAGTCAGTCCCTCACCAAGTCCAGTCCTTAAAGCCCACTCCTCCCAGCATTCAACAAAACAGGGGACCTCCGTGTACAGCCTTGCAATGAAGCCACTTTCTCTCTTCTCTCGGATGCCTTTGAAAAGTTTATGGAAAGAAAAGGAATGTTTTGAATGGTCTTTTCCCACCAACAGCGACCAAACGGGCAGACATTGGACGGACCCTTCCATGGTACTGCAGTGAGTCGAATTAAAAGATCGAGCTAAAGCAGCCTTCCATGCCTTTCTCTGTGTATTTTGCACACAACCAAACGGCGTCCTAAACCGTGTTCTACTCCTGGATTCGTTTAATCAAGTATGTGTCCCACCAAGCTCAACCCCCACACAACTCTATGTCCACTTTCTGCCCCCCTAGCCTAGAGTGCTGCTTTGCGTCTGGCTGGTCCTCTCCTTCCAACCCCTGGACGGCTCTGCCCGCGTTGACAAAGGGTTAAAGTTACCGCTGAGCAGTGTTTTCGTTGGGGGTGTGTGTGTGTGAAGGGGGTGACGTCGTTGTGTTTGTCTGGCCGTCTGACGAGCCTGGAAGATAGTTCCTTCTTCGAAAGATGTAGAGAGCGAGCTGAGGCTTGAAATCTGAGACCCTTCATAGAATCACCGCTTGGTGAGATCCCAGGCGAAAGGACGCGTATCTGCTTTCCTTTCTGGAAACGCGCGCCCCTGCAGCAGCAGCAGCAGCAGCAGCAGTAGCATGGCACTATCTGCCTGGAGGCATTTGGGACTCGCAACCCTCCTGCAACTCCTTTTCATTTCCTGCCTGCCAAGAGGTACCGTAAGTTGGCAGGCTGCTTTCCTATGCATGCTTAAAAGAACCGACCGCTCCTTCCCGTCTGGAAAGGGTAGAGTTTTCTTCCATCTCGCAGGAAGTGTTGGAGAGGAGACTTGAGTGGTAGAAGTTCTATTTTCTTGCCCTCAGGGCGACAGAAAGTTTTTCTAGCTGGGATTTCCAGAGAAATAAGAGGGTCCGGATCATTTATGTGTTAGCCACAGCGCTACACACACACACACACACACACACACACACACACAAAAAATGGTAAGGAGAGGGCAAAACTTTATTTATTTATTTATTTTATTTGTTTGTCAAACATGTACAAGATAACAAGTATAAGTATTAACATAAACAAGAACAAAGGGAGTAAGTACAGATAAATGGGAACAGTAAGAACTTATTTGAACTGGGTTGTTTTTTGGCTCCTGGAGGGGAAATAAAAAAAGCCAAGGATCGCAAATGCTACAGTTGATTCGGATATATATGTGTGTGTGTGTGTGTGCGCGCGCGCGCGCGCCCTCCCATGTATGTGTGTGTGTGTACACATTTATATTCATTCTGTATTACATCAAAGAGAAAAACAATGTAGAAATTAAATGGGCCAAATTCATGCAGGTTGTGCTTTTTCTTTTAATTTTGGCAGGCTAACCCAACACATATACTTTTCTTTGATGTATTTTCCTGCACTGTTCCCCCTGAGTATAGGTTCACTGGGAAATCTGCAGTTTTCATATGCATAGCTTAGCAAATGTATGCTTGCCCTGCTGTTTTATGAAGACAAACTAACATATTACAAATCACGTTCTTCCTCCCAGAAGCTCTTGGCCACTCTCATAGATTGCAACCTTGGGAGATATCCCAGGATGTGAACTCAGCATTTAAAAAAATAAAAGAAATGTTGCAAGCTGTGAAATCAGGAATAGGAAAATCCTTAATGTCCTGTGGCTATATATAGAGACAGTAAAATCTGTAAAATCAGTAAAAGATCTATCCTACTCTCTGGGGTGGCTGACTTTATGGAGTAAGGCTTGGCTTTTTAATATAAGAAGAGAGGAAGAGAGAAATTGTCTGGGTAACAAGTTGTTTGGGTTGCTTTCCTCAGACTCATTAAAGAAGACGATGCTAGTAAAAATTGCATGTAGTAAGTAAATACTATGGCATTCCAAGCACTGCAGCTCATAGTGTATATAAATAATTCCATATGTAGCATTGGGATTTATTGATCTATTTAAAAGGATTAAAATCAAACAAAATGAGTTTCCTGGGCAAATCTATGGCAGGCTCTAGTTTGGGTCTATAAAAACTATAATTGTTTGGTTCCAGAAAGAGAAAGTAAGCAGTTCCCTGCTAAAGGAGTATTTACCCTGCAGAAAATTAATCCTCCAAGCTGAAGAAGAGCAGTGGGATAATCTCAACTGTGTCCTATCCCAGTTGCTTCAGACATGGTAGTCCATCCAGCCAACCTTACAATGACGCATCCAAGAAAACAGAAGTCCACTTTTTTGCAGACAAGCAATTGGGAGCAATGTAGGAATAGGGATGAAGAAAGAAAGAGACCAAAGCACAGTAAGTACAACAGCAAAGTAACTCTCAAAGGTGCTTTTTCAAGAGGCAACTGCGTTTTCTTGTTTTTCTTCGAAGGCATTTTGCTTCTCATTCAAAAAAACCTCTTCAGCTCTGGCTGGATGGTAGGGAATGGAAGGATTTATATTCCTTGCAGATAGCTGGTCATTGCAGTCAGAGCTGAAGAAGCTTCTTCGGTGAGAAGCGAAATGTCTTCAAAGAAAAATAAGGAAGTCCAGTTGCCTATTGAAAAAGCATCTTTGGGACAACCATGGCCAGGATGATTGAGAATCTCCATTGATCTTCAGCTAAGTAATTTTAACTCAGATTTCCATCTGAAATTTGGTATAATTTTGTGTTTGCAAGAGTATTTACTGCCCTCATAGGTTTTGGTCACTCTTCATCATTTCAGATGTTTTCAGTTTAGATGATACAGCTCAGCTATGAGCTACATCAATTGCAGTTGCAGACAGTGAATATTGATTAGAGATAAGCCTGGACTATTTGCAGTTCAGTGAGAAAAGTAAAGCTCCTTGCATAAGAATGCATTCTTGCAGAACATCCCTGCATTTCATTTCCGCCAACATTTATCCATGTGCTTTTATCACAGGAGCAGCAATTGTCAAAGATCAGTAGCTTAGTTTTCTCTGGTGCAGAGCTGGTTCCCACACATCAGATGCTGGGACTACAACTCCTTTTATTCCCAACTAGCATTTCCAGTAGAGAATTTGTGCAGTTGAACAGCCCTGGCCTACCTGGAAGATATTTGCTTGGAAACTTCTGGATTAGTTATTAGAGATGAACCTCTTTCTGCTGGTTTTGTCACTGCTTGTGACATCAAAATAAATAATACTTAAAGAATAGAAGATCTGGCAAAAACAACTGAAATCACAGGGCTAACTTTCTAATTGGCCTGAGTTATAAGCATGGTAGGAAAAGATGGAAGTCATTAATCCAAAAACTGCAGAATCATGATCCAACACAGTTGAAGAAATTTGTTCCTCACTTTATAACTAGGAATTTCTTAAGTACAATAGAATACATTCCTGATAAACTAAAGAGGCTGTAGTTATTGATCAATTATGGACAGTCCTCATAGGTTCTCCTAGCAAAGGTATAGGAGGATAGTGAATATGTATATCCTTGGATTTTTGCAAAGAATGGAGCGCTTGACTTTTACCATGGAGTCACTTGAACTTAAAGAAGAAAATAATGCTTTGGGCAGAAATTTGGCTTCAGACCTGAATGGATGGAGCCAGTTTGGACAGAAGGGCCTATATGGGTTGCATAAGTATTCAATATGAATAACTGGGTGTAGTGCAGCAATGGTATCCTTCATAGTAACTGTGCTTTTCCCAAAGCTTCATAATCTTGTTTTTAAAATTCAAGGAAGGATCAGCTTTTTAGCACATCTTTTTTTTCTACTTATTGTTTTGTATTTGTAGCCTTCCAAGAAATCTCTTTGGAATGCTTGTGATCTAAGGAGTGACTGGGATATCATAAGCCTCTTCTGGGCATTGTAATATCTTGTAGCAGTTAGAGCAATGTCTCATGGCTTGAGTATTTCCAGAAACATTGATGCACTTCTACAATCCTGCTTACTTAATATACAGTAAATAAATGTATCTCCATAGTAAAGCATTTTTCTGTCTTTGATCACACCCTTGTGTTCTCAGCCTGTTTGGGGATACTTGGGAGGTTCGGAAGATGATTCATAGAGAGACATTCCAAACAAATAACTTTGCATTGCAGACTATATAAGATCTTTACTAATCCTCTCCCAAGGGGCAAGTCACACTTGTAAGGCAGAAAGCAAGATCTTTATGTACAGTAATTATCCTAAAGTATTGTACTAATTCTTTGTAAGTACAGGATATAGAAGCAGACTTGTTAAAATAAGCATTACAACAGAAAACAAAAAGACCCCATTCTGATTATAATTTACGTCAAATACTTTGGCTGTTTCTCATATTTGGGAGGAATTACTAGTGCTTGCCTTACAGATTTACCAAAAATGATTTGTTTTAAAGGTCAAAAGCCTGTATCATCAATCTAACTGCCCAAAGTACGTTTCATGTCTTCTCTGCCAAGAAAAATCTGAGCTCTCTATATCGCTACAATTAAGGGGAAATATCATATGTTTTTCATTGTAATCTAAAAGGAGCATAAGAGAATTTTAGCAAGCCAGAAAGACTTATGAGACTCCAAATAAAACTGGACACCCTATTAACCATTTGAGTTAATAGGAACCAAGGAACTTTTCTTTGTTTACAAGTAAAAGCCTTAGGAATAATGGGTGGAGGGTTTCTACATGTTAGGTTAGGCACTGGGAGTGGTGGAAACTTAGTTGTACATTGGAAGGTCTGCTTCCAACAAATATTAAAGATGCAGTCAGCGTCAGTCAAGAAATCAAAGGCAAGCCTGTTCACACCCTAGCTGAGGTTCTCAATGGTAAAGACAGAATCTAAAGTACAGGCAGAAAAATGTTAGTCTGCTAGAGAAGTCTGTCATACTACTTCAATAGTAGCTAACCATACTGAGTCAAGCACAAAGAAATGCTTCTGATAATTAATCTGAGTTACACTCAGAGAATAATTTATATTAGGAGGGTTACTAACCCACAGATATTGTTCATCAAGCCTGGTCAGGTTGGAAGATCACCCAGGGGTGTGAGTAGATTCATCTAAACGCTACTGGTTTTCATCAAGGTGGAACTGCCTGCAGTATATCAAATCAGCCTTTATTCCCAAGGTTTTCACAATACTTTGGCCGTCTCTACTGTTTCCCCTAGTGGTGCTGTAGTTTGGAGAAATGTTCTGCTTAGTCTAGAACAGAGTTCTTGGTGGGAGGTCTAGGACAAGGAGGAACTGATTTTATCCTGGCTCCTGTATTGACATATGGTTCATCTAGTCCAGAATGCTCATCAGAATCATTTGGCCATCTTATACTTTCTTTCTTACATTTACAGAGAATGGAGAAGAATAAGAAATGTTAACTTTCTCTGTCAGCCATGGTATAGATAAAAATTCCCTCTATTAATTGCTATATACTTTTCAAAGGAAGGTAATTATATTCACTCAATTATTTTCGACGTGGAAGAAATATAGCCATTTAAAAAGTGTCTATGCTGGTCTTCCAGAAAGACTTACAGCATTCAAAAATGTTCAGATGCAGATCAGGATCTTGGGATGGCTTTTTTGTCATTGCTATGTTATAATACTCTTGCAAATCCTCTAGTTTTTAACCTTCTAGAATAGTTTGAGGGGCCATCTATCATATGTTCCTTAAGCCAAGAGTTTCACTAGGAGATGTGTTGATGGTTTGGCATCAGTATTAGCCAGCAATTCAAGTATTTTGCTCACACCATCACTCTAACAGGAAAAAAAATACTTTTCTGTCAAAGAAGACTATTTCAAATTGGCTGCAGCACAGGTTTTGGCATGCTATGGTCACTTACCTGTTTTCTCCATTAAAACAACAAAATACCTTAGAAACATGAAATACAGTGAGAAACATAGTTAGGAAAGTAGAGTAAGGCCAAGATGATATGCTACCTGATGTAGAAGACGAAACTGAGTCCATTATTTGACCTACCAAAGGCGGCTGCAACATTGCTAACATTATCCATTTTTTTAAATTTTTTTTTATTCTTTAAACGTCTCTTTGAGTGAACAATGTGATTTCAGGTTTTAACATACTGTGCATACATAATTATACTTACATTTTCAGCTTTCTTATCCAGTTTCATATCATATCATTACCTATTCCATTTTTCTTTTAATATGTTTTATCATTTCATGTTATTTAATTCATCATTTCCAGACAGAAAAAAGTTTAATCCTAAAATATGTTAAAAATATTTATCCCCTTTCATTGTCAATTCAATCTTGCCACCTATTTTTATTTTATATATTTTCCCCTCAATATATAACAAATTAAAAAAAAAACATGTCAAAATAGCCTTTTTTAGTTACTACGTCCTATATTAACCACAATGATCTCCTGTTTACTATTATATATGCATATATATCTTTTTTCCCCAATCGGATTCCACATGGTATTTTTCCCTATTACATAATAAATCTTATGTTTATTCCAAAAGCATTTATATAACAAACCAATTTTAAATGTTAATAATATTATATTTTTTTATTTCCATGCTCATGCTCCGTATTCATTTTCTTTATTACCGTACTAATTATTATATAGTAATCTTATTTTAAATTCTTGTTTAACTTTATAACCATTTTTAATTTTCATATCCTTTATTATTCCAAATACATTTATGTGACAAACTACATTTTCTATTTCATTCCCATTTAATCCATTATATAAAATTAATAACAATATAATCATTTTGATTTCTCTTTTACATTAATGAATCTCTTTTTAACATTAATGATGGGACAAAATTCTCCCTGAAGGGCAGGGCTTCTGACACTTTCCCAAAACATACTTCCCTCCTCAGAAAGGAACAACTGGGAAACTTGCTTCTCCATCTCTCCTCTTTCCATGTAAAGTGGCCACCCAATATTGGCAGTCCTCGATTTACAACCACAATTGAGTCCAACATTTCTGCTGCTAAGTGAGACAGGTGTTAAGTGAGTTTTTCTCCATTTTTCAACCTTCCTTGCCACAGTTGTTAAATGAATTGCTGCAGTTGTGAGGTTAATCACACAGTTGTTGAGCAAATTGACTTTGCAGTGAGAAGATTGCAAAAGGGGATCACTGTACCCTGAGACACTGTAACCATCATAAATATAAGACATAAATATATAAGTCAAATAAAAGATTTTGATCATGCGATCGTGGAGATGCTTGAATGGTCATAAGTGTGAAAAACAGCCATAAGTCTCTTTTTCTGTATTGTTTGTAACTTCGAATGGTCACTAAGTCAACTGTTGTAAGTCAAGGACAACCTAATTCTTTCAAGATCAGTAGTATATTAGCATTTTTACTTTTTCCTGACCAGTGTCTTGCAAGTTCAGGGATCTGTTTTTGCTATGCTTACATGTAAATAGATTCTGAAGTCAAATGCAGGCAAATAGATTAAGAATCAATGCCATGTTTTCCATTTTTAAAAATTTGATTTCTGTTAGATGGTTTTACTGTTTCATTTAGACAGATTGAACATTGTGACTTTATGCAGAGGGAACTAATACGAATGAGGCTATATGGCTGTTACTTACTTGCACTGGAGTCCCTTGACTTATTAAAGGTAAAGGTTACCCTTGCACATACGTGTTAGTTGTTTCCAGCTCTAGAGGACGGTGCTCATCTCTGTTACAAAGCTGAAGAGCCAGCGCTGTTCGAAGATATCTCCGTGGTCATGTGGGTGGCATGACTAAACGCCAAAGGTGCAAAGAACGCTGTTACCTTCCCACTGACTTGGTCCCTATTTGTCTACTTGCATTTCTACATGCTTTCGAACTGCTAGGTTGGCAGGAGCTATTGCAAGTAACAGGAACTCACTTCATTACGCGGTGCTAGGGATTCGAATTGCCAAACTGGCAACCTTTCTGATCGACAAGCTCAGCATCTTAGCCACTGAGCCACCACAAGTGCCCCACAAGTGTGGCCTTACTAAGGATTTATAAAGCTGTACAAATACTTCACATGTTAAATATTGCTTAATACTTCATGTATTAAGTATGGCTTAATACATTAACATACTGCTTCCAATCACCTTTGAGACGAGATTGGCCAGTTCTGCACAATGAACACATGGTATACCTGGGAAAGTGAAGCCAATGGAGAAGTCAGCAGGGAAAGTTGCAAGTTGCTGCTTCCTGCCAAGAGGACTTCCTCTCATCTCTGAGGCTGGCAAATATAGCTCCCCACTGAAGAGCGTCAGCTCCATGCCTACTTGGATTTCAGAAAATACAAGTAGGCAAAGAAAGCTAAAATCTTTTAGGAAGTAGCTCTTTTGTTCTTGGGCCTGACTGAAAGAGCTGCCTGCCAAAGGATTTCAGCTCTGTGCCTGCTTGGATTTTGGCAAGGAGGATATTGAGCTTGTGAGCAGAGAGGCAGCACAGTAAAGTAAGGAGCACAAAGTGCCTTGGGGTAGGGGAGCTCTCACACAGACCTCACACAACTATCTTTGTTTAGGAGTTAAAAATCCTGCTTGGATTTCAGCAGGGAGGATTTTCAGCTCCGGAACAGAGACACATTCACATGTGGCCTCCCAAGTTTTCCCCCCCTGACTCTGAGGTACCCTGCACTCTTTACCTAAGACTTCTTCTGCTTAACAACCTGGAGATTGCTTAACAATTACAACTGGGAGTGCTGGGATTATGGTTGTTGAGCAAAACAGTCAAGTGATATCTCACTTAACTACTGCTTCATTCAATGACCAAATCTTTGGTTGCACTTGTGATCATAAATAAAGAACTGTCTTACTGAAGATCTACCATTGGAAGAAACATATAGCAGAAACATGTCAAATATGCAAGTGGAATAGTTGAGGTAAAATAATTTGTCAATAACAAAACAGTATTATAACAACTGGAATCTTAATGATGTGTGGGACTCTGAGAGGCACAGGAAGGAGTCCACTTATATGTTTCTTCTTGAATTCATAGGCTGTCCTCCAGTTTAGATGTTTGCAAATAAACTTTCCTTCTTTTGTTTCTATTGCTACATTCTTATTATTCTCAGTTTAACTCAGAGACCAATGATGTGATTACTTCTGAATAAGTTTTCCTGTTTTCCCCATAACAACAACCCTGTGAGGTGAGTTTGGCTGAGAGAGAGTGACTGGCCCAAAATCACCCAATTGGCCTTCATAGGTAAGACAGGACTAGAATTCATAGTCTCAGCCTGGTGCCTTAACCTCTAGACCAAACTGATTACTACAAATGAATTACATAATCTTTACTTACAGGATAGGGGATGCGGTGGCTCAGTGGCTGTGACGCTGAGCTTGCCAATCAGAAAGGTCAGCAGTTTGGCGGTTCAAATTCATAGCACCATGTATCAGAGTGAGTTCCCATTACTTGTCCCAGCTTCTGCCAACCTAGCAGTTTGAAAGCATGTAAAAATGCAAGTAGAAAAATAGGGACCACTTTGGTAGGAAGGTAACAGCATTCCCTATACCTTCAACATTTAGTCATGCTGCCCACATGAGACGTCTTCGGATAGCTCTGGCTCTTCAGCTTTGTAACAGAGATGAGCAATGTCCCTTAGAGTCAGAAATGACTAGCATGTATGTGCAAGGGGAACCTTTATCTTTACTTTCACCTTTACCTTTACTTACCAGAATGTAACTCCGTTTTCCATTTTTTAAAAATTATACTTAAGAGTCTTCATTTGATAAAAGATGGAAGGAAGGAAGGATGAAAGAAAGGAAGGAAGGAAACATGTAAGTGGTTTTGTACCTTCTTTTTAACATAGTTACATTCTTATTGTCCCTCTTTCCTCTTAAATATTTTACAAATCACCTTACTCTTTGGTTTAATTGATATGTTTCTTCACATACATAAATCATCATTTCTTTTTATTTTTTCAGCATGAAGTCCATATAAAATTTCCAGTCTTTCATAAAAGTTTTTGTTTGTTATGTGGTCAAACAGATCAGTTTCACTATTTCTGCAAGTTTTGACATTTTGATAGGCAATTATGTTTTCCCATAATTAATGTTGACCGTGAAGTAGGATGAACTTTTCAATGCTTTTCAACTTTTCAACTTTGTGTATTCATTCAAGGCTTTCTGCCTACTCTTCTATACTGGGAGACTTTAGTCAGATCTTTAAAGCATCCATGCATTTTCCCAAGATCATGTGACTGCTGTATGGCTGCAATAAAGAGCAGTGGACAGCACTTGTTCATGTCCCAGTGTCTTCCAAAGAACTTTTGTAATGAATTTCTCTAGATACTAACAATAGGTTTAGTATCTTCTTTATGTGAAAAAAAGATGGGCTGTCTACTCTCTGAAAAAAAGATAGAACCTAAGAGGATGAGTGTTTGGATCAAGATATTTATATTTCATTAAAATATGACCAAATGTCACAATTCCACTGTAAACCCTAGTAATGAAGAACTACATCAAGTGATTTTAACAAAATTCAGGAATATTTGTTAGGGTATAATGGTATGTGGGAAAGACCTTGGGAGACTGGCAAAAAGATGCTTAAGGAACAGTTGGATAAGGGAGTATAGCCAACAGCTGCAAGAGATTCAGGAGAAATTCTACCTAAGTTATAAGTCTGTAAAGATGACACAGGAGAATTGTATTTTCAGACCTGCAAGATTCTGTTAATGCAGCTTTACAATAAAGTAGAGGTAGCTTATCGGACCATGTTTTCTATCTGATCTACCTGGTAAGGCTGACATAGGGCTCTGTGAAGCCTCAAAGAACGTTTCACTTCAGTGAAGGTTCAGAGCAAAACACTTCAAAGCTGCTTTGGGAAGCAACCCAATTCCATGATTATGTTCTTTCCTTGGAGGCCCTCTCAGCCTTCTTTTGAAGAACTTGGGAGAAGGCTGAGAAAAACCTTTTTCTATAGCACTAGCTGATGTGATTTCAAGTTGGGTGGCTTTGGTGAATTTTATGAGGTTGCCCACAGTTTGAGTCAAAGGCAACCTTCTCTGGACCACAAGCTGAAGGTTTTTCTGGGTTGGGTTGCTCTAACAATGTGCCATGGATAATCCTAAAGTCATGTAGCTGAGAAGCTAGAGCTGCAGTAGAAGGCTACAAGCAGTCTTCCACATTACAGCCTTCTCCTACACCTTAAATGTTTGGTTGAAGTGAGTTATGTGTCCTGCATGCGAGAATCATTTCTTCAAAACTAATCAGTGTCATTTCCTAGAGGACTTATTTTGTAGAAGGTGTTACCTTCAAAGACTTTTAATGTTCATTCAGAATCAAATTGCACGTTTAACTGCCCTTCATTGCTTTAAAATGGCAGCATTAATTGTAATAAATATGAATAAACCACTTCAATGGGTTATGCAAGCCATATCTCATTGAGAGCATTATGTGGTCTGTCCTGGTTATACAGTCATTGATTAATTAAATAATCCCATCTGCTTGTAAAAGCCGTAATGAAATCAGAGTAGACCCCTCAAAAGTAATATTTTACAAAAAAAAATCAGCACAATTGTTTTAATAACACTTTATACTTGATGGGTTTCATTCTCAGTAAACCTTACATTTTCCTTGGAGCAGTGCTTTATTATTGAGATTAGCAAACAAATAACATACAGATAAATTAGGCCATGCAACAGATCTGCTAATATAAATTTATTGCTGGAGTTCAGTTCTCTGTTTTCATGCCAAGATTTTGCCTATTCAACCCAGTAATACTTGCAGATAAGTATATTTCAATGGAGCATAATATATTAGGATTAAGTGCCTGGAAATTAATGTACATTTTTAAGACGGAATGCCCTAAAGCACAACTGTGTATAAATTATTATAACTATAATGCCTTTAGATGCCTTTATTTTTTATTACTAGAAAATGAATTCGTTCTAGTTACTAGCACTACTAATCATAATGCTTCTATTAATATTTATAACACTGTTCCTTTCCCTAATAGACTGAATAATTAGAAATATTTAGAACATATACTTTTTATTGTAAATATTTCAGAGATTGGTACCTTCTGTTTTAATTCTTTTTTTTTCACCTGAAAGCATATACATATACTCAGTCCGTAACAACTAGCATATTCAGGGGCATGGTCATATCAAATCCATTCATTTCAGAACAGAAAATTAGGGAAATTTGAAATGTTCTTGCTTCCTCCATTGAGTGCAGGAATGCAGAAGCTCCAGATACATACAAGTAGTCCTTGAGTTACTCCCACAATTGAGCCAAAAATTTGTGTTGCTATGCAAGTCCGTTGTTTAATGGGCTTTGTTCCATTTTACAACCTCTCCTGCCCTACTTGTTAAAGGAATCACTGAAGTTGTTAAATTACTAACACAGTTGTTAAGTTAATCTAGGCTGCTGATGAGCAACAAAGCTGGGTGTGGTCATGCAAAGTGATGTTTCACTTCAGAATTGAGGCTCATCTCCCTCTGAGGTTGCATGTCAATGTTGAACAGAGTGGGAGTCCTTGTGATTGAGGTGTTTATAATGTGTGAATATGACTGCTAAACAAGGGTGGGCTGCTCACCTGGTTGGCGAACCCATAGCTAACGTTATGGCTGGTTGGTGAATCACCAAACCCCACCCCTGTTTGGCCCTGCTCACCCTGCCCTTTTCGCCCCTCCCCACCCCTCCCAGGGGTCTCCATGTTGCCCGTTTTGGATGTGAGGTAAGTGCAGAGTGGAGGCTCAGGGAGGGCGAAAAATAGGCCTCCTGGAAGTTCCGGAACACCGGAAATGGGCCTGTTGCTGAAATTTTTGAAGCTTACCCCTGCAGCTACACCAAGAAAATTGTTCTTATTTCATTGGCCTGGTAAAAATTTACAGGTTGGATGTTCCATAGTTTTATTATATTTTGAATGTTCAGAAATAACTTATTCTTTTAATTCCTTGGATTAAATAAAGATTCAAAAAGGATATAAAACTTCTAAAAAAATGTCATTTACCAATCTTTCGAAGTTACGTCAGTATTGAAAAAAGTGACTTACAAATGGTCCTAACCCTTATGACCTTACTAGCATCCCTCTGGTCAATTGATCAAAATTTGGGCGCTTGGCAACCAACATGTATTTACAATGTTTGCAACAAGGTCATGTGATCACCATTTACTGGGAGCTTCCAACAAGCTAAGTCAACAGTGGAAGACAGATTTGCTTAATAACCACATGATTCACTTAGCAGCTTTAGTGGTTCGCTTAACAACCATGGCCAAAAACATCATAAAATCGGACACAAGTCACTTAACAGCTGCTTTGCTTAGCAACAGAAATTCTGCTCTCATTGGTGATTGCAAGTCAAGGACTACCTGTTTTCTGATTTGGAAAAAAAACACCTTCATAATAAACAGTTAATAAAGAAACCCTTGCATAGTGTTTTTATTCTTAGGAAGTGGTATAAATGAAAGATGGCTTTCTTTTATGAAGCCACATAATATGTAGCAGTAGGGAGCCATGGCCGCATCTTCCAATGGAATGCCTCTTTTTATGAAATAAATTGCAGTCATTAAATGCCGGCAGTTTAATTGAATAGTAGTCCATGTTACTTTCCTAATCAAAGCTCTGTATTCCATTCCCCCCACCCTCTTCTGGGATTTTCAACTGGTAGGCAGTTCTGGTGGATAAAATGACATGTAATAAATGACTGAGTAGCCCCTTCCTATTCCTCTGTTCCAACTGGCAGACCTTCTCCCCTCTAGCTTAATTTTATAATAAAAAGAAATGTCCCTGTATAATACATCACTTGACTTCTAGTTACAAGGATTATGTTCTGCCAACAGTTAATTCTTCTTTCTCATATAACTCTCATTTTGCTTTCCTGCAGAGTACACTGTGATCAATGAAAACTGTCCAGGTGCTGAATGGAATATCATGTGTCGGGAGTGTTGTGAATATGATCAGATCAAATGTGTGTGTCCTGGACAGAAAGAAGTAGTGGGATACACTATTCCTTGTTGTAGGAATGAGGACAATGAATGTGACTCCTGCCTAATTCACCCTGGTATGTTGATATACTGTACTGCTTTGATGTGCCCACTTCTACTCTCTTATTTACTGTATGTTTAATTTACATGCAGTAAATATGCTTGTAGCTAGGTGGAGCATGCAGTCTGTTTTGTCTGCCAGATTTTGATGATTAATAGTTTTTTCCTCCTTAGAGATGGATGGATGGATGCCAATATAAATGCTCACTGTGATGAAAGTTAATGAATATTGTTGTTAGTTTTTTTCTTTTTGCTAGTGATAGAAACTCACATTTCAGGATATTGTCACGGATGCCTGGAAGCTCTCCAAAAAGCCACAGTGGGCTTCAGTACTAGGTGGAGGCTACAGTTCAGTCTCCAAGGCCTAGTTTGCACACTATCTTCTTTTTAAAAAATAGAAAAGAATTATTATTGATTTCAAAGTCAGCTGAGGAAAATTTTTGAAGATAAAGGATATAAAGAAGCAGCTTATAAGACTGCTAAGAATATGTATCAATAGGATTCTGCCTGATTTGAAACTTATTCAGAGGATGCCCCTCAGGCCAAATGGGATTGTCAGTGTAAATTCTTATTAAAGCCACCATATCCTCTTTCAGATTTTCCAAATGAGCCTAAATAAGTGAAAACTGCTGTAAACTTTAATGTTGAGGCATTAAAACAGCTGTATCCTTAATGTCATATATTAACTCACACAGAAGCCAGAAGAAGATGCAACTGGCTTTAAAGAAGTGCTGCACTTTCATCTATATGTGATCCAAAGTACCCCTTCTAAATAATTTTTGAATGACACACAGCCCTCCTTTTTATTATGTTGAATAATATATTTATGTTGAAATTTGCAAGTGAACTCTTGTTCATAAATTTTAGGGCAGAAACTAGTACTGAATTTTATCTAATATTTGAGCCATCATTGGGGGCATTACTGAAATTAAAATTCTAGTTTAGATTGATCTGATTTGATATAAAACAATATAGGATGTTCAGGAAGTAAATTTCATTTAAACAAGAGGATTTTCAGGAAAAAAGAGGAAGAGATCAATAAGAGAAAGCCTGAGTGCAATAGCTATAGGCATCTGTGAGTGATGGCAAGAGAGGCCAGGTGAAGAAACATATATTGTGGCATCATCATACAAACCCCATGACTTTAGCATGTGCATCTTACATTAGAGTGTAAGTATGAAAATGGTGGTTGTGTTGTCATGTCATCATGTCATCTCTTTTTCAATCATTATAGACTACAGGAAAATTCATGTCTGTAAATTTTTGTATCCAGCCCTCATAATTGTATTTATATTCTCTTTTTGTTTGAGTGTGTTTGGCTTATCACTGTATTTATAACCTCATAATTATATTTATATTTTCTTTATGTTTGAGTGTGTTTGGCTTAGAAGAGTGTTTTGCTTGAAAGGACTTTCCCAAGGCACATTTTATACAGCCAAAGTTGCATGGGCTATGGTTTGCAGCTACCTGTCGGAGAAACCCAAATGTAAGCATTCGTAATTAAAGAATTTATCTCCTCTTCTTTCAGGATGCATGATTTTCGAGAATTGTAAGACCTGTCGCAATGGGTCTTGGGGAGGATCACTAGACAACTTCTACATCAAAGGCATTTATTGTGCAGAATGCCGAGCTGGGTGGTATGGAGGCGATTGCATGAGTAAGTATTGGTTAGAGATGCACTTTACCACAAGGAGAGCTGATGCTTTGACTGGGAAAGGGGAAAAAAAAAACTCCTTGTAGCTCGTCCAGCAAAATGAGCTGCTAATGTCAAAGCAAAGACAAATTCCTAATCCTTTGCATGGCCATTGACACTCAATTTGAAAATATAAGACAATACAGCCAAAGATGATTTTTTTAAGGGTTAGGAAATTATCTCATACTGAACTACGGGGGCTTTATAGGCCAAAAGTATTTCTCCAATTCTTTTCCCAGGATTCCATTCTATTTCCCAGAGCTCTAAGGGCACCCAAATGCAGATTGTTATGGACAATGCTTAGTTTTCTGTAACCTTTTGCTGCCATCTAATGGTTATCTAAATCTGCACAGCACAGATCTGGTATCCTGGGTTCTAACCAGAGTGCAAAGTATTCTGTAGAATACAGCCATTGCCAGAGAGAAGGAGGGAGTTGGAGGAGGCTGTCTAGGTTTTCCTACAGTTTATAGGAGGCAGTTTATAGATCTCTGCTTGGTCAGGAAATTGTAAAGTAGAGCATTGTTAGCAGATGAATTGTCTGGCACTCCTTGAAGACTACAGGTGAAAGCTTCTATCAACAACCCACCTACAGGTAACTGTAATATTATTACAGTTATATCATTATCCCTGGTTTTTAAATTTTCACTGTAATATTTTTCCTGAGTGAAATAGGTCCTTATGCCTAATCTGAATATTTTTCCAGGGCTTTTGGGTGAGGAGGGAGAGGTGCTTCTTTAGCAAAAGATAAGTTGAATTGTTTTTTCAGGTATGGGTAGCATCATTCGTGTGTGTGTGTGTGTGTGTGTGTGATGGGCAATCAGCAGGAATAGTTAATTGAAGAAAGTGTAAGGAAAATATTCATTGCTCGGTTTGCGCACGTGCACACACACACACACACACTATCTGCATTTGTAGAAAATTAGACCATATGGACTGAATGACCAAAGAGAAATATGTTGGTTCAGGGGCACAATCCTTTGCACATCTCAAGGCCTGGAAATTCTTCTCTTTCTGTTTATTCGCTGTCTTGATTGTAGTACCAAGACCTATCCTGTAAGTGGTGCATATGAGATTTGCCTGGACAAATAAGAATATAAGTTGATTCTTGGGGGTGGGGTGGGGGGAATAGAATAATTTCTTGTTACAGATTAGTGAGAAATCATTGCATGTGCAAAGACTGTAAGGAGAATATGCAAAATTTCATCACTGCAGCATTTTGAATGTTCTGCCTTACTGCAATACTGACTGAATGAAATTAGTTCTGTTTTTTTAAAAAAACCACATTGAATTGTGAGTTTTGGAAATATGTTGATCTAAAGAGTAGATTGAATATAAATGTCTGCGATTCTTTCACTGCAAACTTACCTTGTAAAACACATCATTTTTTTAAAAAAAGGTTCTCTTTTTGCTACCAGTAAAGGCACCACAGGAATAGAGCATTCCCATACATAATTGCCAAGAGGTATGCCATTGTATTAAGTGGACCTTAAATTCAGTTACATGTGAATAAAATTGTAGTGCTAGCTATTATCACTTAAAATAGGACAATGTAAAGTTAAACTTTACCAAATGCTTGTCTGTATATAATGTAATGTAGCAATGGAGGTCTTAGAAAAGTTATTCAGATGTTGTGCTTTGTCTATATCTAAAATGATCAAAAATGAACAGGCAATGCTTTTCCCTGTGACAGTGTATGGAAGCAAAAACTGGATTCTCCAGAAGCAAGCAGGGGTGGGCTGCTACTGGTTCTCACTGGTTCAGGTGAATTGGTTGTTAATTTTATGGTCAGTTCAATGAACTGAAATATCCTACACCTGGCTGACCCTGCCTACCCCAGCCTGCCCCAACCAGGAGTCCCCAAGCGGCCCATTTTGGATTGCAGGTAATTGCAGGCCTGTGTGGAGGCTCGGGGAGAGTGAGAAAATGGGCCTCTCTGAAGTTCCAGAGAGCCTCTGGAGACTGGGGAAGCCATTTTCGCCCTCCCAGAGGCTCAAAGAAAGCCTCTGGAGCCCGGGAGGCTGAAAACGCCCTCCCCCGTGGCCCGTTTTCACAACCAGAATGGTGCAGGAGGCCGACTAGGCCACGCCCACCATGGTCACGCCCACCCAGCAACCATGCAGAGAACCAGTTGTTACATAATTTGAAGCCCACCCCTGGAAGCAAGATAGAAAAAGCATTATGCTTTTGAAAATCAGCGTGGGAGAAGACTCATGAGAATTCCATGGATTGCCAAGAAAGCAAAGAAATGGCTCATAGAACAAATCTATCCAGAGTCCTCACTCAAAGCACAAATGACTAGGGTCAAATTGTCCTATTTTGATCCTGTTTTCCTCAGAAGTCAGGGAAAGATGGGGAAAGAGGAAAAGATGAGGAGCAGCAAGGTGGTGTAACATAAATACAACAGCAATATGCATCATTGGAAGATCTGAATGGCCAGATTGGGAGTAGATCACCTGGGGAAAATCAATCCATTGCCTGTAAATCTGGTACATTTACAGAATCAGTTATCTTCATTTACATATATCTATCATTCTCTATCACAGCCAACAATGTCCCACAGAAGCCTAGATGCATCGTCATATTCTCCTCACTTTTTCCAGAAAGGATGAAAGTGAAGAAAGAAGATGAAGAAGAGAGTAGAGATGTGTTAAGGAATAATGTAAATGGAAAGAAAAAGAAGTAGGCTAACAACTATGTGTAGATAAGTCTTATTATGTTACTTGCGAAAGCAGTATTTTCACATTTGAGGTTATTAATAATTCTTTCAGAGGGCTACCATCTCATTGTAACAATTTATTTTCAGTTTTCAATAAGATGTAGAGAATTTCATCTTTGATCCCTAGAATAGCTTCCGTTTCTCAAGCGGTTTTCATGAAACTAGTTTCAGACACTGGTGATTGATTGATCGATTAGTTGTTGTTGACTCTTGTTTTTCTGTGATGATATGTACCTAACCTAATCTTTCAGAACTGGTAATGATGCACCCATTGCCATTACAGTTGTCTCCATCAGGCACTGATATCTGTGCTGTAGCTGCTGTAATGAAGACAGCAGTTTGTCATCCAGTAGTTCAGCTCCAGCCCTAAATGCTTTGTTAGGTTTTTTTTGTTGTACTGTATATACCAAGAGTGTCAAAATGGCGGCCCAGATGCATCATGTGCAGGCCACGCCCATCCCGG
The DNA here is from genome assembly GCF_049901715.1 of Pseudonaja textilis. NCBI lineage: Eukaryota > Metazoa > Chordata > Lepidosauria > Squamata > Elapidae > Pseudonaja > Pseudonaja textilis. The sequence goes on along the minus strand of NC_141990.1, from coordinate 255,732,196 downwards.
TTCTGCCAAGGCAAAAAATGTTGCTGTCAGGGCTCCATTAAATCCACCCCCATTCAAATCAAAAGTCTCTAGCCGCATCTCAGAGAAAAGAAAATTGATTTATTAGAAGTGGCCATGTTGGCGTTAGCTAGGTGCAGCTGATACTAAATTACATCATACATTTTCCCCCTTCACCCTGGTCTTCCCCCCACCCCCTGGATGTGACCTCTCCATAGGACACATCCATCTCCAAGAGTCATCAATCATGCTCTCCAATAACCTTCTTATGCTCCGACAACTTTGGGCTGCCGGGGTGATTATCTAGGCACTTAAGGGATGCCTTGTTTTCCCCCACTCCCTTTTTCTGGCAGCTAAAAAGACCAAAGGAGCATCTTTTTAATTGACGGTTGCAATATGTCACATGACACAATCGAGTTTAACATCCGTGGTATATACTATACCATGTGGTGTTCCTGTTATAATTAGTCATAAAGTTACTGGTAACATGCTTCAGATTAAACATATGCAAACATATGCATCCTGATTATTATTTTCAACTTTCACGAACATTTTTCACATACAAATAAATTAAAATGATAAATTCCTATTGCTAACTGGTTCAGCCATATAAGTACCCCATACTAAACTCATATACTGTATAGATATCCAACTTACTTTTTTGTTTGGGATAAGCAACTTTCTGTGTCATGCAAAAAGAGAGTAAGTCAACAAAACATCATAAAGGTAGGAGAAAAGAGAAGAACAAATCTAACTAAACCTGGTCCATATCAATACAATTCACAACATTCTCCATAACTAACTTTGCAAATATTGTAGCTTCCTACATGTCCGTATAGCAAAATAGCAAATTTTACACTATCTTTTGCTTTTTAAACTCCTTAATTTTTTCCATCCAGCTCTTTGTTTTGGATTTAATTTTCATTTTATATGATAGCCTTTCCAGTGAAGATCTGGACTGGTAACTCATTTTGTATTCAATCCATATTTCTTAATTATCCATTTATACTGGAACATGTCTTTCTGTTTTACTGTACAGCAGTGGTGGGATTCCATTTTTTTTACTACCGGTTCTGTGGGTGTGGCTTGGTGGGCTTGGCAGGGGAAGGATACTGTAAAATCTCCAGTCAGGGGTAGTGTGAATTACTCAAAATTTCCGCTACCAGTTCTCCAGAACCTACTGAGTTCCACCTCTGCTGTACAGTCTTCTGAAGTAAAACCATTTCCAGTATATTCAACTGACTTTAAAGTTTTATCTAACACACTTGGCACTCACTTCATTTGCAAGTACACTCTTATACACAGCATGGTTCAGCTTTTATATCTTGCAACATCCCACATACAGGTATTCCTCAATTTGCAACCACAATTGGGACTGGAATTTTGGTCACCAAGCGATGCGGTCAATAAACAATGTTATGACCATTTTACCATGGTCATTAAATGAATTGCCATGGTTGTTAAGTGAATCCAGCTTCCCCAAATGTCTTTGCTTGGCATAAGCTGACCAGGAAAGTTGCAAATCACAATCATATGATCACAAGGTGCTGCAACCATTGCAAATGTGTGTATCCGAAACACACAAATTACAATCATATGATGAGGGAGGCTGTGCAAGGGTCATAACTTTGAGGATAGTTACAAGTCACTCTTTCCACGATTGACACAATTTTGAACTATTGTTAAATACATGGTCTGAGGACTACCTGTACTACCCAGTTTCTACTGCTTTCTACCAGCATTTATAGTCTTTTTTAAAGTCCATTTTTCTACAATTTTGCAAGCATTCTACCAAGATATGCCTGTTTATCTGCTTGCTGGCTTTATCAATAAGAAGTAACTTGCAGCATTTACTCTGTTTTCTCTGTCACAGATCCATGATCTCTGTGCATCACACAATTTAACATTTGCTGCAAATCCTTTGAGTATTCTACATGGCATTGTCTATATATGAAAATACACATATTTACTTTACAACTCAATGAACTTCTAATTTCACTATAAGCATAATTATCCATAAACATATTGAACAATCGAGGGGATACTGCATTCTCATATCGTATTCTCTGTTTTGAATATTGAATAATTCAGCAAGCATACCATTTATTTTCAGGCATGCTTTTCTTCCAATTTATGGTACTCTTACAGCATTCAGAAGCCAGAATTTAAATCTAAAGTTCTGGCACTATTTAGATTTAAATCTGTGGTTCTGTCTTTTATGGTGGATTTCATGGCCACTTATTTAAGAACAAAGTTATATTTAAAATATTCGTTACTTTTAGTATATTTACTGTAATTCTTTGTCCTCAGGGAAAAAATATGTTCCAAAAAGTTTTGCCAACTTTTTTTCAGACACAAAAGGAACAGTGATTATTACAGTCTTTCAGAATTGATTTCTTTCCAACTCCCCTTCCTAAGCACCTCTTCTTTCTCCTTCAAGACAAGACAGGATTTATGTTCAGCATTTAAATTATTCTTGAAACTTTTCAAATATCTCTCTCTCCCTCCCTCCCTGCCTTTCTCTCTCTTTCCTTTAGAAATAAAAGCATGTTTCGGTTGGAAGCTGCCTGGCTGATAATTAAATATCAAAGGATGGGCAGGTATCATGTATCCCTCTGATGGATGGATTAGAAACAGAAAAATGACAATTGGATCTGACCATGTATATGTTTCACGCAGAAATGGTTTGTGGCGCTTGTTTCTCTGGAGCATTCTTTGAATGGCTCTCTCTTTAGCCTTTGGACCACCTGCTTTGTTGGGCAGTGCTACTTCCTTGGCAGAAATGTTCCACAAGTTCAAACTGTACTGTTCTCCAAAGAAAGGTGCATTCAGTATTCCGTGCACGGGCACCATCTCTTTGCACCAGTTCTCTCTTGCCAATGGCAAGAGAAAGAAAGGAAACAGAAAAGCCCCCTTATAATGAAAAGGGAATGTTCTCTGAGGTGATTCAAGGACCCTTGTCAAGCCTTCTGAAGAAGGTTTCCTGCAGCTTTGTCTCAGGTTGTTTTGAGAGGAGAGCCAGCAACTGTGCTACGTTTCCTCTCCCTAGTGTGGGAAGCTACATTAGTTTCCAGCGGATCCTGGTATATCTCAACAGCATCCTAATGACAGTCATGGGGGCAATGTAATTAATTCTCCAGTTTTTTCACATCAGGAGCCAAGAAGCCCTGGTGTGGAATGAAGCACTTGTGACAGACCCTTCTGAGCTTGTTCTGTGTTTTATTGGAATCTACATAGCTGAGGGTAATTGAGGGTAAACCAGCAAATGATTTACATTTATAGGAATGGACAAATCTTAACAAGGAAGGATACAGGAAATTCTGAGATAGGACATTTGGCATGTTACTGAAGATGATTCAACCACATCACTGTTCATTGGATGAGCCTCCTTTTACTTGGAATTTTTTAAATGTATTAAGAATTCCCAGAGTTTCAATGTAAACACTTCTTGGAATGCCACCAGTGCTTCTTAATGGCCATGGTTCCATAAATGTTTTCCTGATGGATGCTTTTTGAAATCTGATGGAGCTAAGCAAGAGTCCTATTGTGTAACAGTTCTTACTAGCCAATACCAAAATAATAGTTTTACATTCTGTACTGTATTTGGGCTCCTTGTATTGTTTGCTTGTTTGTGTATTAGAACTTAAGACTGAAAAAAACCCTGTGTCACTATTTTTGCAATTTTTGCCACAGTAAATTCATGTAAGCAATTACTTTTCGTGAGGAAAGCAAGGAAAGTCCTATTATGGTTGATTGCTTAGCCAGCCAGATGTTTTGGCATTTTTATCCATCTTTTCTGTCCTTCCCAGAGGATCTGGGGTAGATAGATGTTATTTAATGGTGTTGAAGTATCTTTGCAGGATAAGCTTTTCCAAGTAAACCTGCCTTTTGCAACTGGACAGATAGAAATATTGTTAATGTATAAATTTTCTAAGTGCCCTTCAAGATTTTTTGGTATGTCGTCCAGTGTGCTGATAACCAATGGGATCGTGGCCTGTTTATGCTATACAGATAGTCCTCAACTTACAACATTTTACTTAGTGACCATTCAAAGTTACAACAGCACTGAAAAAAGTGACACAACCATTTTTCACACTTAATATCATTGAAGCATCCTCTTTTTCTTTTAAGGTTGTGAAAAGCCCAGGAAGATTCAGAACTGGCTTTTTACTAGTTTATGCCAGAATGATATTTCCAATAAAAATGGTTTTTTGAGGAATCGATTTGCCTCAGAGTTCTGAATTGCAATGGCTGTAATTCCCGGAATGCTGACACATGTGATTTACATTAGGATGCTTGACAACCAACTCACATTTATGACGGTTGCAGTGTCCCGGCATCGTGTGATCAGCTTTTGCAACCTTCTGTCAAGAAAAGTCAATGGAGAAACCAGATTCACTTAACAGTCGTGATGCTAATTTAACAATTGCAGTGATTCACTTAACAAATGTGGCAAGAAAAGTCATAAAATGGGGCAAAACTCTCTTAGCAACGTAAGTTTTTCAACATAAATTTTGGGCTCAATTGTGGTGTAATTGAGGACTACCTATATAATCCTTCAACTTTTCTGGTTTTAAGTATCATGATATTTTGTGGTCTGATGTGTTATATGTCAAGACTTGTGCTAATTATTAACCAGTTGCTGATGTCTCTTTTATTCAATACTTCATTTAGTTATTTAGTCATGTAAATTAGTCAGGTATTTGAGAAGATTTTCTCATGTGCATATGATCAATAACTTGTATTTTGTCATTGTTCCTGAGATAAATTTTCTATTAATACCTATGTGATTTTTCTTCTTTTTCCCTCTAGGGTGTGGACAGATTCTTCAAGCTTCCAAGGGTCAGATTTTATTGGAGAGCTATCCACTGAATGCCCAGTGCGAGTGGATTATACATGCCAAACCTGGATTTGTGGTTGAATTAAGGTAGGATTTTAATACACTGAATTTTCTTTTTATATGTCCTGGAGAAAGGTGTGTTGAGGTATCAGGCTAATATTTCAAACCTGGCACCAAAGGAATTTTTACTGACTCCTCACCAGAGCTATTAATTTCAATCACAGAATACAAGTATCTAAATAAATAAATGCTTGTCTTTGTCTTTCTCTGTCAGTTTAAAAACATTTAAAATTAATGCGACAGGATATATTCTCAGTTTATTGGCTCTTGGGCCATCTTTATTAATGGAAGATCATTCCACGAATGAACTAGAAATTTGTTCACGAAGGCATGTTCTTTACTATTAAGACATTATTTCTCTATGTGTCTATGGAGATTCTCAATCATCCGGTCATGGTTGTCCTTCAAAAGGCAACTGTAACCTCCTTTGTTTTCCTTGAAGAAGTTTTACTTCTCATCCAAAAAGCACCAAGGAAAACCAAGGAGGTTGGAAACAAAGGTTGGAGATCCCTTCTATAGCACAAAGAGCACAGAGATATAACTTTGGTGTCTGACGCTGTTCTCTCGTTCTGTCTCTTTCTTTCCGGTCAAGGTTTGCCATGCTGAGTGTAGAGTTTGACTACATGTGTCAGTACGATTATGTGGAAGTCCGTGATGGGGACAGTGTTGACAGCAAGTTAATTAAACGCTTCTGTGGCAATGACAGGCCTCTCCCAATACGAAGCACTGGCTCCTCCCTTCATGTCCTTTTTCATTCAGATGGTTCCAAAAATTTTGATGGATTTCATGCAGTTTTTGAAGAAATTACAGGTAAGCAATACGTTTAACGAAAATAGCTTGATCTTGTAATTTTATTCACTTTTTAATGCTATTGAAATGCGTTATATTGAGGTCCTGATATGAAAGCAAGCTCAATTACAATTGTAAAAATTGTGATCCATGGCTGATATTATCTACAAACAACCCAATTTTTCTAGTGTTTTTTTTAAATAACCAGTTCCCAATTCTTGGAAGCTGCAAACATGCATTCTTATCTAATCAGACCAAATGTCTTTGAGGTCACCTTTAGGTTGATTGTGATATAAGATTTACCCATAGTTTTAAGTAGATAGAAGAAGAGAATAACAACACTGGCAGTGATGAATAAGGATTGTGTAGGAAAGCAACATTACAATGGGTAAATGTCATAATTTATTTATGAAATGGATTTATCTATGGAATTTAGAAGCTACCCAAAACAACTCTGGGTAGCTTATATTAAAAGTAGGAAAGAATAACAAAATTTAAAAAAAAAACACTAGAAAGAAGGATGCCATGATTATATTATCCTACTAACCCACAAACACACTATCTCAAACAGAAACTATTACCACTAAAATTCCACAGCACCCTATCTAAGGCATAGGACAAGAACCAAGTCCCATCACGTTGGGAGATACATGCTTTTTTATGGATATTAATATATTTTTTTACAAATAAGAAGCAAAATTCTATCCACCATATTTTCTTCTATACAGCTAATTGCATCCTATACAGTTAATTGGAATCCTAAGAACTTACATGTATTCATTCATACAATTCTTTGAACATGCTACTTCCTTTTTATTATTGTCACTTCAATGCAACTATACTACTATTTTTATCCCACTTCCCTTAAAAGGCATTGTGAAACTGATCTGGAATTCCTGCTACCAATGGAAATATAGAGAATAAATAGCCCAATAGTGAGGCAAAAATGAGTGAGGGAACAGTTCCTCATAGAGGCAGAATGAGATCCTGCTGAAGAACAGAATGCATGGAAGGTCTGCACAGCACCTTAGGAGAAGGGGTTGAATGTATTGAGTTTTACCTACATTTGAGCAGGGCTCAAATAAATTGACCCAGTTTCTGAATTTGTGTCAAATTTGTTGTAAGATAGATCTAGGGATAATAAATATGAAGCAGTAAAATAGTTTTAACTGGTTGTGATGTTGTATACCTGTCATTACAGTGCATGGTTGGTAGGTTATTGGCATTGAACAATGGCATGTTGTAGGCTTGCAGTGTGGCCTGTATAGAATTCCATGAGCTTGCTTGGGTTAAAATTGGACTTTGATTTCCAAATTAGTCAGTGTATAAATTTAATAAAACCCAAAAGGAAATGATTGCTATAAAAATGAGGATGGGAGAAAAAATTCTATAAGCTACGTATAGAGAAAAAGATAGTAGGAATGAATTAGAGAACAGTCAACAATACAGATTGCAATAGGCATTAAAAAGTTTTGATGGAAATAAATTATTATTTTGGAAATGGATGATAAGGGCTAAGTGCATGACAAGGGCAACATAATAAAGGGAATTATAAAAATAAGGATTTGGGAAGTACTTAAAATGAGTAAATGCTTGAAGAAGTACTTTAGACATGTATACAGGAATGGTAGTTACCTGTCAAAAAGTACAGTGTGAGAATGTTGAAAAATGGAAAGGTTATAGGTGTAGATGATTTAAGTGGAGAAAAATTAAAATGCAATCGGCTTATGGAAAATTTGTGCTTCTTGTTTAATTATGTGTGAAGATGGTGTCTGAGCCTAATAATTGGAAGAATGATGCTATTGTTCCGCTATTCAAAAGACAACAACAGTGAGCATAGAGGCAACACAGAGGCTGGGAGAAGATTAAGGGACAAAGACAGTGTAAGCAGTGGTGGAAGAGGATGGTTTATATAGAAAGAGAAATACAGAAGAGTAGCAAGAGGTAAACTAGAACTAGCCATACAGTAGCTTCCTTTTCTATCCTTTATCTCATGCCTTAATTCATTTCTGTGCTTTGCCTAATGATGTTTACCCCCAAAGAGAATAGTGTAATGTGTACATATGCATAGCAACACTACATTGATCTATACTTAGAGTTCTTATGTGGCCTCCTAGATAAACTGGTTTGTTTCACAATACTACCGTTTTATGAAAATTGTGAGAGAGTTCCATATCAAAAACAGCACAGTGAAGTATTGAAAAATGACTAGTCCTCAGCTTCCCACTTAAGGCTGAATTCAAGACATACCTTGCTATTTGAAACAATCAGGTAGATCAAAAATTGTTTTTCAAGCCGGCGAATTGAATCTTTTCAAGTCCATTCCCAAGAATGAACTTAGAATGCTGGATCTCTCCACCCATTCTTATTTGTCTTGGGGTATTGACAGCAATGGACAATTGATAATAAAGAAAAAAAATAATGTTGACAGGATACAAGACCAAGACTATTAAGGAGGCTCCAATGGCTTTCTGCCGGAAGGCCTTTGAGAATCTTGAAAAGGTCTCAAATATTGCCCTGTTGCTTCAAAGTCCATTGCTCAGTCTACTTTAGATTGTGTCCCTATTTGATCTACTGGGCATGATTTTTCCCTCCCTTGTTATTACATAAAGTACAAACAGTACCACCACAGTAGCTGCTAGAAGGAGGGCTATGTTAATTAAAGGGTCTATAAAAAGACAAAAGTCGACTCCATGAAATGGGACTTGATGTGGGATATGTTGCAGAAAGGCCTCCCACCCTCAAGGGACTAACACATTCCATACAAGGGGGGATTAATAGCTCTCAATTCTTCTTCTCAGTGGGAACCGCTTGGTATTCTGCTACTGCCACCCCCCCTTTATTTCCGCCCCAGTTTTTAGCAGCAATTATGGAGAGATAAGGTTGGTGCTATTCCGATAATCTATGCAGAACAGACTCCAGCTTGACTGTATACAGCTCAAATGAAAAACTTTTAAAACACTTTCCTTGGCAAAGCATTAACCTGCTCCCTGAAACTGTTGATGAGAAAGGATGTGCTTTGCATGATGAGCAAAGGGGATGGAAGAAATTTTGTCTGAGCTGTGGGACCTACAGCAACACAAACTTAACAAACTGCCGCTGTGTGAAATCTTTCCCAGTACAAAAGCCTTGAGAGTAGTTGAAGGTCAGTGTAAGTGGAGGAACACAATTTCCTTGGCCATCTTCCTGTGTTTATTGTTCGGTCCACATTGATGGACTGAAAGCCCGTACAGTTCCTCAAAAGGAAACTGATGTTTTCAAGACTATCTTTCCCACCTCAGCTGAGTTTGGAATACAACTCGAGAACTTCTGATCATGATCATATGAACTTCGATGTATTGACTGGGAGTTTGGGGAAAACTTTTGTAAGATAACAGTTCTAAGTGTTAAGTTTTTAAAAATGTATCATTAAACATTCTTTGAAGGATGATACTCAGAGCGGTACTTATATAATGAATATAACAAGTGTCAATACTGTACATTTAATAATGGGTGCGATTCTTTTAGTCTCCTCTGGCACATTTCATTTTGAAACTTTGGCTTTACATCACCTTCATTAAAAAACTCTTTCAGACAACTTGCAGTGTTCCTAGATGTCTTCATTGACATTTTACTTCTATTTGATCTCCATAGGCTCTTTTGATGTAAATGCAGTTGTAGAGTTCTCCTCTGTGGCTTCTTCCATGCTGCTTTATTCCTAACTTCCTAAAACTATAAATGATTATTTTGCAGTTGTGACACACAGTTAATCACATATGTTATTCAAAGATAAGTTGGCTTTAAAAACACAAATTGTGGATCTAAGCTTCTCCCTTGGGAACTGCTTCAATTTTTAAAAATACTTGTTTTAGCATGGAATGATCTCAATCACATCTTGGTTTTTTTACCTTGTTTTTGATAACAGTTGGGCAACAAAATTTGATTCACAAAAAGGATTATTGGGGCAGAGGATGGGTGTTAGGTAGAAACATTTTTAACATCACTGTCTCACAGCTTCAAGCCAGGACATATTGGTGTTTTATCACATGCTCCCAAATACTCACTTAAAATGTCTCTCGCTAAGACAGAAAGGAGTGTAAAAGAGAGAAACGATGGTGAAAGGAATTGAGAAGTCTTGTACATTTTCAGGTTGTTCTTCATCTCCATGTCTACATGATGGAACCTGCCTCGTTGATAAAATTGGTGATTACAAATGTGCCTGCTTGGCTGGCTATACTGGAAATCGCTGTGAAAGCTGTGAGTATATCATTGTAGCTATGCATATGCATAAGCATTTTCAAAGGTTCTGGGTTTTCATTCATTCAGTTACTGTATGAAATGGACTTGAATGCCATGCTTCTACAACAGGATAATAGAAAAACAGAGTTGGAAGGGACCTTGGAAGTCTTCAAGGCATGGACTCTCTGTCTGCCCCATAAGGGCTCAAGCAGGAGACCACTTATGGGGCAGACAGAGTCATGCAAACTCTTTAAGGATGTCACACTTAAGAATATCTTATTGCATTGGACTCATCAACAGAGAAGGCCTTTGGTTTGATCTCCACATGATGGAGTTCTCCTATCAGTTCTGATGATTCCAGATGTGTTGAGATAATTTCCAATCTCTCTAGTCAGGCCAAAACATCTGACAAAGGATCTTAAGACTTGCCAATTTCAGTTCTGAGCATTTTTAAAAGAACGTTCTGTTCTGAGCCCATGATGGCTTTCACACATCAAGGATAGACTGATTGGAATAATCTTTTTAATAATTTTTTGGAAGAAAAATATTTCTCAGTGTGGATAATGCAATTGAATATATAAATTATCATAACCATTATTTCTTTTCCATAACTCTAAGGAACTGAGGCTATTTTTCTATTTTTAATGTGCAGTTATTATACCTCTTTTTAAATTTATTTGCATGGAGAAAGTTTGAAACTACTTACTAGCCCTTGAGGTACATCTATTCATTTAAGAACCATTCGAAGTTACAACGGTACTGAAAAAAGTGACTTATGATCTGTCTTCACATTTACAACTGTGCATAATCCCTGTGAGTTTCACATGATCACAACTTGGACATTTGCCAACTGGCTCACATTTACAATGGTTGCAGGATCCTGGGAACAAGAGGTCACAATTGTGAGATTCCCAGCTGACTTCCAACAAACAAAGTCAAAGGGGAAACTGATAGGGAAGGTTACAAATCACAATCACATGGTGACTCAGTTAACAATCCTAGAAAAACATAAGATTGGCTGTAATCACACGATGCCCTGCTTAATGACTGCATCACTTAACTCAAAGTTTACAGTCCCAGTTGTGGTTGTAAGTCAAAGACTATCTGTAAATACTTCATTCTTTATATCTCATGATAATCTGTTTTTAAACAAGTCTTGGGCTGGAGAGTTCATATGATAGAGAATGCCTTTAAAATAGAAAAACATATTATTTTGCAATTCTTTATGTTTTTGTACTAAAAATAGGACAGGTGGCTGCTTCAGGAAGTGATTAATAACTGGGTCTTACATTTTTAACATTCAGATGCCCGGTCAGAATTGGTCCTAAAATATCTATGTACATTTGTGTATGTGTATGATGATGTTGAGTGACCCAGTCATTACCTCTTGAGTTACTTGAATCAGAAATTTCATACAATTCTAAAGGATTGGAAGTATACTGACTATGACTGAAAGCTTAGGTTTCCAGATGACTCCTGAAAAACATGCCATTTATTATGCTTATGTTTTCTTTTGATATTTATGTAGGCATTTCATTGTTGAAAAGTTCTACTTCATATCACTCTTAACAGAGATTACATGGCAGTATTTCAACTGAGCAATTCTTTGCACAAGCTCCAGATTCACGGTTCCATCCTGTTGCCAGCTCCATCAAGCTTCCTTAACTGAGAGAGAGAGAGAGAGAGAGAGAGAGAGAGAGAGAGAGAGATGGATAGATAGATAGATAGATAGATAGATAGATAGATAGATAGATAGATAGATAGATAGATAGATAGATAGATAGATAGATAGATGGAACTGAGTGGCTACTATGGGAGCCCTGAAAATGGTGCACTTTCTTTAAAGAATTGCGGGCAAGCACAGCAAAGTGCATCCACTTTTGCTTTGAAGTACCCTTTCCTCTTAGTTCTATCTATATTCTTGCTAAATATTTTTTTATTTTATGTTTATTCATTGGAAATATGTGACTCTTACAAAAATTAAACACTACAAAAAGAACAAAATACAATCTTAAAACATAGACAAAGTATAACAAAATCAAATGCAAAGTAAATAACAGAATCCACATCTGAGATCTGTAAAACAATCTACATTCAACATAACCACTGTATGGGCTTTATTGCATGTCTTATGGCATGGGAATTTATTGAATAACAAATAATCAAGAGGAAATTCACAGTTACAATTATAAAATTTCTGGTGACAATTTTAAAATCAAGAAACTTTAAGAGAGGAAACAAAAATGTACGATTAAATTATTTCTAAAACAAGCCAGAGAGGGAGCAGTATGCGTAATGTAGACTCAAACACACATGAATTCATCACTCCTGCTATTGTTACTATCACTCTCTAACAACTCCTTTCCCCACTTCCTTCCTTGAGTCTGGCAATGCATGGCAAGCCTCGTTCCTTCTTTGCATTCACACCAACACATTTTCATAGACTTGTATCCTTAATTCTGTGCCCCAACTCTTACTAATGACTTGTAAAGTTACTGCATTATTGGCAATTTATGGAGTTTTCACTTTCAATATTGCTGAATAGTTCAAAGTTGGTGTCATTTTAAACATTTCAGTTATTTATCATCATTTTCATTGATGACATAATTGCTATTATTGTATATAATTTGTGAGTTTACTGTACAGTTTACTTACACATTATAGAAGTAGCTTGAAAATACAACAGAAGCAAAGGGAACTACAGCTATTTAATTCAGTTTCTTCTCCTATCCCATTCTCCATCATCTATAAAAATAGGATCCAATGACAATTTAGTATGTAAATGTTTATTTGTCCATTCTCTTCCCACCAAGTTTTTTGTAATGTTCTTTTTATACTTGGCAAATGTTTAGGTCTGCTGATTTCCACATTTTGTACCTGGGCATTGTCATCTTAGTAGTACAGTAGTACAATAGTACAGCAGTAGTACTGCTAGCTGGGGAATTCTAAGAGTTGAAGTCCATACATCTTCAAGCTATTAGAATACAGCAGGGTTGTCAAATTCACTGCCCATGGGCCAGATGCATCATGTGCTGATCATGCCAATGCCTGGTGTAGTGAAGGGGAAAAAAGTCATGATATGTCACATGACAACGCCATGACACCGTGAGTTTGACATGGTTGGAATACAGTATTGTAGGATAACTGCCCACTGCCAGGAATTTGATCCTGACAGAGTTCAAGATTGACTCAGCCTTCCATCCTTCTGAGGTTGGTAAAATGAGGACCCAGATTTTTGGGGCAATCTGCTGACTTTCTAAATTGCTTAGAGAGTGCTGTAAAGCATTATGAAGCAGTATATAAGTCTAAGTGCTATTGCTACTGTTATTAAAGTTGAGAAACACTGTAATAGTATGATTTTTTTCATAAACGTTAGAAACCAGTCTAACTGAATAATCTTATTTTGAAGGGAAGAGCCTTCTGGCTTCTATGAAACGAAGTTTTAAAAAGAAGCATTTAGTTAGGGTTAGGGTTGACCCTTTTAGAGGGGGTGTGGAGTTCTTTTGTGTATAGAACTTGTAATTTAAACATCAATGCATAGTCTTCAGTAATTCAGTGATTCTAGAATCTTAATCTTCCTTTGAAATCATCAAATTTAGTTTAAATATTCTTTTTTTCTGAGAAGTCCAAAGCAGTGCACCATCCTCCCCTACTTCTCCACAAACAACAGGAAAACTGCAAAGCAGGAAATAAGGATTAATAAAAGATTTCTGCTTTGCATATGAGCAATCTGGAAAGGTGATTAAAAATCGAATAGATGGGCAAAAAGCAGAAGCTTTAGATGCACCTGTCAACTTTGAAATGGATCTAGGCTGCCGTAGCCGTCTTTTCATTTCTCAGTTTACCACACAGTATGCTGTGGGGGGGAGGGAGGTTTCGAATGTCAGACTAGACAAGAACAACAGATTGTCCCATGGGAACCAAGGTCATCTCAACAGTCCTGGCCAGAGACTGAAAGGAGTTTCCAGGGAGATGCCAGAACACCTAATTGGACAATGTGACTTGTGTCAAGGAGGGAGGGGAATATCTATTCTTTAATTATACTAAAACTGCGGGAAATAGTTAGAGTTGGTTTTGTTTTCATGTGTGCCAAAATGATTATTTAGATCCAATCTGGCCTTTTTTTTTTTTGCTGAGCTGTTTTATACAACTACTACCTCTACCTGGCCACTAGTGGAGTGTTGTCTATGTACACGATATATTTCTTATCATCCAAGCCAACAATAATTGAGTCCATAGCTTGGCAAACGTACAAAATTTAATTAGTGTGGTTGTATTTTCATGGACAAAGCTTGTTTGGATGGCTTAAGGAAGTGGTCTAATAGGTTCTATGCAAAGAATCACATTGGGCCATTCATAAATCTGCTTTCCAAAAAGATTAGCAATCAAAAAAGGCAATTATGACAATGACTTGAGTTGAGTTGAGCCATAAACTTTACAAGATAAAAAAGCAAGATGTTTAGCTAACAGTAAGAGGAAGGTATTCTGCTTACATGGATATGCTTCTTCTTGGACTGCCTCAGTTGCTTTGAAGTTCACCCCTTCATATCATCTTGAGAAAAGTCGGGGTGGGGAGGGAGGACTGTTGGTGCCAATTTGATCTGTGGAGCAGAGAGGGAAACAGTTATTTTCTACTGCAGATAAACCATGACAATAAAGGCAAAGCTCTGGCAGGCTCCAAATACAAGAGTTTTATCGCACCCATAAATTTAACACAAGACTGACACATAAATGAAAATATAAAAATGTAATAGACTCCTCTCTGCTTTATCTCAGGGACCAAAAGAAGAACTCTAATCCCAACCTCTGTGTGATTAGGGGGAAAAATCCTTCTCCCTTTCCCTCACTCCTGTAAGGCTGCACTGATTTTTGACATTGGACTCAGCATTCTGGCTCAGTGGGTCGTTGCATGGAATTGCTGGCCTTTAAAACAAGGATCTCTGACCAAGTTTTGCTCTGAGACTTCCTGTCTCCTTTATCCAACACAAAGCCCAGCAAGCCTCAAGTCCTTGAGTAAATGCTGGGATCCTGTCTTGAATGGGGAATTCATTGCTTTGATCCCACTTCCATTTCTGTAATGTACAGCTTCTCAGAAGACCTTGGTTGCCAGCCTTGGCAATATTTATTTGGAATCCTAATGAAGTCTTCTTTATTGAGCTGAATTCTGGTATTCTGGACCATCATTAGTAGAATTAGATTACTAGTAGGAAAAAGGCATTGTTTTTTAGATGGGTCTTTTATGAAAGGATTCCTTTGTTCCTACTATCTAACTCCTATGTAAGAAGGCTTTTCTTACAGCTCCTCACATCCATAAAGATAGCAAATCAAAATATTATGAAGCTAGGAGATTCTATTTGGGGACAGGGCTGTCTTTATTAAGATTTGGCCTAGAAATCAGGAGACTGTGAGTTCTAATCCCATTTTAGGCATGAAAGCCGACTGGGTGACTTTGAGCCACTCACTCTTTCTCAGCCCAACCCACCTCACAGAGTTGTTGTTGTGGGGAAAACAGAAGAAGGAAAGAGTATTATGTATATTTTCTGCCTTGAATTATTTATAAAGTAATTGAAGGCAGGATAAAAATGCGATAGAAAAATACATCTTTACATGGTGGAAGCCAAATTTTGATATTACTACTTGATTAAATTATTGAATTTAACATATAGACTTAGTATATGGCCAGATATTAAAAAACTAAAAGATTTAAATTGTGTAGTAGTAGAGTGTAGTGTGAACTCTATTGCAATGTTTTGAGGAAAAGCTTCAGTTGCCAAAGGTTATTTGAAATCAAATAATTTGAACTATTTGAACAAAATAGGTATCAACTTAAAATGCAACCCTTCTTTCATGCAAACATTTTCTTCCTGAAGTACACTTTTTAGAATTACCTAGTTCATTACATGCTGTCAAAATAATTAGACTGACATTCCCAAACAGTATACATGGCATCGTTCTATCTATAAATCAGAACGATAAGGGATCCAGCATTAAATGCAAATTCAATGTATACCACCAACCTCTCTAAATCAGTATGCTTATTTAAGATTTATGACTTTTTTGTCTTGTACAAATTGTATTTTGATTTTATATGAGATGTAAACAGTAAAAATGTCATGGATTAAATATAAAACGTAACTCAAATATAAAATCCCAGACACCAAGGGCCAACGTACACATTTATAAACTACAGAATTGCTCAGAATTCATAGAAAACTGGAGGATGAGGGTGTTCCAGCAAAGAATTTAGAAATTTTCTCCAACTTTGAATTATCTCTCTCCAAGTTGAATTACATGCCTAAGTGGAGCTACCCTAATCTTCTGCAAAATAGAGCAAGATGGCAGTGTTAAAAAAAGGGAAGTGAGAGAACCTAGAACCATGATGGCAAACCTATGGCAAACATGCCGGAAGTGGCATGCAGAGCCATCTCTCTAGGAATGCCAACTGTCGCCTGTTGCCCTTCCTGGTTCCGGTGTGTACACGCACGCCAGCCAGTTGGTCTTCACACACGCAGGAGCACTAGAAACTGTAAGAGCAGCTCCTGAATGTGCATGTGCATGCCTGTTTCTGGCATGTGCATGCACTCCAGCCACCTGGTCTTTTGGTTTTTAGCATGCATGCACGTGCAAAGACCAGCTGGCCGATGCGTATGCACATGCTGGAAACCGGAAGCTTAGCTTCCTGGTGCATGCATGCATACCGGGGAGCTGCTCTTCCGGTTTCCAGTCTTCCCCCACGTGCATGTCGAGGAGCTGTTCTTCCAGTTTCTGGTGATCCCCCGTGCGTGCATGTACTCTTGTTTTGGCACTTGATGTCGAAAAGGTTTGCCAGCACTGACCTAGAAGCTGCTGTGGGTAGAGTTAGATCTTTGGCAGTGTGTAGAGATTGGTAGTGACTCTTAGGAAATTTAGATGAGGAATTTACCCAATCCTATGTGGGGATTACATAGGGGATTATCTGAAATGTAGGCAAGGAACTCAGAGATTCTTATCCTTGATCTCTCGTTTGCTGCTGTTTTGTCTTCCTTTGTGATTCACCCTACTTTATCTCTTCTGCTCCTTCACTTTGCATCCACCCGATTGTTTCTCACTTGAAATAGGCACTAGGCTAGGTATATGGGCTAGAAAGTTCCAGATGACCACATCACAGAGTTATAGAAAACTCCTTGCTCTTTAATGGTTGTCCAGATGTTTTGCAGTTACAAATTGGTATGCCTGCATTAAACTCAGAAATATTCTAGTAAGTGGAAGTACATGGAAGACCTTCTAAAGGAAGAAGAGTTTACTGGCCCATTTCATATCTGATCCAAGTTCTCCTGTCAGGATTATTTTCTGGCCTCATTATGGGTCCATTTCAGATAATGCCTAGCCCTCATTACTTGTCAATTTCAGATAATGGACTGGGAATGATTTTTAAATCACAAACTCAAATGCCTGCCTATGTTGACATCAGTACTTTTTCTCCTGGAAAGCATGTGCTGTAAAATATCTATATGGGGCTCTCTTGAAGAGCATTCAGAAGCTACAGCTGGTACACTCTGTAGCAGCGTGGACAGCATTTGGGTCCTAAGAGTGTGACAACTGTTCCCAGAGCTGCGTTGGTTGCCAATTTGTCTCCAGATCCAACTCAAGGTTATCGTCTTTAAAGCCCTTCATGGTATGGGTCCAGGTTACTTGAGGAATCATCTCAACCCACTGGGATTGTGGCAGCAGATGAAGCATGCTACAAGCCCTGTTAGCCAGGGAATTCTGGCTGGTGGGATCCAGGAGAAAAGCCTTCTCTGACATCGCTCCTGCCCTCCCAACCTCCCACAAGAGCTTGAAGACCTGGCTGTGCCAGTTGGCTTGAGGCTCCAATGGAAGGGTTTTACATTGGGGGTGGTTGATAGGTTAATAGATTAATAATCCTCCTGCTCATTCTACTCTCTCCCTACCAATTTTTAGTTATAGTTGATAATTTGTATATTTACAGTATACTATGAATATACAAATTATCAACTATACATGTTTCTATATCATTTTATTTGTTTTAACATTGTATGCCATCCAGAGTCACCTTGTAGTGAGATGACCAGCAAATAAATTCAATATAGAAATAGGTAGGTAGGCAGGCAGGCAGGCAGGCAGGCTGGCTGGCTTTCCAGATCTTCCTTTGCTGCAGATTCTCTTCCCCTCCTTCCCTCTCCCCCCTTTCATATTACAGTATCTGACTGAACAGTTAGAAGAGGCCTAGCTTAGAGAACAAAGAAAGAGAAATGACAGACCAGTTTCCATGCAGAAACATTCTCATTTGAAAAACATCTATTGGTCAGCTTTGAATGTGTTGCTTGGGATCTCTAAATCCTTTTTATTTGAAAGAAAAAGAACATATTCAATGGCACTTTTAGAAGGCTTTTTTAAAATTACAAAGTGGCATAAGCTTTCTTAGGTAATGAAGTTGAATTAGAAATAGGGAAAGTAAGATGGAAAGCCAGCGAGAAACTGAAGAGAGAAAGTATTTAAAGATTTTAAAAAGAATATAAGAGGACAAGTTGTGCAGCATTTTAATAACATGCAGAGAATCCCAAATCTCTGGTGAATCCCAGATGAATATTTGGATAAGAATATTTATCACATTTATTGTTTATATGGATAGATACTGTGATTGCTTTTGCAGAAATAATAATCTAACTGGATTTTGTAATGACCCAACATTTCTTATTCTGTTTTCTAATCTGCAACTTTTTAAAACAATGTTGTTGCCTGTTATACAAAGACATGGTTTAGATCAGTGTTTCTCAACTTTGACCAATTAAAACATGTGGGGTCCAATTCCTAAAATTCTCCAGCTGTGCTACGTGAGGAATTCTGGGAGTTGAGGAATTCTGGGAGTTCTATTACCATCTTAAACTTTCTTACATTGAGAAACACTCGTTTAGATTATTTCTAAATTTGTTTGACAATCCCTAGTCCAATACACTTCAATAGAAAATATTAAGTGTGTCTTGCAATGAGTGTGTTTTTGAAATCTCTAGCTCTATTTATTGATTTACATATTTTACATACTGCTTCAGTTTAAAAGACTCTAAACCAGGGAACAATATAAACAATGAAAATATCAATAGAAAGGCATGCTGACTGTAAAAATTTATCAGCGGCACCAATACCAATCATTCTGGAATCCTTCTAAAATAGCCAGGTACAAATCTTCAGAAGCCCATAAGAGAAAGGGGTAGCTCTCCTTCAGATGGCAAACAGTTCTAGAATAAGAGAGAGCTCCAATGGAGAAGGCCCACTTTCATAATTTCTCCCATAACCCTTTATGGGAAGTGAAGATCTCCCAGCTGGACAACTGCAAGCTACCAGTGAAAATTGATGTGGTAGATACACAGGCTCTGAACCATGTAGGCCAGGGGTCCCCAACCACCGGGCCCCGGACCGGTACTGGTCCATGGATCATTTTGTACTGGGCCGCCTACTTTGCTTGGGCGCCACCATCTTGTTTCGACGGCGCTTGAGAAAGTGCTTCCAGGTGAGCTTGTCGGTCGTTGGTTGGATGGAAAGCGGCGTTTGGGTGCTGAAGGAATCCTCGTGCCTTAGTTTTGTCGAAGGGGAGGCGGCTTCGAACGAAGAGCTGTCCCGATGGCGGTGGAGTCTCGCATTACTCAGGAGGAGATTAAGATCCACCGCGAGAAGGTACAAAGGAGGAGTTGAAGGTGGCGGGGAGAAGCGGGGGATGGCTGGCTGGCTGGCCGGTCGCTCGGCTCGCCTTGCCTTGGTCATGTGTGCTGATGCCGGTACCGGGCCGTGGATCATTTTGTGATGCCGGTACCGGGCCGTGGTACAAAAAAGGTTGGGGGCCACTGATGTAGGCTGTTGTAGTAATGACCAGCACTTTGAATTGTACTTAGGAGTACCCCAGCAGCCTGTTTATTTATTTATCTATCAAACTTGTAGGCCGCCCATCTAGCTTAGAGGCAACTCTGGGCAGTTTACAAACATCATCATCATCATCATTTATATGTTTTATTTTTATTCATAAACATTTTGAATACAATGTATTGTCAAGGCATATCACTGAAAAGGCAAAGGGAAAAACAAACAGAAATATCAACATCTATACTAATAATAATAATGATAGTGTAACAGAATCATTTTAACTAAATTTCTTTGTAAAAGCTTACTTATGGTTCTGTTAGTTATATCAATATGCTTATAATTATCAACCCTCTTTGTATTCAATTCTTACATAATAATCTTTCTTCACCTAATTTCTACCTCTTATCTCCAACCACTTGTAAAATCAATTCCATGTTAAATAATATTCTGTGTCTTCTTTGTCCTTTATTTTTAGTGTTAATCTATCAATCTCTGAACAGTCTTGTATTTTCCAAATTATGTCTTCATCGAATGGAGTGTTCTCATTTTTGCAATATTGTGCAAATATAATTCTTGCAGCTGTAAATACATGCAAAACTAAATATAGACTCCCTTTATCATATCCTTCTGGCTTTATGCCTAACAAAAATATTTCTGGTTTCAAATCTATATGTTACTTATTCATCTTTTCCAAGATGTGTGTATTTTCATCCAATATTTTCTTGCTTTCATACAAGTCCACCACATGTGATAATAGGTACCTAGGGTCTGATTACACTTCCAACATTTGGCGGACATATTGTAAACATTTTTGCCAATCTTGCCAGTGGCAAATGCCACCTGTTATGTCTTGGGGACCGGTTGGGGTTTCCAACCAGGTCCGTTCTTTAAGCGGGAGCACGAGCAGCTCCCATTGGCTGGCTCCGTTTGACAGTCGGCTATAAAAGCCGGCTGTTGGGCTGAGCCAGTCGTCGTACGCTAGCCAGGTCTGCCTGTTAGTAAGCAGACGCGACGACCCTTTATTCCCTGAATAAAGCTTGTTCCACTTATGCTCTGGTCTAAGCCTCTCATTACCTCGATCCACAACACTGGCGACGAAGGTGGGATCGGAAGGCTAGCCAGAAGCACTCAAAGAGAGCTGAAGTCATGGAATAACAAGCGCTGAATCACAGCCGTATCGCTCACAAGGAGCTCAGGCTCAGATTGCTGCCGCCCCAGAGAGAAAGTCACGAGCGTTGTAGCCGCTCGAGTTAGAATGCTACAGCTAGTGAAAGTCGGGCGCTGAAGCTGCAGCCACCCGCGCTCGCAAAGGAGCGCCAAATTCAAATCGCTGTCGTTTGAATTCAGCCACTCAAGCGAAGTTCGGCACTGTAGCCCACAGTCACCAACGCTCTCTAGGGAGCGCGAAATTTGAACTACTGTCAGTTACGGCGCTGTAGCCACAGCCGCCAAACGCTCGCAGAGAGCGCGAAATACGAACTGCCTCCTCGAGGCTGGAGTCACTGAGCAAGTTAAGGGCGCTGCAGCCACAGCCGCCAACGCTCCCGGTTAGCAATAAGACAGGGCCACGCACACCCAGTGAGACAAACCAGTCTGCCAAGAGACTGAGTGATCCATAATGAATGTCAATTCGGCATTCCCACCATTCAAACCTGATGAAGAAAAATGGGATTCGTACAGGAATCGCTTCAACCACTTTATCGATGCCATCGGATTGGCTGATGCTACAGAGCAGAGGAAGAAATCCTACTTCCTCAGCTACTGCGGGGCTGCAGTCTACGATACCGCTACAGCACTATTGGCACCTCGAGAGATCAAGAACGTTCCATGGTCTGAGCTGTTGGAAACACTTTCCAACCACTATTCACCGAAACCATCCCAGATCGCTAGACGTTTTGCATTCAGAATGAGGAAGCAAGCCGAGGGGGAAACCATCAACCAATACATGGCCGCCCTGAGGACAGCAGCTCTTCACTGTGAGTTTAAAAACTATCTGGATGACATGCTGCTCGATCAACTCGTCTGTGGGGTAAGAGATCTTAGGCTCCAAAGACGGCTGTTGGCCAGGAAAGATTTAAACCTGCCCCAGGCCGTTGAGGAAGCTTTAGCTGCTGAACTCTCAGCCCAGTCCGCAGCTGAGATCCAGGGCACTACACCCAAGCCCAGCACTTCCTCCATACACTCTGAAGAAGTGGTGAGCGAAGATGACCCTACTGAATACTCTGACATCCATCGCCTCAAGCCGGTGAGACAGTCGCAGGTAGGAGCCAGGCAGAGAAACAACAGCGGCCCGAAACAGACCCTTCTGTGCCTGACCTGTGGAGGTTCCCATGCCCGGGCATCTTGCAGGTTCAAAAACGCCAGCTGCCACATCTGTCACAAGAAAGGCCACCTCGCAAGAGTCTGCCAGGCAGCGCGCGTTTTTCCACAAAAATCTCCTTCTTCTCCTGGTTCCCAAAGGCAAGTAGAGAGCTGCTATACTTGCTACCACACTAATCACACGTTTCATACCCCCAATAAAATAACACTTTCTGTCTCCTTAGAAGGTAAACCCTGCCGCATGGAGGTGGACATGGGGTCAGCGCTCTCAATCATCTCCTGGGACACGCTTAAGGAGACCCAGCCCAGGCTGGCTAGGAAGCAACTACAAAGGTGCAGCCTCACCCTGAGAGACTACCAAGGAAAGAACATCCATGTCCTCGGGAAAGGCAAGTTCCTAGTCCAATTCAAAACCTTTAAAGGCCATCTGCCTTTGGTGGTTGTTAACGGTGCCCTCCCTAGTCTTTTGGGGTTGGATTGGTTCCCCTCTCTTGGCCTTAGTGTAACGGGGGTCCATGCTGTCTCAACTTCCGATACTGACTCCTTATTCTCAGACTACGCTGACGTTTTTAGTAGCGAGTTAGGCTGTTATAATGGCACGCCCATTTCCTTCTCAGTAGACCCCCAGGCAACTCCCATCCGCCTAAAACCACGTAGGGTACCATTCGCCATCCGCCCTAAATCGGACGCGGAACTAGACAAACTCCTCGAACAGGGGGTGATTGAACCCACTGATTTCGCCAAATGGGAGACCCCCATAGTCACCCCACTTAAAAAAGACGGTAATTTGAGAATTTGTGCTGATTACAAGACATCAATAAACCGTTATTTACAGGTTAGCGCATATCCTGTTCCAGTTATTCAGCACCTATTGCACACATTCGAACCCGGCAACATTTTCGCCAAACTGGACATGTCACAAGCATACCAACAGTTTCCTGTTGACAATCAAACAGCTGACTTGCAGACAATAGTAACACACAGAGGAGCATTCAGGTGTAAACGTCTCCAGTTTGGCGTAAGTGTAGCCCCAGGTATTTTTCAATCGCTGATGGAGCGAATACTCCAAGGCCTCCCGGGTGTAGTGCCATACTTAGATGACATTTTGGTCTCAGCCAGAGACAGACCCCAGCTCATCCAGAGGGTCAGAGCAGTGTTAGAGAAGTTCAGGCAGCATGGCCTCAAACTAAAACGGGAGAAGTGTGCCATCGCCACTAGACAGGTGGACTTTCTAGGATACAGGCTAGACACCTCAGGCATCCACCCGGTGGAATCTAAAGTCAAGGCAATCCATGAGGCGCCCACACCCACCAACAAAGCCGAGTTGCAAGCCTTCCTGGGTTTATTGAACTTCTATGCTTCGTTCCTCCCACACAAAGCCTCAGTCGCGGAACCACTGCACAGGCTTTTAGATAAAAACTCACCATGGCATTGGGGACATAAGGAAAACCATGCATTGAAGCAGTAAAGTCCCTACTCACCTCTGAGGCTGTCTTAATTCAATTTGACCAGCGCCTCCCCTCATACTTGCTGCAGACGCATCCCTTTTGGGATAGGAGCTGTCTTAAGCCACAGACTTCCCAATGGCTCAAGCTCCAATTGCCTTCTTTTCACGAACCCTCTCGGCGACTGAGCGTAATTACGCCAAATTGATAAGGAGGCCCTGGCTGCAGTAGCAGCAGTCAAAAATTCCACAATTTCTGTTCGGATACCATTTCGAACTAGTAACAGACCACAAGCCTCTTCTGGGCCTGTTATCCGGGACAAGCAAACCCCCAGGTGTTGTCCCCCAGGATGACCAGATGGACCTTGTTCCTGGCGGCTTACTCGCACAAACTGGTCTATCGTCCTGGGAAAATCTGAGCCATGCAGATGCCCTCAGCCACTGCCCCTTGCCAGCACCAGTCGAGGACCCAGCTCCCGACATGCTATTTTCGAGATCAACGAGCTCAAACTGCCAGTGACTGCCGATGACATCGCTGCCCATTCAAAAGCGGACAAAACAATCGCCCAGGTTCTGGACTGGGTGGGAGGGGAGGGTGGCCGGAAACTAACTATTCAGTTGATTTCACCCCATTTAAAACTCGCCAGCAGGAGCTATCCAAGCTGCAGGGATGCCTGTTGTGGGGTACCAGAGTCGTCATCCCAACCACCCTTCGCACTCCCATCCTGAAGGTGCTGTACGAGGGCCACCCAGGCATCGTGCGGATGAAGGCGTTGGCTCGCAGTTACGTCTGGTGGCCAGGCATGGACTACCAGATCGCCAAGTGGGTAAGCTCGTGTCGTCCCTGTCAGGAATCCAGGGCAGCCCCGCCAGCCGCCACTCCCACCAGGTGGGAAAGTGCCAATGCCCCATGGTCAAGGCTTCACATCGACCTAGCCGGGCCAATGCAAGGCAAGACCTTCTTAGTGGATCGATGTGGCATTACTTCCGACGACCACCACTCAAGCAGTTGCCAAAGCACTGACTCGTTTTTTCATGACTCATGGACTTCCTGACACCCTGGTCTCCGACAACGGCCCCCAGTTCACTTCAAGTGAATTTAGCAGGTATGTCACCAATCTGGGCATCAGACACGTCCTCACGGCCCCCTTTCACCCTTCGAGCAACGGGCTGGCGGAGAGGGCAGTCAGATCAGCTAAGGAGGCTCTGGCCCGGTTTGGCCAAGAGGACTGGCACTCTAAACTGTCTCGTTTCCTCCTGAGCCAGCATACCACACCGTGCACGGTTACGAACAAATCCCCGTTTAATGTTTACTGGCTTTTAACGTCTATAAACTGCAATGGGCAGTTTACAAACATTAAAAGCCAGTAAATATTAAATCAATAAATAACAATAATAATGAAAATAATTTATAATTGAAAGATGAGGAAAAAGGGAACAAGATGCATACAGAGAGAAATGGATTCTTCTCTTAATTAGAGAGCCACCTCCAGACTGATGCACCTCTGTCAGGGCCTGAGGCCAACTGTTAGAGCAAGACCTTCAGGGCCTTAAGCAGTGGTGGGATTCAAATTTTTTTAACTACTGGTTCTGTGGGCGTGGCTTGGTGGGCATGGCAGGAGAAGGATATTGTAAAATCTCCAGTCAGCAGTGGTATTTGCCAGTTCTCCGAACTACTCAAAATTTTCACTATCAGTTTTCCAGAACTGGAGAATACCACCTCTGGCCTTATGGAAGGTCAGATCTCACCTCAGCGGTCATGATGTTCCAAAGGGCAGGAGCCACAGCAGAAAATGCTACATATTAGTTACAATAGCCTACAATAATTATTCTCGAAGAGGTGCTCATGGTAGCATCAGATCTGCATCTGATCTGCAGGATTTTGCCTCAGCTGAAGTTTTATGTTGTCTTCAATGCAGCCAGATTTAAAGCAATTTGCAATAATGCAAGATGACCTTCTCAGTAAGGCTACAACTGACCCTCAAGCTACAGATAGACAACATGTAGGGCTGTTACCTTGCTATTTTGTTCATAGGTAGCCTCATGAGTAGGTGAACAAGCTCAAAAGGTTCTTTTATATCCCTACTCTTCTTTCCAGGTCAAGCAATCTACTCATTAGGCCTTTAAATTCAGTGTGGTCTGCAAATGCTGAATGTGGGAGAAGATACCACTGTAGCATGGCAGGTAGCATGATTTAACATGCAGCATCCTACAAGTTTCCATCACAGCCTGGAAGATGAAAAGTATTACAGAAGCATTCTATTATTCCTAAAACTTCCAAAAATATCCAAACCTTTTAATTAACAACAAAGAACGTCATGCTTAGTATGATACAGAGAGAACAGTATACGTTTCTTAAATCTGCTACTAAATAATAGTGTGGCCTTGAATTAGATCACTCTAGATGCATTATCTTTCCATCTGTGAGGGGGAGAGGATAAGGAAGGCTTGCATTATTTTAATAGCTACTGTGATGATTAATAGGCTTCATCCACATATTTAAATATGCTATGAACAGAAATATCCTGTAGCTAATCTGAAGGAAATGGTGCACCAGCTGTGTCCCCACCAAGAGAAATTGGATGTTGTCATTCAAAGCCCAGTTATACAGAGATTGGATAATTGTAACCTACTCTGGAGGATACTGGCTTTGAAAAATGTTCAGAAGCTTTTATTATTTTCAAGTACAGCTGCAAGAATACAGATGAATATGAGGACTTTTGATTGTATTATCCCAGCACAGTTTCAGCCAGGGGTTTTATTCAGAGTTTCTGGTCTCTCCAAACATTCTATATGGTAATATTCTTCATCTTGATACAGTCAGACTTGCCTCATTCACACATAAGAGTTCCCAGCAGGAAAACTTCTCAGATTTGTCCAGTGAGACAGTCTGAACCATAAAAGTTATTTGCTTTGTTTCACCAATGTGAGACTGCCTAAGTGGGGGAGGAAGTTGAGTAGCCCTCTTCCTCTGTACTGGCAGGGGTTCACTGAAGGTTTTCCTTGCTGCACAGTTTTCAGTGAACCCATTGAACAGCCACTGTGAGGAATTTGGTTTTTACCAACAGCGGAACTTACTTATGTTGTAGGAGTAAAGATATATTTCTTTTGTACAGAGCTAAGTGATCTTAGTAAGTACATATTGTTTACCTCTTGTATCTTTGCCACTTTATAAAATAATGACATACTGGCAGGGGCGGGAAGAAGTTAAGGGAGCCTTTTCTTTCAAAAATAGCTTAAATGACCCAAAGATCTTCCTCTACATAACTTCCTGAAGGAGACTGCTCTCTAGCTTCTCCCCTGGTGCAAGATATGTAGGAAAAGACTGAGGGGTTTCAGATGGAAACAGTGAAGTTGAAGCAAGGAGTCTACATTTGGTTCACAGAGCAGCTTTGAGGGCTGCTTCCTTCAATTTTCATTGAAGTTAACCAAGCATGGGAAACTTCATACAGTTCCCAATCAACGGGTGCAAGAAGCCACTGAAACTTTTGCAGATGTATCTTCAAAAACATTCTAAAAGGATTGGTAAATAGCATGAGGGTGCAAGCTTTGTAGCCATAGGCAACTGATGGAAAAGAAAGGTGTTATAATGGAATGAAATATTGAGGGTGGGGGAGACAGCACTGGGTGTGAGCTTGAAAGAAACGCTCCCATTGTCTCATTTAGTTCCAGCTTTTGAGAGGCTTGTTTGAAGACAAACAGAAACATCAATGTAGTCCTCATTCCTCTGCTACTCTCCTGCAAACCACCAACATGGTTATCAGCTCCAATAAATTTCCTACTTTTGCCTTACTCCAGAATACAATGTTATTTTTATTTTATTTATTTATGTTGTTTATCTCCCCTGTAAGGTGACTATTTCTCTTTTAGATAATCTCAGCAATTATTTTAATCTGCATGATGCATGAAAAGGGATAAGTCATAGCAAGGGAATAAATCAAGGGATGCAACCACATGACCTATGCTTTATATTATGGTAAGAAACTCCAATATGAACTCATAGGATTTTCTTATCTTATTGACTAGAGCTGCAGTTCAGTATTGTGAATAAATAGGGATGTCTGGTCCCCTGATATTGTACATCTGCTAGACCAAGTAGGGTTTGATGCTTATTTGTTCACACAAATCCTGGATGCATAAGGAGTAACAATAGTAACTATCATATTTATATTACATTACATCTAATTTAATTTTAATTAGCCATGTCCATTTCTCAACCCTTGAATATGTATTTCAAAGACCAAATGCAGTTTTTCCCTGGAAAAGTTTACGATGTGGGTTAGTATATCTGAATGAGGAATACATATGTATTTTTATTCTAATGTTCCAATCAATAATCATGGTGAAATGGAAAATGTGCTAATTTTTTTCATTGTGTTTTCTTACAAGTGCAGAGTCTGGTTTTTTCCCTCCTGATCAACTAAATGTTGGTCTATTTGTTGTGAAAGGAATTTGTCAACTGGCTTTCATAGGTAAGATGGAACGAGATCTCACAGTCTCCTGATTTTTAGCCTGGAACCTTAGCCATTAGATCAAACTGGCTCTCAGGAAAGATGACTTAATAAGACTAGCCCCTTATATTCTATTGCCCTAAGGATTTAAAAAGCCTTAAAGAATATTGATATTTTTCCACTTATTAAAAATTGTTTTATTTTACTTCTCTGAACTTTGTGATATGTACATTTCATACCACACAAAGGTCACAAGGCAAAGAGACTTACACAGTTTATTTTTGAGATAGATCAAATGCATACTTGATTACAAATATTCTCCCTTGTCCACTATTAGCTCATTCTTAATCGGATCACTCATAAAAACAGATGGAAGATACATTCAAATAGGCCCCAAATTATCATAGTGTTTACAAAGCTTCTAAGATTTGAAATCGTGTGTACCAGCTTTAGCGGGAAGTTTGATGCGTAGCAATGTTAGCAATGAACCTATAAAATCCATGGTCAGCACCAAAATGGGAAAGGAAGGAAAAATCCTGCTTATGGGATAAAGAAGATAGATTGAGTACATGAACTTGAGGAGAATGGATGGTGAGGAATTCATGATTCCACTTGATGCTCTTAATTCTGATTTGCCAAGCAGAGATTTATTTATAGTTACCACCACAAAAAGCCTCTGCATTCCTACCATGAGCTCAGTGAAGAAAATACAGGGCACAAATGGAGCATAGTTATAATGCAGAAAGTTTATTCTCTAATTCTCACCTTCCCCAGATGTCTTCCAGATGTGCTAGACAACCATTTTCAGCATCCCCAGCCAGCATATTGAAGGTTGTCTCATTTAAGAATATGTGCACTATGATGTTAAAACTTGAATCCCCCAAGGAATAATACTTGGAATTTACCCATATGATTAATATTGGAAACAGAGTGGGCAATGAAATGGATCTTTATTATATGTATAATGCTCATTCCACCCTATACTTCTAAAATTAAATGAGGGAACCAAATAACTGGAAAGGTTGGTATCCAGAGACACTGCTTTCTAAAAGTCTGGAACAATGCTGATAAAGATCAAGTGGCTAGTTGTAAGCAAGAGCTTCCAAATTGCCTCCAGATGAATGCATCATAGCAGCTGACCCAAGCATACTTTCACATGGTTACTGCCTCATTCACAGAAGCATAGAGCTGGAAAACATCAGGGTGGGTTCCACTTGGCTGAAAAGGCATGAAAAGATTTTCAAGGCCTGTAGGATGACATCATTGTCCCATTCTAATTATTCCTGGCTGATGAGATACTTGCAAAAAAGATGCTTTGCTTAAGAAAGGGGACAAAAACAAATTGGGAACTCTTGATGAAAGCCTAATGCAGAGATTGATTTTCACTGTAGCATTCAATTTCATATTCATGGTGGGTGGGGAGGGACTGCACAAATCTACTGTACCAAGGGCAAAAGTTGATATTCTGAAGGTGAATTCTGACTGTGTGAATTGAGGGGTGAAGACCAGCATTCTAAAGTATGGAAGGACTCTGAACATGTTGCAGTCCAAACCATTTATTATCAGTGCTGAGAATATGTTCTTTAAACAGTTCTGCAAAAATATTTATTTTTCTCCCTAAGCAGACTACAAGCAAGCTTTTGGTGTTGTGAAGCTGTGGGTATGGATTGAAGGATTCAGAGGTATCTAAAAGCTGTTTAAATGCTGTAGTGCAGGAGTGCCAAACTCACGTTGTCATGGTGTCCTCACATGACGTATCGCCACTTTTTCCCCCTCTGCTAAACTGGGCATGGGCATGCATCTGGACTGCGGGCTGTGAGTTTGACAGCCCTGCTGGAGTGGTACAGTAGTTAGAATGCAGTATTGCAGGCTAACTCTGCCAACTGCCAGCAGTTCAATCCTGACCAGTTCAAGGTTGACTCAGCCTTCCATCCTTTCAAGGTTGGTAAAATGAGGACCCAGATTGTTGGGGGCAATATGCCGACTCTGTAAACAACTCAGAGAGGACTGAAAAGCACTATGAAGCGGTATATAAGTCTAAGTGCTATTGCTATTACTTTTCACCCCTCTGCCCTGTCACCTCTGCCATACTCTCCTCTTGTTCTACTCTCTTTCTAGCCCGAGATTGTCTCCTTGCCCCTTTAAACACTTAGCATATTTCCCATTTTCCATCTCATTGAATATTCTACTTTTCAATGTCTGGGGCTCTGCCTTTGGTCTGACATGAGGGGAAGGGTCTAGACAATTACAGTGTGGTCAAACAATCAATTTTGATGGATCTGCCACAAGAAATGTATTAAAATTATTTTGGGTATCTCTACTCTGCTGAAAGCAGCTTACAATATTTATAAAACACAGATTGAATATTTAAAAAAGCAGAGGTTAAAACTAACTACCTTGTAAACTCATTTAAAATTAAGTGCTTGCTAAAAGGCATGCATCTTTGCAGATTGTCTTACAGATTGATGAGAGTCTAGGAGCCAAACATAACTGGGGCTGGCAGCCAAAACATATAAAGAATGGTTGTTGGAATTGGGTATCTCTAATTTAATGAAAAGAAGGACAAGGAGTGACATGATAGCAGTGTTCCAATATCTCAGGGGCTGCCACAACGAAGAGGCAGTCAAGCTATTCTCCAAAGCACTGAAGGCAGGACAAGAAGCAATGGATGTAAACTAATCAAGGAGAGAAGCAACCTAGAACTAAGAAGAAATTTCCTGACAGTTAGAAGAATTAATCAGTGGAACAATTTGCCTCCAGAAGTGGCGAATGCTCCAACACTGGAAGTTTTTTTCCCCAAAATTTTTTTATTTGTTTTATTTATATAACATATAAAAATTTAATTCCAATTAAACAGTGTGTTTTCTGGGTGCATATTTTTAGGAAATCATAATCAAAATGTTTACAGTAATATTAATCACATTGACATTATTATTATTATTATTATTATTATTATTATTAATTATTATTATCTTATCTATTTTAACAAATCTCCTTTATAACATTAATTGTTTTCACATTCCCATGTTTATAACTTCTGTTTTTATTACCTAACCATTGGTAAAATAAGTCGCATGTCAAGACAGTGACAGTTTGGGCTAAACACTTTGAATATACAATAGAACTGGATAAATGGCAGAAATTGTGGGATAGGAATGTTAAATTAACCATGTCAACTGCATATAAAGAAAACTTACATAAAATGTTTTATAGATGGCACTTTTCACCAACAAAGTTGGGAAAGATGTTTAAAGACATGTCTGCTAAATGCTGGAAGTGTAACCAGACATCTGGTTCGTATGATCATATGTGGTGGACATGCCCAAAGACAAAAAAATATTGGATGAAAATACATACTTGGTTGGAAAAAAATGGTAAAGCAACATATAGATTTGAAATCAGAAATATTTTTGTTGGGCATCCTACTGGAAAAGTACAATAAGGGGAGTATGTACAGTAGAACTTCTGGTCATGGCCATAATTCACTCCACAACTTTGGTCGCAACCCAATTTGGCCGTGACCCGAACCTAATTTTGAAAATTTGGCACTTACAAAAAAAATGGTGTGGAAGGGAAAATCAGCCACAAAAAAAAAAAAAAAAAAGTGAATGTTTTGGTCAGAACCAGATTTGGTGGTGGTTAGAAGCATTCATGATCAGAAGTTCTACTGTACTTGGTTTTACATGTACTAACTGAAGCCAGAATTGTATTTGCACAACAATGGAAAAGTGAAAAGATTCTGACAGATGAGAATGTAATTTTAAAAAATATTAGAATGTGCAGAAATGGATAGATCAACACTTACAATTAAGGAAAATGAAGGAACTAAATATTTCTCAACACAGGAAGTTTTTAAGAAGAGATTAGACAACCGTTTGTCTGAAATAGTATAGGGTTTCCTGCCTGAGCAGGGGATTGGGCTAAAGGACCTCTGAGATACCTTCCATTATTCCATTTCTATTCCTCTTCTATTATATTCTATTCCATTCCATTCTTCCTAATGAAATGCTAGGAGCTATACAGAAAGAGCCATCTTTGTGTCTACTTTATGCCAGTAAGCAAATGATAACCAGTGCAGATCTTTCAGTGACATGCATAATATGACTCTTGTAGTTACCAACTATACTTTCTGGATACCTTTTAAATGTAGTTCTATGTAGAGTTCATTACAGTTGGCAAGGCAAAGTTGTAATCAAAGTATAGAAAAGCATAACAAATGTCTAGTTCAAAAAGGTCACTGCTAGTGTACCAGGCAAAACCTTCTATTGGTGTACTTATTACAACTGCCACCTGCAAACCCACAATAACAAACCAAGAGGTTGCTGAGGTATACCCCAGGGATCTATTCCAATGCTGGAGTATTGCAGATCCTTGCAGAAAGAACATTTACATAAAACTGTGACCTTGAGAGAAAAGAAGTGTGCAATGTACTTGGCTCCCACACATGGGAACAAACCTGCCATCTGATTGGGTTTAGTGTTTGTGTTACACACGACAATCTCACTCATGGCCCAGTTAAGTAGATTGTACAAATTCATTCTTTGATTTTCCATGGCTGAGAGAGGTCTTGAGATGTGGCCTCTGTTCTCCCTGTCTTAACATTTTAACAAGTGTACTATTGTATGCAGTACTAGTCTGGGTTAAATCTTTCATTTCCAACCTATGTTACTTTCACACCAGTAAATTTAATTATATATTAGTGTTTACGCAAGTGTTTTAAATACTTCTTAATATCTACAATGTAAACATTTGTTAGATTGCTGCAGTGTTTGAAGGAATATGAAATTTAATAAATAGCTACATTGATCCCAATCTGTACAAGATACAAATCAGGACATTTCTTGGCAAACTCCCTATATTTCTAAGGCCTTTAGAAACTTATAGGCTATATTTCAGAGGTATAAGTGGTAAATACCAACAATGAGGTTGCATTGATTTTTTTTAATGTGTGATATAAATATATCAGTTTAACTGTGAGAAGAAAGTACAGAAAAAGAAAGTTGGCTTTATCCATGGAAGAAAGTAATGAATCAGGTGCAAAAATAATGAGAATGTTCAAATAGATTATTTAACTAATCAATTTCTTTCTAGCTGACTATGGAAAGAAATGGCAACTTATTAAAATCTAAGTAATATCATCCAGATATATCTGTCGGAAAAAAGAATGAAAATCAGGTCTGTGTTAATGATACAATATTTAATTTAACAGTTCTGATCTCCTCTCTTATTTATTTCAGATGGTCTGAGTTCTATAAATAGAACACAGGAGATACTAAATATAGTTCAGACTAGACATATATCAGGGCATAACTATAAAAAGAGAAAGAATAGGGATAATGACTAAATTGTATTACAATCAACACTTGTAGATATTCTACAACTCTGACATATAATGATCATCATCTTCCTTTTCTACCTTACAAATTTAAAAATGCTTCATAAACTGATAGGTACTAAGTAGGCTTCACAACAGCAATCGTGGTTTTGGAAAAGCATCTAGTAATAATGTCACTTCTAAAAAAAACAAAATGTGTCAGTTTATACAGAAATTGGATTCTGAAGGACTACTCAGCCTAGAACTTTAATTTAGATGACATCTAAATTAAAACTTTACATCTATTTGTACAAGATTGCAGCCTATCCATATCAGATGATTGATAGAGAGGGAGAAAATAATTGTAAAATTATGCTCTGGTGACCATAATTGGGGGTTTGCTGCTGATAGCAGTCACATGTAACCCACATCTAGAAAGTGGTAATCAATTGATCATGACATCTAGAAAGTGATCATCAATTGATCATGACATCTAGAAAGTGATCATCAATTGATCATTCTCAATTCACCTTGACTGCATAAGCAAGTCCTTAACAATTGGTTGACCCAGATACTGGCTGACCCAGATATTTCCAGGAGAGTGTTCTGAAGTATTCTGCAGGCATCCAGGTCATGGCTGTACCACAGTATCTGGTACTGTAATGGTAGAGAGGATTTCAATGAATCCTTTAACTTTATCACCTGCAGTTGAAGAATGTAAATTAAAGATGGGAGTCATCATCTAGTTGAGGAAAAAGGTTTTCAAAAGGGTAGCATTCTTTCCAACAACATGGGCATTTTTGACTCCAGATTTAATCATATCTTTCATAGCATAGTAAAGAGAGGAAGATTTTTGCCAGTGCTACCCTATATTAGAGTTTGGACATACACTAGTGCAATGTACTCCCTTTGTGAAAGAGAATTAGAGCTGCACAAAAGTATAGATGGTTTGATTTGACTTTTAAAATATCCCCTCCTGTGGGATCTGCTCTCAAGCCATTTTCACTGAGCTGAATAGGCTAATGGGCACAATAGAACCTTAGTAAGATGCTTTTTTGATGCAAAACAACTTCAGAAAGAGAATCAGGACAGAGGGAATAGACTGCTGAGTGCCAGCTGAGAATTCAAGGATCTGAAGTCAAATTTAACTCACCATTTTTCTAATGTAGTTCTACTATTTTTTTCCCCGTGGCATTTCAGTTGCATGGTGAAAACATTCTGCTTCAATACCCTGTCTCATACTGAGGGGTGAAGTGAGCTGTGAGAAGAGCTGGTTTACTTGTTGTTACATACAAGCAGTTGTGGTACAACATGGGCAAGGATGTGAATTTCAGTGTATCTCCAACTACACATTTAAATACAACTGACTTGGACCTACGGGTGCAGTTCCTCGAAAAGTCATTTATGTGTGCATAACTAACTCAGCATTAAACACATCTTCTTTCCTGCATACTAATTTATTCTTTCTTTTCCTGGAACCTCTTTCAGGATGGGCAGAGGCTACTGCCAAGATAAACTAGGAAAGGCAGATGGTTAAAGAGCAATTTAAAATAGGCATCTTACAACAAAGCCTGAAACTCATTGCATGTGTTGCAGAATCCGAAAGGGAAAAGCATCAATCCATTTCTGTTTCCAACAAATAACTGTTCACATTATGAAGGAAAACATCTTGATAAAGCACACATGGTTCTAACATTAATTTCAAAATCATCTTCACTGTTTGTGCACATCATGCAGGAAAGAAATTTTTAAAAAGGATGAGGATGCAAGGAAACTGCAAGATGCTGCAAGTCAGGGGTGTCAAACTTGATTTTATTGAAGACCGCATCAAGGTTGTGGTCGACCTTGAGGGACCGGGTGGGCATGGCTACCCCAGCCATACTGCAACCACCTGGTCACACCCCACCCCGGGTGTGACCAGGTGGTTGCAGCCAACTGGGTGGGTGTGTCCAGGGTGGGTGTGCCCAGCTCAATGTTGCTCATATTGGTGGGGGCGCCTGTGGCAGCCTAGATGGGGTTAGAGGGATCCATTGTCTCCAGCATGAACCCAGGAGGTGGAGCGGAGGCAGCTTCTCACTGGCTCCAGGGTGGCCCCATGGATCTAAGGCTGACCACATTCTGGCCTGGATGGCCACCATCAAGTTTTAGATCAGTGCCCGGCCAGCCTGGGCCAGGGCCAAGGCACCAGGGGCTGGTCCTTTGCTGTTTCCAGACAACCCCATGGGCCAGATCTAACCACATCGTGGGCCTGTGGGCCTTGAGTTTGACACCCCTGCTGTAGGAGAAGGACATTAATACAAAACAATTGGGGAGTCCAGAACAAAAAAAAAGGAAAGGTCTTATTTCAGATTCCATTTGACTTTTTTGACATCCTGCTCCTCAAGACAGGTTTGATTGGTACTATTCCTCTGGGTGAAAGGGTTGTTCATTTTGTCTTTCAAGATCAGTCTTACATTTCTTACATTTCTCTGGAGAGGACAAGAATTCTCCCCAGAGAAAATAAGAAGCCTGGAAGCATCTTATGTCCTTATTATGTCACAAAGGATTTGGGGGGATTAAATTCCACTGGGGAAGGCGTATGGGGTCTCATTAGTGAAGGCTTGCATTTAGTACACTCTAAAATGCTTTATGTCTTCTTGACAGTAAACTATTACAGAACACCAGCCATGCTTTAATACCACTCAAATCAATAGGATGAGTTCATTGCAGGCGGTATAAAAGTTTTATTGATTTCAGTTTAATATAGTTGGAGATAACTGTCTCTGGATTGGATTGGGGGATAGTTCTTTCACTGAAGAGATAGCTCTGTAAAAATTAAATGAATTGAATAAGAGAGGGGCTTTACTTTGCAGATGTTCTTTTTATTTCTGTCCCAATTTTTCAACCACCGCAATCTTCATTACTTGACACAAACCATATGTGAATGAAGCCTCCAGCTGCTTCAATGGAAGAAATATACAGTGTGGAGCAAAAATCAAAGGCATAAGTAGTTTATATCACTGATACAAACATTATATTTGTGAAGGTTTTCTTAAAAGCCATATGAGCTGTCAAAAGGCAATAGATAGCATATGTGGAATTTGTTTTGGCCACAAGCTACTGAGGTTGTAGTATTTTCTTAATTGTGGCCGTAACTTACATATAAATCTATGCAGGCATGTACACAAGCACCCACACTATCATGCTTTTCCCTTTTAGAAAGAGCAATATTATACAAAATGTAAAAGACAAGTTGAAAACTAACAAACCAAAGCAATTAAGACTGTGAGGTGAGAAAAGCTTGCCCCAAATCCATTTCTCAGGCTGTCCCATACGTTTCTATTCGTCCATCAAGTGTTCATACATTGCTTTTTATTTCTTAAACTAGGCTCTCTTTTTGAAAATCTCATCAATTCTAACTACAACTTTCTCAATTACCCCTATCCTCATGATTCATTCAGTTTTCCTTCATATGTTTGTGATTCTGACCTCATTCAATCTCACTGTGTTCTAACCACCTCAAAGTACTTTTGTACTACTTATTCATGTTTGTATATAATCCTCCCTCAATAAGCATTTGATTCCTGACCATACTCATTTTTGTTTTACCACACACTTTCTTAAACAACATTCACAGTGCACTCAACTTTTAAGTTTCTTCTGACTTATACAACTTTAACTTTCAAATAGAAAATGAGAAGTAGCACTCGCTTATATACAATAACATTTATTCATCACAACAGCATCTGTTCATCACAACAAACACACTATAACCTTTTACAAACATTTGCATACTTTAAAATGTCTCCATTAATTCTTCATGTCTTCATTTTAGTGCACCTTCTACCATAATACACAGATTCATCTATTTTCTTTAATTTTTCATAAAATATGTACAACCTTCAATTGCTTACTCCACTTAACTTGTCAAACACAAACTACCTTGTCTTGATAGATTAATATACAAATAACCTACTCATTATTGTATCCTATAAAGTTTGCTACAAGTAAGTTGGGTTTTCAGCCAAAATGGTGATAGATAGATAGATAGATAGATAGATAGATAGATAGATAGATAGATAGATAGATAGAGACAGACAGACACCTGTAATATTCTTGTTCTATAACTATTTACCCATAAATACAAAGGCATATTCACACATCTTACACTCTTCTCAGTGCTGAAGCATTTCCTCAGTTTCCTAAATTCTATTTATTTTCAAGCATATTTACTTTCATTATATATTGTTTTCAGATTCAGCAACAACTTTCTGCTCTCTGTTCCCACAAAATAACCCTATATTTCAAGCCTGTTCATTTCATCATACACTTTCTCTAAATCAGCAAACATACATTAAATGTTCTTTCTCAGATTTGTATATTCCTTAATAATCTGTTGAAAAGCAAAAGTCTAATTTGCTCCCAAAAGCTGAATCGCCCTTCCCCAAATGTTGCTGATTGTCTCATGACCCTTTTGACTACAGTTCTATGAAAGCCATTTCCAGGCATACTTAATCCTCCTGCAGCTTTTATATTATTTTTTTGTTATCACTTTCTTTCTATAGATGATGATGATGATGATGATGATGATGATGATGATGATGATAGTTTTCCAAATGCCAGGCACAACTACAGACTTCACTTACATATTAAATAACTCATACAGGAAATCTGTAAATAAACCACACCCACATTTTAATATTTCTCCACTTGCACCAGCTCTACTTATAGTTTCACCATTTTTAAAACATTCTCACAGTATTCATTTCACTTCATCATTTTTTTCTTGAACATTAATAAGGTGTAATGGTTGAAACTGCTGGACCAAAGAAGCTGGATAGCTGTGAGTTTTAATTCTGCCTTAGACATGAAGCCAGCAGAGTGGTGTTGAACAGCATTTTCTCTTGGCTTAGGATAGTAGGCAAGAGCAAACCTCTGCTGAAAAATGTCCAAAAAATTGCATTTCAACTTGTCCGCCTAATTGCCAGGATGTCAAGATTGACTTGAAATTACATGCCCCAAACCCCTTGACTCAAA
The DNA here is from genome assembly GCF_049901715.1 of Pseudonaja textilis. Lineage (NCBI taxonomy): Eukaryota > Metazoa > Chordata > Lepidosauria > Squamata > Elapidae > Pseudonaja > Pseudonaja textilis. The sequence continues at coordinate 255,693,893 of NC_141990.1, read as the reverse complement.
AATGCAAGCACACACACTCCTAAAAAACTCCATATAAATTTCTGCTTCATTCTGCTCTGAGACATAGCACTTTTATTTCCATACAAATAGCTAAAAAATTTACTCCAGTTTTTTTTTCACTTCAGTTTAATCCCAGATAATTTCACTGCTTTATTTTTTTATTTCAATTACTGTGTGGAGTTCCATTCACTCTGCATTTTCCCTTCTTTTTTAAATCTTACCCATTCCTTAATGCCTTTGAGTGCATTATTTGAAGGCTGTCTTTTTATCTCTGTATACATTATACATATCCGCATTTTTGCAGCAATCTGTTTCTTACATGCATTCCTTTGTCACTCATAGTCTTTCATGTCTTCATTCCTCTAAGTGTTGTCATACTTCTAGTTAGTCCTCTGGCACTTTGTGGTAAAATCAAATCACGTTTCTCAAGCAGCTTCCATAGAAGCTTAATCCTTCTTGTAATGCTTTTCTGTACAAGACCTGCATCTTACTGTAATTATTTCTAAAATCACTGCTTTCATTTTGTTTACTTCAGTGTCTATTTTCCCCAAAGAACTTCTGCTAATGCTGCTAAAACCTAGTTTGTCACAAATTCAGAACTTTTCACAAGTTCAGAACTGATCTTTAACATTTTTTTTAATATTATACCATGATCAAAAAAATAACCTTTTTAGTGTCAAGTGTCAGGTAAATCAGAACTTCCAGGCAGTTAAAATGGATACAAAGATGTATTGCAAGCTAGAGCTCTCCACAAAAATCTGAACTATTATTCCATAAGCGTCAATGGAGTTCAAAATGGTCTGGACTTGGATCTTGTGGATGTGAAGAGACTCATGACTAATGATACATTTGACCCCTCCCTCAGGCTCAGCCTGGTCATCTCCAACATCTAGGTTTTGTTTACTTTGTGTGTGTGTGCATGTGAAACAAGAATGAATGGATTTATAATTGAGTCATGTACTTCAAACAAGCAGACCTTTTTCTAAACAGATAATTGCCAATCACTGTTATCATTTATTGTGGATTTCTGAATGGCCCGATAACATTTTCTGAACTTTTTCAATTGTTCCACCCATTTGTTCATATAATTTAACAAAATAATTAGACTATCTTTACTCAATACTGTACAGCTTCCTGTTTAAGTTATATTTCCTTCAATTCCTTTG